>NC_048604.1:28508097-28826847 GCF_003668045.3 Cricetulus griseus | reverse complement strand
GATGGCTCTTCTCAGCTGAAACCAGAATGTTTAAATCTGGTAAAGTGGACAAGATTTATATTCCTGGCCCTCAAAACAAATAAGAGAAAGGGCATCTCTTTCCTATACCTTATTTTTCTCCCTAACCAAATTATTTCCTAAGCTACTATTTCAGAGGCTGGTTAGGTGTCAGCATTAACAATAATGAGCTCCTTTGATCTTGGCAAATAAGGGGCTGTCTCTTGTGTCTGAAAGAGGAGTCCAAGAAGGAGGTCCAATTGAAATGATGCTGTCTCAGATCATTCTAACCCAGAACTAGTCACACCCTTGACACTTCTTCAAATGACCTTAACAATTAGCCAATGACTAAAGTGCAGCAACGTGCAATTTGATCCACAGAAAATTCTGATACGCTAATTTTGCTCAAATTCAACTATTTTAGAAAATATAATTTCCAATAGTTCGTGAAACATTTTCATTTTCCAGTTTAATTCAGTCGAACAACTGAGTTTGCTCCAGACGCTTGGGAAGCTACTATGTCTTGCTCTTGATTTTGGCCTTTGGATCACATCAGGGCCACTTATGGATTTCTTGTGTCCAGGGCTCTTTTGTTTTGTTTTCCTAGTCCCCTTCTGACACTGAAAAATATTTTTAAAGCATGTTTTATCGCTGCATTGATAGAAAACCAAATATATTTATGTCATGTGCCAGGCTTTTTGTCTCAACCTAAAAGTTCACCATTTTTCTTCTTATTGAAGAAGAAATAATAGCATTTTGTGACCCTAAAATTACCATGTGTTCTAGGCACTAACTATGCTTACTATGATTAATGGAAAAGTTGTTCCTGGGCCAGAAATCTGGAATGGTGTGAAACAGAACACAGTAAAAGAAGGGCAAGGGCCAGAAGGCACTATGTAAGCTGCTAGCAGTGGGGAGGGGGTATTAATAGTCGTACCCAGCTTTGAACACTATGAACTCTAATACCAACCTGCCAGGCCAGTTGTGCCCACTTGTGAGAACTGCTGTGGGTGATAATGAAGTACTCTCTAATTGGATCTGAAGCCCACCCCGTCAGAGGGAATCTATACCTGGTACTGTAAATCTGCTTAAAAGCACATGGTGTGGGAAGTCACGGGCCCTAGGGGAGACCTTAATTCCATTGCTTAGCTGAAAGACATAGCATTGAACCAGCTTCTAAATATATATGTTGATACAAATAGACAATTATCACTCTCAGCCTTAATCACAGAAGCCTTTCTTTCTAGTGAACGGTGATAAATGCAGAGACTTACAGTTGCAAAAGGTGTTGAGAATCAGTGACAGTTGAGTGCCCAGCCCTAAATATGACATTTATGCCATTCCCTCCATGGCTCAGGAAATATTGTAGAAGATGGAGCAGAAAGAACGTAGGAGCTAGAAGCTATGGAGAGGAGCTGCCAAATGCCATCTTCAGGGGGAAACACACATTTTCCAACAATTACCGATGACTTTTCTGGGTATGTACAAGAGTGCACCTTTTGACAGCCAGATGTAACTATAACAGGGGCCCAGGAAGCCTTAACATATTGCTGAACTATTTCCTACTGTTAAATTCGGTAAACAGGGTACCATTGCCTTCGGTTATGTACCCATCGATGATTCCACCAGGTTGCAATACATAGTCACAATAAAATGGTCGCGTAGATGTCTCTGGACAAATTAAACAAAGTCACAAACAAAATCAAAAATCATAAATCTTGGAAAAAGACAGGAAGGGAGGAGGGACTGTTAATAGGAGTGGGAGGGGGATAAAAAGAGGAGGCATAGAGACAGTAATCCATATGCATTTATATACATGCCAGGGATTGTCAAAGAACTAGGTTTAAAAGAGGGGGCAAGATCCTTTATAGAGTGCTCAATGGGCACACTGTTAGTCCAGAGTTCTCCAAGTAAACAGTACAAATTTAGGGTTTGGGAGTGAAAATGGCCCTCACTGAACCCAGAATGGGAAGTATTTGACACCTGGAGTGAAGGACTGAACTGGGGGTAGAGGTTTTAGCATTAATCTTTCTCCAGACATCCAAGTACGTCATTACTTTCCAACCACTGTTACAGGAACAGCAATATTTGGGTATCTGAGAAAAGTAACTTTGAACTTGTGGTCTGTTCTTGTAGCTGTTGAAGGGGAGGTTGCTTTAAACACTTTTAGTGCTCCCAGGAAGTCATACGGCTTCCAGCTTCTCTATCCCTACCTTTGAGACTAGTTCCAAGCCATCCCTGAACCCCATGCCCTTGTCTTTGCCTTTCCAAATTTCACAAGCCAAAAGGTTAGGCTCATCCCTATTGCCCCTGGGAAGCTTTCCTTTTGCTCTGGAATCCAAGACACTAGGAACTCCACTATGGCACCTGGGGTGTGTTCTATTAGTTTACACCCGGTTTTCTGGATGATTGCATTGTTCATTGATGCTCTCACCTTGGCTACCAGCTACTGAAGGAGGAAGAGTGTTCCTCTCCCTTGTATATGTGTGTCCCTCAAAGCACTCATTCACATTCACTGGGGGTTTGTAGTCTTGCACAATTACTTCAACTCAAGGCTAATAATACTCACAATGTGTCTGGCAGCAAAGACCCCATCAACTATGGCACAACAAAAAGCTGCAATCACGCCAAAGCTGATAAACACGATAGAAGCCACCAGCTGCAGGAGGGAAGAAAATAAACACGTCTGTTAGCCTTTCTCGCTGTTGCTGCTTTTGGAGACCAAGTAATCCCCCAGAGACTGCCAGCCAAAGCAGAACTCTAGTCTTGTCCCTGATGGGGATTTCTTTTGTCATGCAGGATGAGTGGGCATGGGGGTGGGCACAGAGGGAGAGAGGGGCATCTGAAGCAACTCTGTAATATATTTTCAGGGTAAGCTCATAAACTCATTCTGTGAGCACCAAATGAAGAAGCTTGCTGGAATCCAGAATGCTGTCCACGAAGGAATTAGACTGCATAGCCTTTCCATCCTCAGATTCAGAAAAATGGTGGACCTTGGACATCATGTAATCCAACCCTATGATTTATTTCTGTGGAAATGGAGGCACAGTGAGGGGAAACAGTGTGTCCAGTGTCTCTACTTAGTATATGAAAGAACTGGTGCCCACCAACTCCTCGTCCTTTGGTTTTTGTACTCTCTTACTCTGCTGCTTGATGACACAGTGGACACTGATGATAACAAGAATGATTCTTGGGTCCTGCATAACTCTACATCACCTTCTACATCACTGAAGAAAGGGGACATTCAATTTACTAACACTTAAGTGTCAGAGAGATTTTGTGAGGATTGAAGTCTCTGAAATGGATAAATTCTATGGGGTATATATAAAAATTTTCTTTTTCTTTTATGAGACATGGCCTCATATAGCCCAGGCTGGCCTCAATTCATTTTATATTGGATAAGTCTGGTCTTAAACTTTTGATCCAGCTACCCAAAGGCTAGGAACACATGCATGCACAATCATGCCTAGCTAGAAATTCTTAAATAAGAAAACCAGATTGTCAAATTCATTAATCACATTAGATAACATAAATTTTCCTAAAGTGTATTTTCTTCAACCCAACTGTGGGGACATCACAATTTCAGAATGTCTCCAAGGACAAGGAGACATGATACATGAGCCCACAATCTGCCATGGTTGACCCTGTGAACTACATGGAATCAGCATTTTTCTTTCTTGAGGTTTTTGGGGAGAAAGAGGAGGAAATAACACGGCATCAAGCTATTCCCCAGGGAGAATGAAAAAATCAAAACCAAGGGTACCCTAGGGTTCACCCACTTCAGCAGGCTGAGAGGAAATACTTATCTCCTTTGGGAGTTGTTCAGAAACCTCTCTCCATAAATCTCACTTCACAGCACTGCAGATAATTGGTAAATAATGGATGAACGATGTCATGAAATTGGCATTATTAGCTATACTATGATCAGCTCTACAATTAAAACTCCCCCCATTATTTTGAATAATTTAAGCCCAAAGTGCAAACACAACTGGCAAGGGTTGAAGTCCAGGTAAAATGGAAGAAGAAACTATTAGAAGTCCCCTGGCAGTGATTCCCATATTGCTGGGGGAAATGTATGGTTAGAGTTCTATCTCTTGAGCTATTACATCATTTGATTAAGCTTGATGTTAAACAGACCCCATTGCCAAAGTTTGGATGCCACAAAGACTTGTCCACGGGGAGTCTGATCACTCACCAGGGTTCCTGATTTATAATTCCATAAAACTGTGGTGTGCTTGCAATTCAGCCTAGCCATTCTAACCCTTGCCCTCAAGGAAACCTTCTCAAAATTCAACCAGGAAAATACATCAGCTTGCCTTTGAGGGATCCCATTAGGATGGTGAACCTCAACTTCTGTTAAGTGTTGATCCTTCCTCTCAACTTTACAACACCCTTGGCTTTGAACTATGGATGGCAAAGACACAAAGATACTGTAGCTTTTTAGAGCTTGCCTGTTTCAATTTTAATATCCATCACTCAAGTGCATTTACTTTCTCTTTTTAGTTTTTGTTTTGGTTTTTGGTTTTAAGACAAGGTCTCAAGTAGCTCATGCTGGCCAATTCAAGGTGACCTTGAACTGAGCTGCTGACCTTCCTCTCTCAACCTCCTGAGTGTCAGGACTAGAGGCATGCATCACCATGCCAAATTTATGCTTGTTGTCTTAATTCATGTTCCCTAGACTATAATCTCCTAAAAGGTAAAGACCCTTTGTGAAACTTTTCCAAAAGATCGTGTAACCCAAAAGCTAAGAAGGTAACTAATAACTCAGGGCTGCAGTACTGTATAGCACAGAAACACAGGTATTCTAGGCCAGAACAGCATCCTGATTGAAGAGCCTGAAGCATTCTTTTGAGAATGAAGGGGAAAGGTTAAAGAGATCAGGTAGGTCAGTGAGGAAACACTGAGTAAGATGCGAACCAGTCCATACCACCGGCTCACTATGAGACAAGTTCTTTGAAGGCTTAGGGGAAAGGAGAAGCAATAGTTTCTTTTGTGGCCAAATTTGCACAAGCTTAAGAGATGTGTTACTTATCCACATAAACATTGAGCTTTCTAGAAGGGTGAAAACTCACCATCTGCCGCTTGTTGTCAATAAGGTTTGATCCGATGATTCCAAGGAATGATCCAAAGCCAAGCTGTAAGGCAACATAGCATTTAGGAAGACAATCAACCTGCCCACACAGTAATTCTAGTCCCTGGCCATGATTCAGGAGAGTGGAAAAGAACTGGAGTGTAAATGTCAAAGCCGCATGTAGCTTCTTAAACAAACACACTATGTACAGGGAAAGTATATTCTATTATTTGCAGTTTTCTCCTGTAGCAATGACTCATACTGAAAAAGAAACTATGTGCCCCCAAACTAAAAGGAAAGGTCAACTATAGCTTTTTAGAGCCTGCCTGTTTCAATTTTAATATCCATTACCTAGCATATGACTGGTGATTCAGTAAAAGACATATAATGGTGAGAAGCGCACATTATCGCCTGATCTGTATCTGGTTTTGAAAAGGACCTTGCACTCTCAAGCATGGATTACAGAATAAAGGTTTGCAAAGGCAATTTTTGATGCATCGGGCATACTAATCAAACTCAGGAAGTACTTTAGGCATCAGCAAGCACCTTAACCCACACTAAAAACATAGAAATAGGGAAGAACTTTTTTTGAAAGCCTGTATTTGTGGTTGACCTACTGCAATTTATGTTAGCACTTATTCACCCCTTTTTCCATCTCTGCTTCACTTATGGACAGAAGGCATTCATTAAAGGGTGAACAGAAATGGCAGTGTAAAACCCTGAAAAACAATTTCCCCGTCTAAGTGGCTGGGATTATGGCTCAGTGTAGAAGATCCCACTGCCCTCTCGGCTCTGCCATTAGTGGATTGAGCCTGCCAGGCTCAGCTGAAAGTGATCACTAACCAATAGCTATTGATGGATATGGAACTAGAAGAAGTAAAAAGTGGTGAGGACGGACCAGCAAATCTTAACACAAGCTCAGTGATGTAGGTGCATTTCTCTTCAGCCTCACTAACAGTCTTGATTTGCACCTGCAGCTTTACCTTAGTTCACAGGGGCATCTGTTTCAACCCAAGACTCGAAAGCTTTACACGTAGGCTGGAAAATCTAATGAAACCAAGGATTCGGTCTGATGGGACCATGTTGGGGAACTAACTGCTTGCCTCGGGATCCCAAGAACATAAGAGACTGAAAGGAAGCAAAGATTCCTTCTGCAGGACCAGCAATGATTCTTGGTAAACCAAAGCTGAGGTGTATAAATGAATGCCCGCCATCCCAGGCTACTGAGATTAGCCTTATGCAACAGCAGACATACACTTTTCTCCCTCCCAATCTTGTTTAAATATAACTAAAATGTGCTGCCTCAGAGTATCCCATGGTAAACATGGTCATCACACTATCCTGCCTTGCAAACCCAGGTCTTCTACTAATGTCTGTGTAATCTAGAACTGAGTAACCACTCGGCCTCTTTCCTTGTCTGTAAAACAGAACGGCCCACAGTAATGTTATCTTATAGAGCTTTGGAAGGATTAACACAAATAATACATTCAAATAACTTTCCATAGCACCTGCCATACAGTAAGTGCTGAGGAAATATTGTTTTCTTCTAGTGATTAGAATCATGTTTAATTAAAAATATTTTATGTGTATGGCTGGTTTTCCTGCATGTCTGTCTTTGCACCATGTGTGTGCAGTGCCCTTGAGGCCAGAAGAGGGCGCAATATTCTCTGAGACTGGCATTACAGATGGTTGTGAACTGCCAAGTGGATACTGGGAATAATCAAACCCTGGTCTTCTGGAAGAGCAGCCAGTGCTCTCAACCGCCGAGCTCTTCGGCCCTCAATATTACATTTTTTAAAATACATTTAGGTTTTTAAGACTTATTGTTACATTCCTTTATTTACACACACACACACACACACACACACACACACACACACACACACACACACACAGAGAGAGTGCCATGGTGTGTGAGTAAAGATCAGAGGACAACTTGATAGAGTCAGTTCTTTCCTTCCTCCACCTGAACTCAGGTAGTTGGTCTTTGTGGCAGGTGCCTTCACCTGCTGAGCCATTTCAACTGACCCAAAAGACATTTAACTTTTGAATCACTCTAATGTGATATGAGATGGAAAATTCTGTTGCTGTTTCTTTTATTTCATACCTGCTTCCATGTTTTGTCTCATTTCCTTCTCAAATATGTTCCATAGCTTTATTTTTAGAGAGGAATTCTATGAAGTGCTATGTTATGTTATGTTATGTTATGTTATGTTATGGCATTCTGAGGCACTTGTGGATAGTATAGAAATTCAGAAGGTAACATCTTACAGGGAAAATACATCCTTTAACCAAACAGCCTCTCAGTTGCCACAGATATTCATAGACTATCTTTTGAACCCAAGCAACAATCTTTTCCCTAAGACACTATGATGGTTAATACTGGCCATCAGTTTGGCAGAATTGAGACTCATGATGGAAGAGGAAGGTATGCCTCTGCAAGCTCAAAGCCATCCTGGTCTAAAAAGTAAGTTCCAGGCCAGCCAGAGCAACATAGTGAGACCTTGCCTCAAAGACAAACAAACTTACAATCACCGTGGAAATACACCTTTGGGTATGTCAGTGTGGGTATTTCCAGAGAAGTTTGACTGAGAGGGAAAGACTCACTTTGAGTGTGCGCAGGACCACTGCATGGACTGGGGAAAGCTATCTAAGCATGAGCGTGCAACACTCTGCTTCCTACCTCCGAATACAATGTGACCAGCTGCCTCTCATACCTGCTGCCATGCCTTTCCCTCCACGATGGATTGTGTCCCCTGTAACTGTAAACTGAAATAAACCCTTCCTTCCTTAAGGTACTGTTGTCAAGTATTTTGTCACATCAACAAGACGAATAACTAATAGAGACCAGAAGCAAAGCCACTGGCTATTTCTGACATTCACTTGTAGAACTGACTGGAAAGACAAGACACTCGGGAACTGGAAATCTCAGACTGATGTATTGCTCTACCCATGCCTAACATCATATTCCTTCTCATGCCATCTCATCTAGAAAATCATGGAGCCAGTGAAATGACTTGGCAGGGAAGGGCCCTTGATGCCAAGGCTGCTAATCTGAGTTCATTCTCCAGGATCCATGTGGTGTAAAGGAGAGAACCAACTTCTCCAAATTGTCCTCTGACTTCCACACCTGCCCCGTGCCAAGTCTGCCTATGTTGCCCATCTTATCCCCAGCACAAAATTAAAACTTAGATAAACAAATATAATCCAAAACCATTTTTTTAAAAAGATTCATTTATTTTTATTCTGGGTTTTTTTGGGGGGGGGGTTGAGACAGGGTTTCTCTCTGACTTTGGGGGCTGTCCTGGAACTAGCTCTTGTAGACTAGGCTGGCCTCGAACTCACAGAGATCCGCCTGCCTCTGCCTCCCGAGTGCTGGGATTAAAGGTGTGCACTTTTAAATTGGAAATCTTACCAGTATTTACTAGGTAGTGTTGTTGTAAGGACATAATGAGATGAAGTATGTGATGCTACTTGCACCGGGTAGGCTGCTAAATAAAAGCTACCTCTGAATTTCCATAGGAGAGGAGGCAGTTTATAGGGGCTCATAGGATACATGAAGGTCAGTGGGCAAACAACTAACATCTATTGAGTGGTGAGTGAAAGAAATCATTTACCTAGATGATAGGTGAATAAACTGCAATATTGTTGAAAGACCTTATGTTTGAAGAACTTTAAAGGTATACTTGTGTCCCTGCTTTGATTATAGGAATGGTAGAGTTTGGGTGTGGTGATATAGTATTTATGATTTATTAAAGCTTGCCTGAGGGTTCAGAATGCAAAGCCAGCCACAAGCCATAGAGGTCAGGCAGTGGGATACACACCTTTAACCCCAGCAGCCATACTAGCAAGCCAAGGAGCCAGGCAGTGGTGGCACACACCTTTAATCCCAGGACTCAGGAGACAGAGGCAGAGAAATCTGTTAGTTCAACGGCACACTGAGCTGCACAAAATTGATCCACCTAAAACAGAAAGCACTCACACAAAGGTGATCTCAGCACTTGGGATCACACACCTTTAATCCCAGCACTTGAGGTATATAAAATAGGAGCAGATATTCTGAGGTATTTTGGTCTCCAGCCACATTGAGAGCAGGATTGCTTCAGCCTGGACACAAGTAAGAGCTACGGCTTAGCTGCTTTGCTTCTATGATCTTTCAGCTGGAACCCCAATATCTGTCTCTGGGTTTTTATTATTCCTGTTACATTTGGTAGTGGTACTATCATTCTCATTTGACAGAAGGGAAAGCAGAAGCCTAGAGAATTGTTAAGAACTCATTCCTTCTTACAGCACATTAACTTCAAAGCCAGGACTAGCCCTCAGATGATCTAATTAACAACAGCAACATCTTGAGGCCTTAGGGGTCAGCAGCTGTTTATAGGGTTTTGTTGTTTGACCCCCCTTGGGTTTTTTTGAGGGGAGTGTTATTTTGGGGGATTGGTTTTTCGAGACAGGGTTTCTCTGTGTAACAGTTCTGGCTGTCCTGGAACTGCCTTGTAGACCAGGATGGCCTCAAACTCACAGAGATCTGCCTGCATCTGCCTCCCAAGTGCTAGAATCAAAGGTGTGCACCACCACAGCCTGGCTTTGTTGTTGTTTTTAAGACTATGTAACTCTGGCTGTTCTAGAACTCGATTTGTAGACTATGCTGGCCTTGAACTCACAAAGATCCACCTGTCTTTGCTTCCTGAGTGGCAGAATCAAAAGCATGTGACACCACATCCAGGCCAGTGTTTACAGAATCGTGATCTTGAATTAAGAGGGCCTTACTTCTTAGGGAAAGTGTTCTCTGCAGGGATAAGACCGCCTATTTGAGGGAGAGCTCAGGGGGTGAAAAATAGCAGCCACCAGTTTCCTGAAAGTGGACAGCTGCTTCTAATCAAACGCTAGTTCTCAAGAAACCAGAGAGATGGCTCAGTGGTTAATGAGCATTGGCTGTTCGTCCAGAAGACCTGAGTTCGATTTCCATCACCCACATGGTGGCTCACAACCACCTGTACTTCCAGTTCCAGAGGATCAAGGGCCCCCTTCTGGCATAGATATACACACAAGAAACTCTTATGCATATAAAATAAAGACAATTTTTTTCAATGATAATGGTAGCTCCCAGGACCTCCAAAAGGCAAGGTACTCTGCGGCTTCTCATTGACGGCTTCATGGAATTGGGTAGTATCTAGACCTTTGAACTTCCATAGCTATTTCCCACTAACTGAACAAATAAGAGCTTTCTTTGTTTTGGCTGCCCTCCATTTGTCAAGTAAAAAAGACAAATCACTAGAAATCACAGTCGGGTTGAAGGGTCTTTATGGATTTCTGGTTTGGGTTTTTTTTATATTTTTTTAGACAAAGCTTCATTTTGTAACTCAGGTGGCCTGAAACTTGTCATTCCTCCTGCCTCAGGCTCCCAGGTACTGGGATTACAGGAATGGGCCATCACACCCAGCTGAATGGACCTTATTACCTATTCATATGCCCATTCACTGCCCCAGACACCCAAGACAGAGGCTCAAATAAATATTAATCGGGCATGTACTCTGTGGCATACCTTGTGTTTGATCTATGGTTTACAGTTGGGTGTTGAGGTGGGATGTGAACAGCAAGATTTAGGCTCAAGGGATCCATGCTACAATTAGCTGAAGCAGTCCACAACCCCTTTCAATAGCCCTGAAATTCAAAAATCTCCGGAAACTAAAAGAATTCTCTGATGCCTAGTTCAGTGGTAAAGCTTGATCTTGACCTGATGTGATTTTTTTTACAATCTTCACCCTACTTTATATTAAAATTCATATTGTATGCTAGAACTATGAAGGAACTTGATCATATGTGCTTTCCAAAGCTCTACTGGAATGCTGGGAGGTATAACACTATAATTTTCTCCAAAATTAAAGTCTAAATCCTGAAGTATATCTTGCTCAAGGAATTGTGGATCTGTATAAACAGAGGTAAATGAGAATATAGTCCAATAGAGAACACAAAGCAAGATACGAGTTTTTGCCAGGAACCAGGAATAAGAAGCTTCAAAAGTAGAGAATTCAAAGATGGTAGACAACACTGTAGACCCCAGTAGCTTAGAAATGCTCCAGTTACGTAGAATGATAGACAGGATTTAGTGGAGACAATAGAGAAAACATTTGGAAAACTGTGTAGGTGGCAGCATGGAGGCAGAAAAGCCCGAATTATAAGCAGGCGCTGCTGGGAAAACAGAAGTAGCAGGAGGCCAGGCTGAGGGCTTCTTCTGAGAGCTCTGAATGTCATGCTACAGGGCCAACAAGGAGACAATGGGGGGGGGGGTAGACACTTGTGGCATTATACAATGTTTGCTTGGAACATCAGGGTTCAAATTTCATCCTTAGAATGTACTCAGTAAGTTGGGAATTTGTGTTTTAGGGCAAACTTGAACTTTCTGAATGTCTTTAATTTACAGTGATCACAAAACCCAAATCTCCAGGACTTCCGTTTCCTTAGCATTCAAAATATCATTGGACTTCACATGTCCTTACATTTCTTTACATAGTCTTTGCCTGTGAAGCTAAAGAAAACCATGTGGGCCTGAAGAAGGCTTCTGGACTATTGTATGTTCCTATTGTCCCTGTCTGCTATTATCCCATAGTGGCTCTCTGTGGTTGTCAATCAACTAACCATCTCCAGGAAGTGTATCGGATCTTCCAGGTTTCTGTGTTGAAAGAAAACACAGGGCCCTACAGGACAATAATGCTGAGATGAAAGTGCCTGAAAGGTTTTCCTCGCTGATCAAGGGGCCAACTCCATCTTGTGGGTTGCTTGGGAAACACATTTACAGGCTTCCTTCTTCTGGTAAGAAAAGACTTAAAGGAATGGAACCCAACCCCCCCTACCCCCCTGCCCCTGGCCTTTTTCAGCTTGATTCAATAACCAGGGCTTGTGGATTTTTTTTAAGCTTTCAAAGCTTTCAGAACTCTTCTAAAATGGAAGATGCCTCAAAAATGAGAGGATAGTAAAAAACAAACAAACAAGCAAACATAAGCCAGCTTGTCTTCATCAGTCTTAATGTTTAAAAACCTTACATTTCATAGGTTAGCTTACCCTTAAAGAGGCATGTAGTGCATACACACCTTAGACTGCCAATACTACGTTATAGCACAGGTATACTAGCTAACATACTATTATAATATACCTCATTGAATATTAAACACCTCACTGCTGTACTTGAAATGCCCAAGGTCTTAGTATTTAAATGAAATGTGTATCAAATTTTTTAATCAAATTCTTTCTCCATAATTTATCTGTTTTGAATATTCAAATTTACATGTATTATTAACACAATTAGTTGGAGTTGAGAACAAAATAGCTGAGTTCAGGATAAATTGAGATGTTTTCACTGATCCTTACAACTATAATTTATATTCAAAATGACCAATTTGACAGTGCAGAATCTTAAAATCCTCTTTCTCTTTTGTGCTCTTTCTGGTTTTACTGCTAAGTGTGTTTTTATTGTGTTTTAGTTCTCCACCTGGCCGCTGGTCCACCTAAATTATATTTCCCTGGGGTGACTAGTAAAATGTATATTTAGCGTCTATTACTTTTTCGGTCAAAGATTAGCTTATGAAAAGAAATCACATTCATAGAGTCCAGCAGAGTCAGGATCTCTGGGGATATGGAGGAGAGATCTGCATTTTTCACATCATTCTTGCTCATACCTGGGTGGGGAAATCACCGGTTTGAGAGCTTCTGTAGGCCCTCCCTAATAACCCAAACTATTCAATTAGCCAAGCACCCCATTCCCAGGCAAATCTGGGTTCTCTGGCATTTACTGCTGCAGAGGTAGGAGTCCTAATTGTATTTGCTATAACACCATCTGACCTATAAACGTAAGTGGATTTTTTTTGACTGTTCAATCTGCTATCTTCTCTGCTTCACTGTATAATTAAAACCCATTTTAAAGAAATGATCCACGGGCATTCAGAGAGCAAATTTGTAAAAGTTAAACCAGTGCGTGTCGGGGGTGGGCAATACACAATCCTCTCAGAGTGGCTCTCTTATTAAATTTGTTTTTACTGTAACACACGCAGAGAGAGGGGGGAGAGAGAGGGGGGGAGAGAGAGGGAGAGAGGGGGAGAGAGAGATGCCCCCACTGCTTCAATTGCCAATGTTAGCTGAACATCAAGTACTTCAATAACAGCAATCATGAGTCCTTATTCCTTTGTTAATGTATTCCAACCTAGCCTCCCACAGTCAGCTAGTCTACAGAGAAGGTTTGTGCTAACATGAAAAATACCCTCCCTTCACACTGGATCTTGGCTTAAGCATTTGCTCTTCAGTTGGAGATATTTCATTTCATAATGCAGGTACCTGAAGCACACAAAGTATCACAGACCCTGGAAATTCCTTTCCAAGCCACCAAAATGCTCTCCCCCCTCCTTTCTTCCCCTCCCCTTTGCTTGCTTTTAAAAATAAACCCTAATTCTGCTGACAGCTGATTTTCTTGCCTCACCACGGGAAGTGGACAGGGTGAGTTCTCACGTCACATGTTTAACAAAGGGCGCTGGGTACCAACTGGTGTCTATGAGACACCTGCCCTAAGCTGGGGGAGCCCTACCTTCCCCCAAATTGCAGAACTTCTGTCAAAAGCCTTAGGTTTGAAGGAGGTTCAGCTGACATCAGATGTCAGACCCCACATCAAGCCCAAGCTTTGAAAGGGCTCTTGAGGAGTGAGACTGTGGAATGGAATCCGTGACCTAGGCAACAGGCTCCAAGCCGGTCACTCACAGTGATGGCTTATTAAAGACATCATCTTTAACCTTTTCTCTTCTGAGTGAGAGTGAGAAAGACAAACAGAGACCTAAAACCATGTCTGCTCTCTTTGCTGTGTTAATTTAAAAAAAGAACCATCTTTAACATCTTTCTCCTCTCTAGCAATTACAATTCAGGAATCGTTTAATTGGTATTAAAATAAGATTCAGTCTCTAGACTGAAGATTTGTGGTTCAATGACAATATTCATAGAGGGTTTTTGTTTGTTTTTGACAGTTTTACTATGTTACCAAGCTAGTAAATGAGATTATTTTTATGTAGCAAATCCACTGTTGAAAAAATTGATCGCATGCACTGTAGTGCAGGGTAAACAATCCACTGGACTAACAAAAGAAACCATTAGAACTTCAATTCTTATTTATTGTTTACCTGAAATAAGAAAATGGAAGTTATTACTAATGTTCCATAAATGGACTGTCAATGGCATTTCTCTGTCACTAGGAAGGCCAGATCCTGTGTGCTATCCTTCGCAAAGAGGGAAAGCTCCAAGCAGTGACTTGTTAATGGTAAGGCACTTTATGTATGAGCAGATTATATTATCAAGTTTTAAACAAATTAGTACTAACAAAATGGACGAGAGATTTGGAAATCCTACTGGGAATTACAAATTGAAGTTGACCTTAATAACAAATGACCCCCCTTTCTGCTGACTGACTCAGGAACTAGAGCCCTCACCCAGTGGCTGATGGAAGCAGAGACAGACATCCACAGATATACACTGAGCTGAAATCGGGAATTTAGTTGAAGAGAGAGAGGAATGAAGAGCGAAGGGGTCTGTACCAGGTTGGTGAAACCCACAGAAACAGTTGGCCTGAACAAGGGAGAGCACATCAACCCCAGATGCTGTCTGGGAGGCCAGTACAAGACTGATCCAGACCCCTGAACATGGATGTCAATAAGGAGGCCTCTGCACTCCAGGGAGCCTCTGGTGGTGGATTAGTATTTTTCCCTGGTGCAAGAAGGGACTTTGAGAGCCCATCCCACGTGAAGGGTTACACTCTGGCCCTGGACACATGGGGAAGGGCCCAGGACCAGCACAGGAAGATTTGGTGGACTTTGCAGAGCCCCGTTGAGGGCCCTACCCTGCCTGGGGAGTGGTGGGTGGATGGGGTGGGGGGTAGGCTGGGGGTGGGGGAGGAGGGATGGGGGTGAGGGGAGGGAGAGGGAGAAGGGACTTACATGTGAAACAAGCTTGTTCCCTAACTCGAACTAATAAATAAAAAAAGAAACAAAAAAATAACAAATGACCAATGAAAAAATGGCAGAATTACTCGTTATGCCTCCCATACAAGCTTTCAGTCAGACACACTGTAAGAGCCATATTTTAAAGAATTTTTTAAAGACCAGTGACTCTGATGACAACTCTAACATGTCTGATAAGAACCCAGCCAAAAATATTCACAAATGCCTCATGGACCATTTGAAATAAGGGCTTATAGGTATTATCTTTAATGACAAACTCCACACTAAGTACATAACATCCTGTAACATTTTAGTGTTTGTATAAAAAGGTACTAAAATTGGAATTTCATTTTCATCTACAGTTTGAATTTCCTTTTTACATACATTTTGTGAGTGTGTATGTGATTTAAAAATGGATAAATATGCATGTATTAAGAATATGTCTTCCAACGGGCGGTGGTGATGCATACCTTTAATCCCAGCACTTGGGAGGTGGAGGCAGGTGGATCTCTGTGAGAATGAGGCCAGTCTGGTCTGCAGAGTGATTTCCAGGACAGGCTCCAAAGATATTGAGAAACCCTGTCCCCCCCACCACCAAAAAAAAGAATATGTCTTCCACACCTTTTCCTGGGAGGGCCACTTTGTAAATGAATGACTGCTGCTGTTCATAAAAAAGTGGAGATGCCAGTGTCTTCAGACTTCAGGTATGATCAGATCAGGTGGCCTCTATCACATTAGGAAAACAGACACTGAAAGGCAGGCACTTAGCTAAAATTGATGCTTCTAGAAAGGGCCAACTCCTAAACCCAAAAAACAAAGCCCTAGACAATAAGATGACATTCTTGGGATCTTGGTCCTAGTTAAGGGAGTCCTGTGTTTTTCCTAAGGAGATTTGTCTCTCCTGTAGTTACAAAGAAGTAAAGAGAGGGAATCGGAGCAAATACTAGAAACTCAGACAGAACTGAAAACCATCACAGTGAAGTCATGAACTCTGTAGCCAGCAAGCTACAGAAACTGACCTATTCTCTCTGTACTTACAATAACTCCTGGGTAGTAACCTCCCACAGTCACATTCTGGGTCCTGGTAGTTGCAGCGAGGCCCACCGTGAGAATTAGCATGGACACAATAAGCAAAGTCACAGTGACATAAATGGAGTTCCGCTTCCTCCTATTGAAGGCTCCTGTAAGAATAGAGAGACATTGAAATTGCTCATTTCATCTGGGAAAAGAAGAGAAAATTCACTAGTAAGGTTTTTCTTTCCTTTCCCTATTGGTAACTGGGATGTCTCTGGGGAGTGGAATTACAGCAAAAGAATGGAGCTTTCCGTTTTGTAGTCATCGGGTGCCACTTGCCTAATAAAAATATGTTGCTTCTTTGAAATAAACAACAGGAGAAAACTCACCAGTTACATAACAGCAAAACAATTTTGTGTTTTTGACATTCTATAAAAGATGTGTCATACCCACTTAGTGGAGTGTTTTTTAGGGCAGATTATAAAAGCATATGATGAATGAGAAGCATTTGTATGAGGGTATTAAATGAAAATATTTTAAAGCCAGTAGGCAACTAAGAACGTTTTTTTTCTTAGAAGCTGGAGAGATGAAATTTAATTTTTAGTGTAAATATCAGAACTGAGCCAGGACCTGGCATTTTATTTTTCATTTATTTCTGACATTTGCTGCCTCATGCATAAACTTAAAAATGGTGTGCTGGCCAGATTTGTCACATAACAAATGTGCTTAATAAAGTAAATGTTTGAAGGCTATTAGTCCAGAAAGATTTGTATCAGAGGAGGTAGATCACAAGGATTATATCTTACACACATTTACGCTTATGTGAGGATGCCATAAATATAAATGGCAAGAAACCCATGCTCCTTCCTGCTCAGAGCTTATCAGAAATGATAGCACCAACCAACATTTTTTTTTCAAAACCAAGCTTATTAAGTCAGATGGAAAAATGGTATCTAGGCTCACTTTTCAATTTAATATGCTTTAAGGAACTAAGCACTGCCTTATACTATGCAGGCATTTCTCTGGCACAAGGAAGGGGTCCTCAACAGGAAATACCACCGGAGAATTAACCACCCAGGAATTCTCGGGGGGGGGGAATGACCAAATGGGCAACACTATTAGGATCCAGTTCTCTTGAAGCCATTAAGACGATAGGGATATAAGAAGCAGTGGGTAGCTGTATGATCACTGCTTTAAATATCATGAATGGCTCAGAAGAGAACTTTAGTTCTCCCTGTTCAGAAGACCCAGCATTCTGAGAGGCCTCACTGCACCCTCTGTAAGTTAGGGAGCAGAGAAGCTACCCAGACTGCACTACTGGGAGGAGAGGAAAAGAAAAGAGGAAGGTAGGAGGGGTAAAAACCGGTGGCGAGAGACCCAGGAGGCTTGTCGATATTGAAAGCTCTTGGGAAGCGGGGGCTAGAGCTGTTCGGGGGCTAGAGCTGTTCTCGAAGCCTCCTGAAGCTATCTTTCCATATAAGAACAGTGTCCAAAAATGCCACCCTGGGTCTTTCCCAGTGTGATCTCTGCTGAAGGCTCTGAGGGAGGGAGGTGGGAGGGGCTGGCGGTCTCCCCTGACGTCATCCTTGGAGCTAATAGATGTGACTCATCAGGTACAAGTCTAATGCAATACTATTCTAAGACTGTTTTACATCAAAATGTAGAGGCGCTTTGAGCCAGTACAGGCCTCGATAGTACACTAGAGCTCAAATCTCAGAGGCAAGGAGATTTGTAAATGGGTGTGCTCTGCAGTGACATAGGAAGCCAGCCCCCATGCAGAAAAACAGAAAGACCCCTAAACACCTGTGACATCAGGGTCCTTTGTTTATGGTAGCTATCAGGGGGTGCAAACGACAACCTGATCGTTGCAATTGGAACTGCCTGGTTCTGGGAAGGAAATAGCAGAGGGGTAAGGGTGGGGTAGGCAGGATTTATTTCTTGCATCTACCTGCAGGTTCCTTATCCTTCTTGTTGACTTCAGAACACCCAAAGGAGTTGGTAAACCAGGGTTCCTAATTTTAGTTCATGATAGATACTTGGTGAATCTCCCAGGGATCCACTATGGGGCTCTAACATACATTTATCCATTTGGCCTCCCATTCTTTGCTTGCTTTCGTGTTTGTCATGCACATAGGAACTCTAGCCTTTCTCTGCCCTGGAATCCACTGAAAGCATCTTACACAGCGACTGTGAAAGCTTGGAGACTAAATTGGAGGAGCATTATGGCTGCACAGGCTTCCTCGTTTGTTGTCTCAGTGACTGGTTCCTTCCTACCAACCGCCCTTTAATCTTGTCCACAGCCCTGGAGTGTTCTTTGCAAATATCACTCGAACTTAAGCACAGCAGCCAGGTTACAAAAGTGACTCAGCAAACCACACGGTGTCATTTGCAAATCCTTTTTTCCCTTTGCTTTAGAATCTGAAATGAAATGCTGTCTGTTGAAAAACCCAAAGACCCCAGCACCCTACAGGGGGGGCTCGTCTCCAGCTAAGATTGGTGTTGGATCAAATTGCTACGACAACTCTTAGGGCACTACATTGACTATCTATTTATTCTCTGCTCTGCCAGTCACTTTTTATTTTATATTAGGAACACCTTAACTATATAAAATCAAATGATTTTAATTACACTTAGAGAAGTAACTATTTTAAAGAACTCCTGGGTAAATACTTTTGAAATGAAGAGACACACCCCCCCATTTACCTATGGTTTCAATTTGACTTAATAAAATCCATTTCTACTTAGAGCAAGACTTACCTTAATGTGCTCTGAAGGTGTGGCCAGGGATCCTAAAAGGCAGGTAACTGTATGACTTACTCCATTTGCCTGCTTGTTGCTTTATTTTAGAAGGCAGGAGAACCCTGCTCTAAGGCACAATTGGGGGCTGGCCTTAGACTTTTCTGTGAGTACAGGACAATCTTATTCATGTTTTGTTTAATAAACATATAAAGCCAAGCAGTGGTGGTACAGGTCTTTAATCCCAGTACTTGGGAGGCAGAGGCAGGCAGATCTCTGTGAGTTTGAGGCCAGCCTGATTTGAGGGAGTTCCAGGACAACCAGGGCAGTTACATAGAGAAACCCTTTCTCAAAAAACCAACAAAAAATTAACATATAAAAAAATCTCAGACACCGTGAGGTACTTTAAAATAGCCTTAAGGGCTAGAAAACAGTGCCTTTTGCTGTGTCAGAAACACAGTAAATAAGTAGCTGTTACCGAATAAACAAGTGATAAAGTCCCATAATTGCTATCTTTCTCATGAAAATGTCTGTTGAGGGAGTTGTGCAAATTTGGTCATGCTTCTAGAATTAACTTTTAGAAATAGGGTACAATTTTTGGGCTCCCCAGAACTGAAAGCTTTATGGCTAACCAGTGTCAAAACCGTAAGAGCCTCACCACCTTGTCTACTTGATACCTAGTATTTTCCTACTTAAACAGCTATTGCAACCGATAGTAGTGAATCCAAAATCTCCTTATTGGCACTTCCTGCTCCCCCAACACTCTCCCTGCAGAGCTACTGCAGCCCTCCCTCTCTGCAGTGCCCCACCTCCACCCCAGACACCGGAGGACCAGGATGTAGCTCTAGAGGCATCCAATCATTTGCTGGCTTCACCCTTTCAGACAGGATCAGCTTCTCCCTCCTCTGGTCCCTCTAATCAAAGCCCCCCCCCACATGCATTTGCATCTGAATCCCACTCTCTTCTTTTGAAGCAAGCTCAAAGCTTCTTCCACCAGAGAATCTCCTAATCGAGCACCCCCTACTCAAATCACCCATTAGCTCAGTTTCTAGTGTCCCTGGAGGACTTAACTAAGTAAGTAGAGAAATTGTGATTTCTCCTACAAGTTTCTCCTACAAGTCATATGATGTCCACCAGTTCCAGGACTGTGTGTCTGACAGGAGTCAAGCTGTGAGTTACTGTAAGATAGGATGCCGCCTCTGCAATGCTTTACCTTGTATGTATTTCTTTTTCCCCTGCATATATTTCTTGATAGCCCCCTCTCAAAAGAGGCTGTGTAATCTTTATTGGGATGTAACAATGATTCTCGGTAGCGTGCTCTGAACACTGCAGTGTTTGTGACAGGCTTGAATGTTTTGGTGGATTAGGATTTGCTTACCTGAGTCAGCTTTGCCGCAGAGTGGATCTCAGAAGTCCCAGACTTGAGCATCCCTGGAAACAGGTGGCTGCCTACACAAGAGCCTTAATGCTCTGCCAGTCTCCCAAACAGTCACACCTAAAAGGCGTTGAAATCTACTACCTTCACTTCTTTAGTAAATTATTCAAGACATGGAGGTATCAAAGATGGCTCAGTAAATTACAAATGTGTTGGTGGGGGTGGAGAGAATGTCCTGATGTAGTAGAGGTGCATTAGCGCCTGAGGGCGCTGTTGCCAAAGTGAAGGAGGGTTTTGCTGGGGGATGATGGAGGGGCGTGGTAGTTAAATTACTGTCTTCATAATTCCCAAATGCCTGCTTACTTCAGAGTCTTGGACTAACAGCTGATCCCGAGGCAACCAGCAAAAGTAGTGCAGGCACCTTGGTGCAGTGGTGTGTGTGTGTGTGTGTGTGTGTGTGTGTGTGTGTGTGTTTTTGGGGGGTTACATTTTTTATTTGTTTGTTTGTTTGTTTATTGGCTGCAGGTGTCTTGCCTATAAAAGTAATCCCCTCAGAAATGCTTCCCTTTGAGGCAGAAACACAAACCAACCACCTCTCCTTATCCTGTTGGCACAAGAAGGTGGCTTTGCCAGAGCTTAGTTAAGTGGGAGTATCCTAGATGCTGATTCAGGCCTGGGCTGTGGGATCAGCGCCAGGGAACTCCAAGGAGACTCCCCTATCCAAACTGTGGGAACCTAGAGTCATCACTCTACTCCAGAATTTTCTAGTGACTTCGGCCTGTGGATTTGTACCAAAACCACAGTTCATGGCAGTGGTCTCTCGTCTATGTGAGCGCTGTGATTCTTTTCACTGCAGTGGCGAACCTGAGCTGGGTAAGCCCACTCAGCTTCTTGTTGCGCAGACCTTTAGAAAAATGCTAGACAGGCTGGGGGCCCATGGGAATAAAGGAGAGAATTCTCTTCATCTTGTTCTGAAACCCACAGAGCAGTGTCAAGTATCAAGCCCTTGAGCCCTGGGCCTCCAGTCTGCTCAGCCCCTGCAGCCTCACGGCTCTGGGTGGGGAGGATTGGTTTGCAGGTGGTTGTTGCACGCAGTTAAATGGGTGCTGCGGAACCCTCGCCCTCTTGCGTCCAGCTCTCTTGTGCACTGTAGCTTGATGTCTGGGAGCCTGGGCTATGTTAGCGCCACAGCTGGCCAAGGCAAGGAGTGCGTTTGGTGTTCTGCGTGCCTGTGTATACGTGGGGGTGGAGTGGGGGGCAGGGGTACTGGAGAGTCTGGTACTGCAGGCCTCTGGATTTGGACCCCAGTCCTGGCCTCATTTTGTATCCAGTTTCAAATAACCACGACCTTAAAAGTGAAAAGCACAAGGCTTATACTAACTAAGTATGCCAAAAAACTGGAAATAAGAATATTTCCATCATCCCGGTGATAGCACTTTCAGGGGCCCCTTCCTTGAACGAAATTTGTTGCGACTGAGTATTTTGCAGGCAACAGAGAGCTCACACTGGGCTCAATCTTCTCCTGACCCCTCCCCTGTGGATGTTCCTGCAAATTCATCGGAGAAGATCTGAGAACACTGAATGGCAGAAATTCGGGACAGGGGAGTTTTCCAGAATGTGAAGTGCGATCTTAAAAAGGCGAATTGAATTTTGTTAAAGTACATCCAGGGCAAATTTGAAGATTAGGTGGAACCATGGATCAACAATCCCTCCCGCTTTCCCAGGGTCCAAATTAATTTCTCCTCCCAGCGAAATGACAGGGCTTGGGAATGTGCCTGACAGCTAAAGGAAATTGTTTTTGTTTTTTTGTTTTATTAATTCGTTTGTAGCTACCGAAAAGCACCCGCGAGGGGCCACCAAGTTGGTGCAAGACGGAAGCAATCCTCTAGTTTTTAAAAAGGTGTTGAAATGTGCCCCTCCCCCTTCATGCCACTGAAGAGGAAAAGCGCGACTTCAGAAGACGCGCGGGCTTGCGCTGGATCTTCTTTTCTTGTGCCCCCCCCCACACACACACACACATTCATTCTGTGTATTTGGAGCTGACAGAAATCAAATTCAAGGACTGTTGATCTTTCTGCTGCGTATGTCAAGGCTGGGCTGTCATGAGTGATTTCTCTCTCAGGAATTCCTGTCCCACCAGCATCCCCTCGTTTCTTCCCCCAACCCCCATTCCCTGGGGTTGCACCTCCACCCCCCCCACTCCGTCTGTGAAATGTAAATCAGCTCCCCCAGTACTGCAGGTCTGGATTTCAGGATAGCACCTAGAGAGTTGAGAGGGGGTGAAAACAGACCCTGCTTCTTCTAATTATCATTAGTCGTGATCTTAGAAGTGATGAGGACTTTGCAAAGAAGGAGAGTTGAATTGAAAGCAAAGTCGCAGGTTGAAGGAAGTGTTTTGATGCCCTAACAGCTGGGATTTACCACTGGCTGCAAGTCTGTACACACACTCACACAAACGCGCACACACTCGCACTCCGGGCTAGGTAGGGCTACTCCGACCCCAGCTTGGCGCTCCAATCTCCGCGCGTCGTCACCCTTATCACGGCTGGGCCGCTCCCTTGAGGCTCTGGTCCGCCTCCCAGACACTGGAGTTTGTGGACCCCTACCAGATTGCCCTCTCTCTGGCTCTGGGGCAGCCAGGAGATGGCTGTCCGAGGTACAACGCACTTACCCCCCTGCTACCACCGCCCGAAGGACAGTGCTAGCGGCTAGACTTACCCATGGAATCTTGCAGGGACATGTCGCTGGACCGTTGCTGAGTCAGGGACTGATGCATGGTGAAAGCTGTCCAGTTGCCCCAAGTCCTCGAAGCTGCTTCAATTGCTCCTGGCTCAGAGCGCCCCGCCGAGCATCCTACTCCGTCGCTGCCTCTCTTGGTCTGTCTGAGCGCTGAGAGAGACTGACTGCTTCTGGTTGAAAGCTGCAGCCCAAGTCCCGCCTACCCCTCCCTTTCCCTCCGCTCCCTCCCTCCTCTTCTGCCTCCCTCTGCTCCGGGAGGCAGCAGCATTGGCGTCCTTGCAGCAGCGTGCGCTTGCGCAAGACCCCCCCTTCCCTCCCTCTCGGCCTCCCCATCCTAGTTATCCACCTCCCAGCCTTCCAAGCCAGACAGGGAGACGGTTTCGCCCCTTGGGGCCAAAGCTGCGCAGAGAAAAAAAGGAGGCTTCAGCTTGGGGCCAAGTGGCCTCTATAGTTCCGAAGAGAGGGTCTTGGGCAATAAACCTTTTACAAGATTTATAATTTGGGAGGGGGCAGAGTCAGAGGTTCAGAGCCGGAGAATGCACACAGGGACAGACAGACAGACAGACAGACAGACAGACAGACAGACAGACAGACAGACGCAAGCACTCGCGTGCGAGGGGCACACACACAACACACACACACACACACACACTTATGCAGGTCTGATCTTACACACAGCTGAAGCCAGAAGAATCCATGGATGGATGGGTGGTTGGGGGGGTGGGTGGGCAGGATGCCTTATGAAGATAGATTAAACAAATTCGTACTCTTTAGTCTAGAACGATGAAGGCTGGGAAGCGATGTGACCAGAGTGTATAAAATTATGCACTTAGAGACAGAGAACACAGCCTTATTCATCACAACTGAGAATTCTAGAACGAACAGCCCCCTAAGAGCTAGAAGGAGGTTCGGCTAAAGAAAACATGACACTGTGTCAGTATCCCAGTTTGCATTTTTGTTCAAGACAATTTTATATCGAGGTAGGCTTTTTAGACAGTCGCAGCCGATACAAGGAAGAAAGAGGAATTATCAGTAGCCCCATTTTATGGAGGAAGAAACTGAGTATCAGCTGAAAAAAAATCTCTGTGACTTTGCAACTACTAAGTAACAGAGGTGTAATTCAAACCTGGATCTCAAGTCAGATGTTTTTACTATGAAAACCCATGCTCCCACAACTCAATCCAAGTTAAGTCTAAAATTCTCCAGACAGGGCTGGGAGATGAGTCAATGCATACTGTGTCTGCAAGCTTGAGGACTGAGACCCGTTCCCCAGAACCCAAGTTAAAAGTCAGGTGCAGCAGTACTAGCTTGTAAGCCCAGTCCTGGAAAGGCAGGGACCGGAGGATCCCAGAGGTCACTGGTCAGTCCCAGGTCCATTAAGAGATCCTGTCTCAAAAAAGAAGACGGAGAGAGTGATTAGGGAAGACTTGCAACATCTACCTCTAGCCTTCATATGCACACACACACATACACACAGAGACACACTCATATAGACACAGACACACACACACAGAGACACGCACATTCAGACACAGGCACCCACCCCCACCCCACCCCCCACGTGTACACACCACACACTCTCCTGATAAGAATGAATGGGGCAAAATGTTCCTCCCAGATTTGCCTTGCTAATCTGCTATGAAACACTGTTTCCTTACCCAGGAAATGGAACCAAAGGCCCTTGCCCTTTCTCACCTTCCAAAGGAAGAAACCATTCTTCCTGAAGGTTAAAAAGGAAGGCTTCTGTAAAGAACTTGGGAGCCCCAGGGGCCAGGTTGAATGCTGTGTCAAGTATTATTAGCAGCCCTACACTACAGGCATGGTTTAAAGATCTGTGGCACATGTCCTAGATAGAGACAAGATGGCCACTCTTGTAAAGACCTGTGTCTTAATCAAGCTAGGCGTACAGGCCATTCTCCTAAAGCTCCAGGAAGGCAAAAAGAAAACTTGTATTTATACTGTAGCAACAATTGTCTTTCAGTCCTGCTTACTTTTCCTTCTACCACTCTGAATATCTCCTACTTAATGTGAGGAACCCCTGCAACCAGCACTGATTTCTCAGGAGTGCTTCATAATTATCTTATTTTGAGTCTGGGAAAGTAGCCTTGACACAAAGAGATTTTTATACAGGCTAGAAGACTGTTCCCCGCCACCATTTTTAGCAATCTGTGGCTCCCCTATAGTAACCATACAACTAGAGAGCCTGAAATATGCCAAACACAATCTTGATACTGTAGCAAGCTGCCTTAAGTGGACTACAGGAAGCTCTCTTCTTGTAGAACATAACGCATCACCAAGTGAAACAGAGAGCATATGGTACTGGACCTTTATAAAAAGAGCCACAAACCAGTGAGGAACTCAGTGAGGGCAGGGGAAAGCCTTGCCTTCTGCAGCATAAGCATCCTCGAGTTGTGTGGAAATTGAGCATACTTTCTAAAAGAACCCCAAGAGCCCATTGTTTAAACGACTTGCCTTCTGTACATGTCTTCCATACTATGTGGGGCGGGGGTATGGGACTTAGAACACAGCAAACACTCAATCAAGTTAAAAATGACTTTGAGACCACTAGCAGAGACTGCAGCAGTGGCAATGACAAGGCATGGAGTAGTAGCAGTCTCCTCCCCAGAAATGAGGTCCCTGTTTTGATCTGGGAAAAGGAGAGGGGCTAAAATGAGAACTAGTGGCAGGAAGACACAGGGGGGCCTTAATGCAGGTACCTAAACTTCTTTCTCATCCAAAGAAAGTTTATCTGCATTCAGAATGAGCTGGACAATTAGAAAGCAAAGGGTAATTTTTCATGGAATTCATCCTGATTTTCTTCCTTTCAAAACATGTGCGGATTTTATGCATAAATAGACTCTTAATAAATTTTACCAATAGACAAGCCATCTCGATGAAGGAACAGGTATTTCATGCAAATGGAGGCTACTGTAAAATTGCTTGGTTAGTTTCTGATTAAAAGAAAGAAATTATTATAGTGGCTTAAAATAAATCCTTTTCATTGCAAGCTTAATCAAGCATACAGTGCTGCCCTAGGTTGCAAACTATTTTACGGCATCAGGAAACTTTGCCAATGGAGCTGCAGCCTAATTCTCTCTATCTTCTTGAAGCCAATAATGAAGAGTCTTCCCAGAAGCCTTCAGACTAGAAAAATGCCAGATGGTGCTCTGTCTCTAACACATTCACCCTGGGAATACTCAAAACAATCACCTCCTTATTTTGATGATCAATTTGACTTAGTTAAATTAATGTAGTACGTTCCAGACTCCAAATTTGGGACTGTGGGCCAGAAGGATCACACACACACACACACACACACACACACACACACACACACACACACACACACACTGCATGTATACTTAAAGGGATCACCACACAATATTCATATCATAAACATACATAAACACATATTCATACACATGCCTATATGTATGCACATCTATTGTCTCTGTACAATGATTATTACCACTTACTTCTTAGCTTTCAGACTTCTGTTGACCAAAGATACAGAGAAGCTTCAGAAAAATGGAGCACCTCCAAGTCCACACATTCCTGATTGAGGTTAGGCAGACTACTTCAGGTCAATAGCTAGTACTCAGTGTCTACGCCACAAAATGAGTCTTTACTCAAGAGAGCCATAGTTGAAGGTTTCATTTCAACCATGAAACTTAAATGGTTCCCACTGTCAACTGGTCATTGTCTTTGGGTACCAGGAAAATGGCTATAGCACCAGGGCACAATGGTGGTACTGTTTTTGTCTTTGCTTTGTTGTTTTCCATTTCATAATGAATGTTGATTACCAAATACCATACTCCAATAGCAGTAAGCAATTTATCATAATGTGATATTTAAGTGGATGGGTGGTCATTTACATGCCACTCTTCTGTTATTGGACATTTTAGAAGGTTTCCAGTTTTCAAATTTACAAATAAGTGAAGTAAATCTTGCATCGTTTTTAGTAGAAGATACAATACTACAGTGGAACTATTAATTCAAAAGTTCCAAAATACGTATTATTAAATGAATTTTTATCCCCATACATAAAGTGTACATGTTGATACATTTACACACACACACACACACACACACACACACACACACACACACACTGACTAGATTGTCCTTTCAACATGGATGCCCTTTCTCAGTTACCCTCCAAGAAGTTACCAGTACTCTTGATATTTATCATCAAGCCCAAATACTTTTTTGTTTATTTTTGTAAATGTATTTTAATTACACTATTTAGCCCTTCCCTTTCCTCCATCTAATCCCTCTTGTATACCTCTCCCAATCTCTTCTTCTCTTTCTATCAATGTTATTGCATGCATATATGTATTTTTATATACATACATATTCCTAAATATAACCTGTCAAACCCAAATGTTACTTGTATGCATGTTTTCCGAGCTGACTGACTGGCACTGGACAACCACTTGGTGTGGTCTTCCCTGGGGAGGACCACATCTCCTGCTCACAGCTTTCTCCAGTTGCCTGTAGTTCTTTCTGTAGGACTGAAGACTCATGAAGTCCAAATACCTTAAAGTATGTATTGTCAGATTTCCCTTCAAAACACTGGTAGCAAAGCACATGAAAGTGTCTGCGTTCCCATACCATTTGGGTTTGCCATAGAAAAGGAGATACCTAGCTGAAGACATACCAAGATAGAATCATCAATATGTAGACATAGCCAAGAAACTAAATTCAGGTTCCACTGAGCAAAATGCATCCAATAATCACCACACAAATAGAATACAGAGGTTAAGATCAGTCTCAGGAGACAGACAGCATGGTCACAGCCCACAAGTATCTCAAAATTCTCCAACTACTCACGTGTTTCCATCATTGTATTCTCTTCTTAAAATATTTTTAATGTTTCATCTAAGTGTATATCTGTGAGTGCCTGGTGTGCAAAGAAAACAGAAGAGGGTGTCAGATCCCATGAGACTGTGGATACAGACAGTTGGGAGCCACCATGGGGGTGCTGGGAATTGAACCCAGGTCCTCTTGTTATATATTATCTGTTACTGTCCTTCGAGTATACCTAGTGGTTATATGTAGCTTTCCGTTTTTCCTCACTAATCACTTAGCTATACCTAGTATGGAGCTGGCATTTAAATACTTGTTGAATATAACACTTTGTAGTTATGATTTTTTCTGCTTATTAAAATAAATGGCGACATAGCAAAACTTTCCTTAGCTGCTTAGTTACACGGAGCAACAGGTTCCCAGCTCGTGTTCCCAGCTCACAGTTCTAATTACAACCAAAATAAGAATCTACAGGTTGGTTTTCATTTTTCCAGAATTTTTCTCTGTGAATATTTATACTTTTGCTCATCTATTTTGAGGATTAAATATTCCCATTTAATAGCAAACTTTTGAACTGACAAAACAGTAAATCTTTTGTTAATCATTGTGATATATTTAATAGTTTGCAAATGTTTCACCTGAAAGTCCATCTTCAACTTACTAAACCTCCTCCAACTCTATGATATACATTGAGTGTTACAGGCAGGGGAGTGGAAATTCCATCTCTGTTCTCATCACTAATGTGTGATGAAGAGCATCAGGAGAGTTCTATGAAAATGAAGAGAACAAAATCATTTTTACTTCAAATGACACAGTTTGGAAACATTAGCCAAATAGCACAATGATACAAGGATGCATACTTCTGCTGGATTCTTGATAAGAGTGTTCTGAAGAATGAGCAATCTGTTTCCTACTACAGGAAGGAGATGGTTTCTTTTTAAGGTCAAAGTACTTGTTTTCCCACAGAATTTCACGTCTCCCTAATGTAAAGGCACAAAAGTGCAACATAGAACAATAATATATAAAACAATGAATACTCTGAGGACGGTGTGCTATTAGAGGAGCTAGACAATGCTTGAATTTTAGAATAAATGCAACATAGTATGATGAGAATAATAATGTCAAAATCAGAGTGAGATCAATCAAGAAGTAAATGTAATTAACATATTTTGTAGAGTAAATAGTTATTAAAGGAAAAACAACCATATTGAAAATTTCCCCATGCTTATTACTCTTTCATCAGGAAAAGGGGGAGCTGATGGAGGGAGCAACTTTAAACCCACAGACACTATTTTGGGGAAACATTCAAGGACATCTCATCATTTAAATACCCTGGTTTACCTGTTGGCAGTGGTAGTTGGTGGGGTTAGTAGATAGAATAGAATTCAGCTAAGCCATAACTACTCTGTTTCCTTCCTCTAATTACTGAGATCAGTACATCCTTTTCCCTGTTTTCATAAAAAAATCATTAAACACCTAATTAAATGTGACAGTGTCACAGGCAGGGGTGTGTGTGTCCAACTGCTTTGTTCAGGTTTAGCCTGGAGAGGATGTCTGTGTTCAGTAGTTTCTGGGAATCAATAGATTTGCTACCAGTTAAAACTGCCCCACAGAACCTTTAAAAATGTTTACACTCTGTGACCCAGTAATTCCACTTCTGGGAATCTGTGCTAGGGAAAGAGAAATCTGGACAAAGATTTATGTGGAAGGACAGCAATGGCAATGTTATTTACAGCCTAAAAATTGTAGGGAAAAACCCTGAAATGCTTGAAATTAAGGGAATGATTTAGGAGATGATGCCATGGCCACATGATGGATTTGTGATACTCATAGGAAATTGTGGAATTGTGTCTTCAAATATTCAAGAATCTGCAAGTGTACATAACAAGGAGTGAAGGATTAGGCTAAGATGCGCGTGTGTGCTTTGATCCCAGTTTTGTTTAAAATTTCACATGTAGGCAGAGAAAATGACTCAAAGGACACTTGCAACATTAACTGTACCTGAATAGGGAAATGGCTAATTATTTCATGCTTTCCTGTATTTTTCAAGTACATAAAAATTGCCCTACTAAAATTAGCACCAACCAACCAATTCTGTTCAATAAACAAATTAAATGGGTGGGTGTTAATTATATTCTCAGTCCTGCAGTGTATGCCTGGAGTCACTCAGGATGTACTGTTAGACTCCGAAACACACACACACACACACACACACACACACACACACACACACACACACACACACAAACAAACACACACCTTCATTTTTAGTCTCGTTTGCCTTCGTACAAGTTTCAAAAAATGTGACACCTCTTTCAAGGGAATTTGTAGTTCTCCTTGGTGTGATTACTGCTTGTTGGTGCTGGCAGGTGGGCATGTACTTATCCTGGTATGGCTGTTTATGCCCCTGGAATAATACCGGTAGAGGGCTGTCTACTCTGTGGATTGCCTGGAAGGAGCACTTTGGTAGAAAACAGGCCAGTCTGGGGAGAGAAAAAGAACTTTGTGCAGAAACCTGGGGAAGGCAGAAAGAAATTTGAGAGCAAGACAGAACAGAGAGAGTGCTACAGCCATCAACTGCCTTTGGTAGAGAGGATTTCCCTGCTAAGGCTGCGTTTTAATGTGTTACCATTTAAAAGAAATAGAACTTAGCCTGTAAGAAATCCTATTGGAGGGGAAATGCGCCAAATCCATGCCTGTATGCCTTCTCTGACAGGAATCCACAGTCTTGCTCTACCAAAGAGCGGGAATATTGATAAAAGGCTGCCTTCCTTTAACAAAAACTCCTAAACTGCAGAAGTAAAATACACAGGCAAATCTCAAATAATACAAAAATTGCATTAAACATGAGTTTTCCCTGCCCCAATTTCACTCTCCAAAGTAGCCTCAATTGAAAGTCCCATGTAAGCCGGGCGTTGGTGGCACATGCCTTTAATCCCAGCACTCAGGAGGCAGAGGCAGGTGGATCTCTGTGAGTTCAGACCAGCCTGTTCTACAAGAACTAGTTCCAGGACAGCCTCCAAAGCCACAGAGAAACCCTGTCTCGAAACCCACCCCCCAAAAAAGAAAGAAAGAAAGTCTGATGTATATATCACCAGACCTTTCTATTTTTTCCTATGCATATATAATATGCACATGTGTTCACAGATATTTATAAAGGCAGCAAACAGAAAATAGAACAATACTTTAAATATTGTTCTGTAGCATGCTTAAAGAAGCCCAACACTTTTTAATGGATCTATTTTCTGTGTCACTTTATATTAATTTACCTCATTTTTAGTTGCTGCAAATTGGTCTATATTATTCCATGGGGTTTTAGTTTGTTTGTTTAAAAACAAACCCCACCATGATTGGACATTTAATTTAGTTCCAGTTTTTCATAGCTATAAGCAATGTGGTAAACATGCCTGTGTGCACACCACAGAATCAATTTAAGGGAAAATCTTCCTTCCATCAGATATGCATTACCTAACCATTTGCAATTAGTTTCCTGGGCTCTAGAGAACAGTTTTTAATGGCTATGCCAAAGGTTCTGTAGCATCCCGAATAGTCTGAGGCATCCTTTCCAATTAAGTTGCAGTCTACTACACACTGCATTTTAAATTACATTGTGCTTTAAGGACAGGGAGCTGTCTTACATTATTGATACAGTGTTATAACGTCCTATCTTGGTATTAATATCCTGAACTTGAATGAGCACTGTCGGAAGAGAGAGGGCAGAGAGAGGCTGCTGATAACTATGACCAAGGACAGCCCAACCCAGAGAAGCACAAACACAGATAAATACTTGTTACTTCCCAAGCCGCACCCAGCATCTCTCCAGCATCTGGCAGAAGGCTCGGCTCCAGAAAAGGCATTTATCTGCCACCTATTGGGTGGCAGGAAAGGAGGGAAGCACCTAGAGGAACTTTACAAGTGATAAAGAAGACCTGCTGCTTTCTGTTACCTCCCATCCTGTCTGCCCCCCTTACCCAAATTAAAAAAGTTACACATTGTTTCAAACATACTCTTTGGCTGCCTACAGGCCCTCATCTTGATATCCTCTTGGAGGTGAACTCCTTAGCCATTGTGGGACACCCCCATCAAAACATACTCTTTTTATAACGACTAGTGACCAGTATTCATTTGTATTGGCAATCTTGGGATCAGAAAACCACTTTCTATCTGTATGTATTTGGCCAAATCAGCAAATGCCTCTAAGTCTCTGTTTTAACACCTGCAAAATGGGAGCCATGCAGATCTTTGTTTGCAATATTGGATAATATCTTTCCTCACAAGGTTGATGTAAAGACATGCAATATTATGTAACATCTTATCTCATGGGTGTAAGGAAGGGTTCTCTGATTATAAGACATCAGTATTCCTTATGAATTATTTGTTCCAGATAAACTAGCTTCATCTCATACTATTTCAGTTGGCTTTTTGGATAATATAAGTATAAGAAGACTTCTTACTACAGTAAATATGTCAGACAGTGCAGTGCGGCCATGTGGTAATGGGGAAACCTTTCCAGGCCTTCAAACCCATATATGTAGAAGACGATGTTCTCACCAAGAAAGAAGCTGACCAAAGAACCTTAAATACAACTGTCAGGAAGATCTCTGGTAGACTCTATTCTCACCAAAGGGTAGGAAAGCTGGTAGGGAGGGGGCAGGATAGCATGGATTTCTGTGGGTTGGCCTGAGGCTCTGTCTTCCCTGGGGAGACGTGTTCTAGCAACTGTTTGGTGTATTTTTAAAGGTCAGAGAGGCTTTGGCTCTATAGGATGGAGTGGCTGTGACACCTGATTAATGTCTGTGCAGTACTTTCCAGAATGAAATTTAATCAGCAGAATGATTGCAGCAAGCAGCTGCCTGGAGGAAAATGATCCTGTTCTAATGGTGGCTTGTTTGATGTGTTGGCATTGTAGTAGAGCACGTACATTATTAGTTCAACCAAAGAGGCCCCAACTAGGACATGAGATCAACTGGTAGGGAAATGCAGCAAACCACAGCGGCCCTTCCGTGGCTCTGCATAGGGTCATCGCTGTCAGACTGTCAGGTCCTCCTCACTCCAAGGACCTTTACTGTCAGCCTCCTTCCCACCCCTAGGGTCTTCCTTGTCAGCTCTCCCTCCCCCCATCATTATCCATTTCCAGAGTACCCTCAGATCTATCATTCTTGACACTCTCTGACACTGCAGCTTCAAGGCTTTCACTGACAGCTTTCTCACAAAACACTTGCGGGCATGCGTGTGTACACACACACACACACACACACACACACACACACACACTGCAGAGGCGTGCTCGGGGATACAAGCAAGCACATTTCCCTCCCCTCGTAGGTATTCTCAAGGTTTAAATGAAATGAAAAGAAAAAAAATGGTCTGTCCGCACCAAAAATGATGAGAGTGTTCAGGCCTAATTAACCCTTCTTGCCCTATCTTCCCATCAGAAGCACAGAGGTGATTACATTGAGTCGCAGAAATTCTGTGCTCACTGTTATACTCTGTAATATGTAGTAAATTCAGCACAGGACTATGTGACTGACATCTCCTACCAGTCAGATACTGTACTCTGCATGCAAGCTGAGTGCATGAGGCATTCCTTGCCAGGATAGGCTGCTCTATGGTGCAAGATATTTTTCCTAATAGAAGAGATAATACAGTTGAGCTGGTCACAATTTCTTTGCTGGACTTTATTTCCCTAGTTGGATTCTTTTTCCACTTAATGTCTCCAGAATCTCCCCTAAATGACAAGTACCTGAGTCAGAATAAGTACACTACTTGAAACTAGGGCTGTGCAGGGTCTAAGTGAATAGAACCATAGCCTTCTCTAATATTGAAGGCTGAACAGTCTAGTGTTCTGGGCATCAATGAGAATACTTCCAGATTCACACACTTCTGCCGGGGCCCTGTGTAAGAAATAAATGTGGAATCAAAAAAAGGAAAAAAACCAACCTGGAAGCCTGATTAGTGTTCCTGGTCATATTAAGTTGTGTTTGTGTGTGTGTGGGGGGGGACTATAGAAATGGAATAGGTGTGGTGATATTTTGTTTATGATCTAATAAAGCTTGCCTGAAGATCAGAATGCAAAGTTAGCCACAGCCATCGAGGCCAGGCAGTGATGGTACACACCTTTAATCCCAGCACTCAGGATCTCTCTTTAATCCATCTGGATCTGTGTGTGTTCAAGGCCACCCTGGGCCACATGAGTATCTGTCTCTGGGTTTTTATTATTGGTGTTATAAAAAGGAAGGACTGAAGTGTATACAAATGTTACTCATAGTTAAAAGACACCGCAAATAGCATAGAACAGGCCCTCAGTGAGCGAGCACTTGTTCTTTTCTCGGGACGAGAAATCAGGAAAATGCAGATCCTGTGCTCCGGGAGTTCATAATGAAATAGGGAAGACAGACTTTGAGCGATTATTTCAGCCAGGGCTAATAGCCCATACCTGTAATTCTAGCAGCCATAAGAGCCGAAGCTGGAGGGTCACAGGTTGGAGAAGGCTCGGAGCTGTGTGGCAAGACTCCATTTCCAATTTTCTTCAATAGGAGCACTGAAGAATGTTGATAAAGGTGTGTGCTGGCTACTGAGAGAGGACTCAGAAGAGGTTCATAGACTGCAGGTGCCGAGGAAGTGTCACATGACTTCATTAATAAAGAATTTATCCATTCACTCATTCTCTATGAACGGAGTCAAGGACTGGCTTTGTTCATTACTGTATGCTTAGTGCTGAGGCTAGTACCAGAAATATTACAGATCAATAAATGTTCATTGAGTAAATGAATACCCACGTATGTGTGCCAACCCATGTGCTAAACATTTGAAATACATGAAGAAGGGCATCTATATAGATTTCAGTCAAGCCTAGATGGTTTCGAGGTTGGAGAGAATGTCTCGATGGCTAAGAACACTTGCTACACCATCATGAGTGTAGCACCATGTTCAGATCCCAATGCCCACATAAAAAGCTGGGAATCACACAAACGCTTGTAACTCCAACTTCAAGAATCCAATTATTTCTTCTGGCCTCCATGCCTATGCGGTAGACACACACACACACACACACACACACACAAATACATACACACAAATAAATAAAGTCAATGATAATATGAGTCTTTTTAAAACTAACAGGTTTATATCATTCAGATTGCTTCTTTTCTTTTTGATCTACTATGGAACTGTATTAAGGTAGGATATTGAGATCTTCAACTATTACTACTGAATTGCTCCTTTTCCCTTCATAGTTCTCGCTGAGACAGTAACTATGAAACATAGCAACATCCAGAAGATACTAGTAGTGTGGAAATCTGGTGTCATTTTAGGTGTGCATTTATTGCTGTTATATACTCTGAATTGCAGACCATTTTAAACTCCAAAATGTACACCTTTATCTCCAAGTCTATTTTGTCTGATGAGCCCTTCAACTCTTCTTTGGTTAGACTTCATTGTCAAGTTTGATCAGTCTTTTTACTCTTAACATAATTGTGTTGTTTTAATCTAAGCCTTGTCTCCTGCAGATAGCATGTAGTTGGATCATTTTTGAAGTGTGTTAATTAAACTTGTTCTTTGATGATTTCATACATGTATATAATACATCCTAATTACTCTCACCCCATCCTCTTTTACCTGTTCCCCATGCCTGTCAATCCCTCCTCCTTTCTATAACTCCTTTATGTACATTTTTTAATTGACAGGGCCAGTCTTGTGTATACACAGTGCAGGTAACTGAAGCTACTGTGAGTTCATGATTGCAATGTCTATGCCATGCCCAGACGATGGCATTCCATATCACTTCTCATTATCTTCTGAAACTGACAAAGGGCCCAGTCTTCGGGGGTGCAGAAAAGAATGACTGAAATGTCGGTGCAGAATATAACAAAATTGGAAATCCAAAATCTGTTAAGATAATTTAAACAGTGAAGCACAAAATGGGGCAGACTGAAGCTCTGTATTACAACACAGATTCTGAAGTGGCATCATCCTTTGCTGAAATGCACCAATTAGTAAAGCTTTATTGATTGGATCAATATAGAGGATCAACTTTAAATGATCTTTAAATGAGGCACTCCCCACAATGGTAAGGAAATTGTTAAGTAGAGAGGACACATAGGTGCGCCTCAACTCAACTATCAGAATCTTTATTTGGCCTAAATTTCCCATGGTCATCGTACTCATTATGCTGAAAATCCTTTAAATTGGCATGGACACTCTGAGTAATAAATTAAAATGAAATGTTTTGCACTTTAAACTTGGCTCAGTTAAATGAGATGCAATAGTTTCATTAAAATAATTAATATGGCACAGTGTGACTTATAGCAAGGTCTTCAATAATGAAAAAGCATTGTATAAGACTTAACCAGCAAAGGGACAACTGTTCCAACTGCTTTTCTACATAAAATATGTCCCAAATTTGCCTGTTCTTAAATCTGAAAAGACGGTGACTCAGCAGACAACTGCACTTCAATACAAGTCACATCTATTAAGGGCCATAAGCCGACATTACCGGAACTGATGACACTATCAAGTTAGCAACCAGTAAATACTAGGTCATTATAGGTTTGGATTATATGTTATAGACAATGTCTATTTCAACAACTTCTCGGTGTAGTTTGCCATCACCTAAAGGACACAATATGCCTTTACAAGACCTTGCCTTTGCACATGATCTTTGCAGGCGGGCCACTGAGGCCTTCTTTCATCACAATGGACCTAAATCTGGGCCCTCTAGTAAGTCCTATCAACAGGAGAGATTGGACTTCTCTATCCTCCACCATTTGCTAGATGCCATGGTACTGAGAGAAGTCAACCTTTTCATAAGTCCTTGAACTAGGTATGAATTCATTCACTTGAGATGGCATCTCACCATCACACAATATAGAGTTCAATAGAATGGTGGCTTTTTTCTTCTTTTTGCTATAAAGTCTCTCAAAAGAACATGACCAAGAGTTGGCATAATTGGTCACACTTTACATAGACAGTCAACTGGATGCCCTGGCCAACAAAATGATCCTATATATGCTTTGGATAAGCTCTTGAACAGTTGCATTAAAATTGTCTCTTTTGGAAGAAAGGACTCTTGAAATCTATATTTTATAGATACTCAAAATATAAATTAATATAGCATATATCTCTGCATATACTAAGGTCACCACAAATGGATTTACCAAGGTAGTCCTTATTCCTTTTGCAGTTTCAGGCCCTGATAGCAGGAAAAGCACAATTTTGCTTTTCACAGAACAAAATACCAGATTCTTTTTTTATTCTTTAATTACTACTCATACTTACATATCTATCCCCCCATTTCTTTGACATCCCATTCTCCCATGTTTCCCATCAACCCCCCCAACCCATGCCCCAACTCCTCCCCAGGGATAGTGAGGCCCTCCACGAGGGACCTATAAAGTCTGTCATATTGTTTGGTAGAAGGCCTAGGCCCTCCTTGCTGTATCTGGGCTGCAATAGTATCCCTCCATAGGGAATGGGCTCCCAAAGTCCATTTGTGCTCTAGCTTTAAAGATTGGCTCCACTGTTAGAAGTCCCACAGACTGTCTTGGCCTCCTAGCTGGCACCCACAGTGCCAGTGCACCCACCTGACCTAGAGAGAGCATGGAGACCCTAGTCATAAAGCTGGGGAAACAGCATTGGACTGAACCAAAATACCAGATTCTTGAAGAAGGCATTGAGAGTAACTCCCACCCCATGGGCAGCTGCTTTAATTGAAAGCATGATGGGTTCTTCCAGACTCTTAAGTTGAAAAGTGACAAATCGACCCCACTGAATGTCATTTTTGCCATAGGCACTGATTATAAATTCATGAATAGAAGGGCAAGTATTGTCTACAGCAATGCCATATAGGTCCTTCAAATGCCATTATTAGCTATATAGGGGGATACCTGTAATGGTCATAGTTTTTGATGACCACCTAACCACGTGACCCTCATGCTCCTAGTTAAGTCCCTACTTCACTTCTTAGGAAGATGCTTCTACTCCTCCACAAGTCTGTTATCACCAGTTTAAATTGGTGTGATGGTACCAAGGGGTCAATCCTGCCACAAGTCCTAAAATGAAGCACTTCTTTGACATCTGGAAAATTACAAGGGTATAAGATAGCTTAACTATGTATTCCCTTCTCTACTATGCTCCCTAAGCAATCCCCAATCTTTAATACATGAACTGAGCACAGTTCTTGCTTATCCCTCGGTGGGAGGCATCAGTCCTTGAAGAGCCTATGAAATTATTCAAGCAAGTTAATCGCATCATTTTGCAGGAACCAGGGGGCACATAAAAATTGTGATCCTACAAGCCTGTCTCCCACAAATCCTGCTGTTCACTCTGTTATCAAGTACATTTTTTTTTGCTGCCTAGAATGGTCCAAGGGCTCCTCCTCCTTTAGGCTGTCAATATTCTTGACTTAAAAACTCCTCTCAATCTCATCTGACAATGTCAAGTGTCATGTGTCCAACTATCTTGACAAACCTATGATATGAGGATGCATCTGTTCTTCACCAGTGAACTGAAGATGTGGCCCAAATAAGGAGATGCATAGGGGAAAACCCATTGCCATTTATGCTTACCTACATAGTTACTAGCTTATTTTTTCCCTCTCATGTATGTTAATGTTATTAATGTCCTTTCACTTCAGGTGCATTTCTTGTAAGGCAGGTAGGTCTACCAGCAATATATCTATTTGTTAATCTGGAAATGTCTTCATTTCTTTTTCCTTTTTTTTCTTTAAGATCATATCTTCCTTTAGTTCGGGATGGCCCGAACCTTGTCATTCATCTACCTCAGTGCCTCAAGTGCTGGGATCACAGCCATGTGCCACCACACACCGCTTCTTCTTCTCCATTTTAATGAATAGTCTTACTGTGTATGCAGTTCCTTTTGTAAGACAGGCTTTCACTATGTTGCCCAGGCTGCCCTTGGATTGGTGATTCTCCTGCTTCAGACTCCAAGTAGCTCGGGTTTTAGGTATACACCACCTCTTTCAACTTAGATATAAAAACACCTAGGTGGCAGTGCTTTTATTTGAATATATTTAATGTCATCTTACTGCCTTCTAACCTCTACAGTTTCTCATAAGATGTGTAACTTTTAATTTTGGTGAAAATCCCTTGTGAATTCCCCTTTGTGCTAGCAAATTTTGTTGTCTTTTAATGGTTTGGTTATGATATAATTAGGCACGGAACTGTGCATTTATCCTATTTGGAGTTCATTTCATTTCTTGGATGTGTGGATTCCTGTTATCATGGAACTACAATGAAATTCAGGCTTTGTTTTTGTGATCTTTCAAATATATCCGTCCCTTCTCCTTCTTGGCCTTCCATTTCACTCACTTGATGTACTTCCTCATGTCCAATAGGTCTGTGAGTCTCAGTTCCTTATGCTTTATTTTATTGTGTGCACTGTGATTAACAATAGTAACTGACTAATCTTTGAGTTTATGGATTCTTTCTTGCTCCTGCTCAATTCTACGGTCAAGTTCCTATAGTGACTAGTTGGGTCAGGTATTTTACTTTTTGTCTCCACACTTTCTTTTCTTCTTTTTTCTTTGAATATTTTTCATTTTTTGAAACAGCGTCTCTCTTTTTTGTAGCCATTGCTGTCCTGGGACTCACTGTGTAGAACAGGCTGGACTCAAACAGAGATCCCTCTGCTTCTGCCTCCCAAGTGCTGGGATTAAAGGTGTGTGCACCACCACCTGGCTCAACTCCACACTTTGGGCTTTATAATTGTTGTCTCTTTACTGATAATCTCTATTTGGAGATATCATATAATGCTTCTGTAGATTTGAGTTCTTCTATTCCAGCATTCATAAACTTCATATAGTAAGCACTATATCTGGGCTTTCTCGGGGACTATTCCTATTTATTATTTTTCTCCATCAGCATATCACCCATCCTTTGCTGTTTTGTTTTTTGTATTTTTTTTGGTATGTCTCAACTTTGTTTCTTAAAAATGATATTTTAAGGCACATATTATGGCAATCATGGAAATTAGATTTTTAATCATGAATTATTTTGTTGTTATTCCTGTTTGTGTAATGGCTTACTGAAGTGAATCTGTAATGTTGGCATGCGTGGTAACTGAAGTCTCTGTTTAGTTTGGTGTCAACTAACGATGAGAGAAATTGCGTTGGAAATGCTGAAACCAGGACGTTTGATAGTCTTCTTTGAGGTGCTGTGTTCACTCAGAGACATTCAGTGAAGAGTTTCACAATTTGTATTCTTCGTCACATCTGTTTCTGTAGGGCCTTCGTACAGCTTGAAGTGAAGATGTTGGCTCTTCACAGGTCTTTCTTGCGAGCATACAGCCCTATTCATGTGTGTGGCTTTCGAGGTTCCCCAGCCCTATGGATCTTTACTTCAAATTTTTCATTTTGAGACCTTTTTTTTTCATCCTACATTGTTTGTTCCAATTTTTGTTTATCAAATGGCCATGATTTCAAACAATTACCACTTGCTCAATGAAAAGACAAACTGAATTAGTACAATAAGGACCGATTTTTGAATGAGCTCTTCTAGAAAATAATGAGACAGTTCAATTAGTGACAATAGTAAGGTCATAGGGCTTTACATGAGCTGTAGCTCCATTCTGCCTCTTCTAACAGTTGTCTGTTCTTGTGTTTCCACACAATTCTAAAATGTTAAAAAAGGGCTTATTTGTGTGTGTGTGTGTGTGTGTGTGTGTGTGTGTGTGTGTGTTTCTGAGTGTTTTACTTGCATGTATGCACAAATTCGCACCACAGGTGTTCCTGGTGCTTACAGAGGGCAGAAGAGGGTATTGGATTCCCTGGAACTAGAGTTACAAGACACCATGTGGATGCTGGGGTCCTCTGCAAATGGAGGAAGTGCCATCTCCCCATTCCCCAAGCTTATTCATATCACAGTGTAGATAACATTTTTAAAAAACCTGATTCGTACTATTTTAGCCACTATTCTGTTACTTCTGTGGAAAGTTTTTTTCTTCCTTACCATGCCATTGGTTCTGACATCGCTCTGATAGTTTTGAGCAGTTTGTAATACAGGGAAGCTGTAAGCTTGGAAGGAAGCAATCTAGTAAGAATAAAGATATTGGAGTGGATTAGATCACTCAGTGAGAATTTGAAGGATTTGAAGGTCTTAGAACAGAACTCTAAGGAATAGAAATACATAAGAGTTAGAGAAACTGGAGATGAAGAAGGCATGATCAAAAGGTAAAAAGGACCAGAAAACCTAGGCTTTTCAAATGAGTTTCTTATTGACAGTCACCTATAGTTTGAAAGCCAGGATAGTCCCCCATCTTTCTTTTTTCTTGCTGATATGGACTCACTACTGTGTCTATCTAGCCTAGCAGCTGTTCTAGTTTCCATTCAATGATAGAGACATCAGGACATTTATTGCATCCACCAGACAAAACTTTGTCTATTTCATTAATCTTTTCAACTCTTGCTCAAATTCAGGCTTCTCTCTAAAGCCTTCTAACATGAATTAAAACAGAGTCAATGTTTAATCCTTAATTCTGATTCCCTGAAGCTCTTTTCACCTTTTTTCTCACTATATCTAAGATATTTTGCTTTGTTCCTGAATGCTATGTTTTCAATTTGGCCCCTCAGCAATTCAGAAGTTGTCAGTAGTAGGCAAGGTATACCTTTTCATTATTTTCACAACAATATATAAACCAAAATTATATACATAAAAATTAACTTTAAAAGGGCAATTAGAGAGAAAAATGCAGCTCCTATAAGGGAAAGAATTTCCTTCAAGGGCTAATAAGTCTGTTAACTTTGAAGTGATGGACAGTAAAGTTAGTTTGCATGTACAGTAGTAAAATACAGGTATTTTCATATACACAAGCACAGTAAAGAAAACATTGAAAAGGCTATATACATCAAGAAAAGAAATTCATTTCAGAAAGAAGCTCTCAGTATCAAGAAGGAACAATAGGAAAGTTTTGTTGAGTGTGTTTGGGGGGTATGAAGAAAGCAAAGTCAAGCAATGCTGAGTGTTTGCTGCTGTACAGAAGCAACACAATGAAAATACTAGACAATATTTGCACAAAGATGTGTGTGAAGACTTCACAGATTTGCTGATGACATAGAGATGTTGTTTTCCTAAATAAATTCCAAAACTAAGAGGGTGGGATGGGAACCTAAAATGGAATATAAGCAAAAGCAAACAAAGCTAGCAATATTTCATTCACATAACCATCATTTTTGGAAACGATGCATAGAGGGAAAATATACAAAGAAATGTTTTACCACACCATTTTGACCACATGTCATCAAATTGTGAGAAATAGTACTTACAATGTATATTTTTATGCACTGATACAGTTCAACAGGTCTGGAAGTTGATGAAAATACACTTTGAGAATAACAAGCATGAGGTTTCTTTGTGTCAAAGCATGGAGTCACACAATATAAAGGAAGATGGTTAGAAGACAGTCTTGTTATTTGGGCTCTGAAGCACTGCAGTCTGTATGGATTCAGGACTATTGATATGTGCAACTGTTCCTGACAACTAATAAGTCCTAGTTAGCAATGAGTACATCTAATGCATGTGTTTTGCTATCTAGATAACCATCCTTAAGTAAAGGAACAGAAAACTTGGAGAAATTGCTGGATCCAGGGTGGAACAAAGCATATGCCTTACACTACTAGAAAATAAGAAGATACTGAAAACATGATAGATATATGTCAAAGGGACACAGAAAATGACCTGAAATCATACCAAATAGCCAAATACATGACACATTCATGAACAGCATAGATAGTAAAAATTATAATCCATATACAACAAACGTTCCCAAGCACATACTAAAATAAATGAATGCTTTCATACGGTAAAATACCAGTTAATAAATGTAAGGAGGAATGATGGAATTCAAAAATTACCACTTGGAAACCACCATAATAGTATTTGTTTTGGGCAAGAATCATGAACAGTTGCTGAAACCAGCAGGTGAAATTATGGGTGGAAAAAGTACCTTTGCAAGTCTCAAAGAATCCATAAATATGTACTTATTTTGGTGTAATAATTATTTTATTCAATTATGTGTATTGATTGCAATTTAGTATATTAACTTTACAAGTGAAAGAAAGAAGTCCCCTGTTTGGACCCATGTTAAGGAAGTAAACAAAGTTTAAATTGTGAACCAAAGGACAAAGCAGTCTCCAGTGTCTCCAATAGGATGCATTGTACAGAAACATCAGTGCTGGCAAGATGCCTTAGCACTTACGAGCACTTGATATTCTTGTAGAGAACCCAGGTTCAGTTCCCAGCACCCCCAAGAGGACATCTGTAACTCCAGTTCCAGGGGTTCTGACTCCCTCTTCTGACCTCCATGGACACTGAGTATGCATGTGGTGCACAGCCATACAAGCAGAGAAGACATTCCTACACCAAAAAGAAAGAAATCAATCTTTAAAAAAAGAAAGAAACAGCAAGTCTGTGACACTCCCAACCAGGATGCATCCACTAAATCTAATAATGAGGAATCAGCAGAAAAGCCCAAATTAAGAGACATTCTAAAAATAGCAGACCTTTAGTTGTTGAAAAAGTCACATCCAGACAGAGATTGAGGAACTGTGAAAGATTTAAAGGAATCTAAAAGGTTATAGTAATTAAATACTGTGTATAGTCCTGGATCAGATCCTGGATCATATTTTTTTTTCCGTTACAAATGTCACTAGTTCAACAGTGATGAAACCTAATTTAAAATAAAAATTTGCCATATCTAATAATATTATTGTATTCATGCTCATTTCTGAGATGGATAATTGTTCTGACATTAAGAGAATGTCTCTTTTAAAAAACAATATCTACGTAATACCACAAACTTACAAAACAATGGTGTGGTGTAACTTGCAAGCTTGGGTAAATAGAATAAAATGAAATCCGAGACTGTTTGTAGTTCTTGACATTGCTATGCCACAATGCCCAGTCTTCCAAATCCCTAAAGACACACACTTTGGGGGCAATCTTTCATAAAATTCCTGGTGATCAACCTCACCACTAGAGCCTTTATTGTTTCAATACTCGATTGATTCTTTTTTTCTCTCTTTGCTTCTGTTTTTTGATGGGAGGTACATTTAAAATTAATATTTATCTTTCTAAGTCTGGTTTACCTCACTCAGGATGTTTTTTTCTAGATCCATCCAAGGGGGTAGACTGGGAGGGAAGGTGAGGGGACACGAGGAGAGGTGGGAGAGAGAACTGTGGTTGAAATGTAAAATGAAATTTAAAAGAATAAATAAAAAAAGAGGACACCATGAAATTGTGATGGGTCAGACATGGAAAAGGAAAGGGAGAAATGATGTCATTATAGTTTAATTAAATAATAGATAAATATAAAATTTAACATTTATTGAGTAGTTTACTTACACTTTTAAAAATCATATTTAATTATGTGTCTGTGTGTGCGTGTGTGCACAGGAGTGTGAGTGCCCAAAGATGCCAGAGGTGTTGGGTCCCCAAGGAGATGGAGTTACAGGTGTTTGTGAGTCAACTTCTGTTGGTGCTGGGACTTGAATGTAGGTCCCCTGGAAGACAAGTACATGCTCTTAACTCCTGTGTCATATCTCTGGCGCCCTGAGTAGATTAGTATGCGTTAGTTACTAGTGATTTAAAAAGAAAGTAAATACCCCATCTACTCTATCCCAGATAGACTCACAGCCTAATATGGAATGCAAACTTGTAAATGAATATGCTGATCCTATAGCACCCAAGAAACAAACAATTCCAGAGTACAGAGCCCAAAAGATAAATGTGCCTTCATGAATCTTAAGAGGGGACTGTAGAAGTTGTTCAGTGGTTAAGAACACTGGCTGATCTTCCAAAGGACCCAGGTTCAATTCCCAGCACCCACATGGCAGCTCACAACTGTCAGTGACTCCAGGTCCAGGGCATCTGTCACCCTCTTCTGGCCTCCTCAGATGCACAGACAGACATGCAAGCAAAACACTCATCCTCATAAAAGTAAAATAAATGAATCTTTTTACAAAAGAGTCTTGAAGAACTTGAAGTAGCATCATGGGTGACATGGGAGAACAATAAGTATGGAGCAGAGCAAAGAGCATTAAAATGGGACATCAGTGCCTCAGAGTCATGGAAGTCCCCTTGTCCTGTGAAGAGAATGTCTGAGGTGTCTGGAAAGCAGAGTGTGTGTGTGTGTGTGTGTGTGTGTGTGTGTGTGTGTGTGTGTGTGTGTGTGTGGCTGGGGGTGACAAAAAAAGAAACTGGGAGGCTAGATAGAGCCAAAAAATAAAAATGAAAAGGCTGGGGAAAGATGCCTATTCTCATATTCCCTGTGATGTCAACCGAGGCACTCTTAGTATTCGAGCTTCTAAAGGAGAATTCACGCTGGAGATCAGGTAAAGCATGCAAATAATCAAGATTCATTCCAACAGGCAAGGAAAGCAGAAAGCAAGCACACCCTCCAGGCTAGAGGGAACATCACGCAGAGCAGCAACAGCAAAGGGCTGGCTGCCTTTAATATCTAGGCACATTAACACTAACCTACTGCTTCTCCTCCCCTTGACCACCCTTGGGGCAGTCTGGAGTACTCTCCTTCCTGGAATAGGCAGAGGCTTTCTTAGAAGCCATCTTTACCCACAATTCAGTCTCTTACAATGCATTCAATCTGTTAGATACATTAGATGCAAGACTATATATAGAGGCCTAACTGCAAAAAGCTGAGTTTACTAGGGAAACGGCAACACAAGCCCTGCACATCCTCCCCAGGAAGCAGTGCTTGGGAGTTGGGCAGAGCTTGCCCAGAACAGCTTTGTTGTTTTTCCCAGAGCCCTGTCCTGCCTCTTGTCTGGTCAGCTTGGCTATCTCATTCCCAGCATCAAGCCTTATTTACCTCACCAAGTGTTCCTGGCCTCACCATTTTAACCCTAACATTGAGTTTTGTTTTGAAAACAAAACACACCTTTGTTTTCACCATGACAATCTGCTCTCCTCAGGGCCTCCCCAAGGACATTCAGCCTGGGACGTAGCTCAGTGGCTGAATGTTTACTCCCACATTGTGGAAGCAAAAAATTCCAGATTTAGTTTTAGTCTATTAAATTCAGAATACAAAGTCAGTTCACATTCACAACTTGGAGGAATACGTTATTCATGCTTCACATTAAATAAAAACTAATGTTGGTGATTTTTTCCCCACACAGTGATTTTCAATGTACATGATATGCAGGTGTTTTAACCAAAAAATTATTGCAGTACACGTGAAAAAAGCATTAATTAACACATTTCTGAAGAAACAGAAAATAAAAGACTTACTTTCCCAAATGTGAGGTTTATTTTCTAAAACAAATATTTTATTTATTTTATCTATGCATGTGTTCATGTATGTATGTATGAATGTAAACGTGTGTGTGTGTGTGTGTGTGTGTGTGTGTCTGTGTGTGTGTGTGTGTGTGTGTGTGTGTGTGTGTGTGTGTATGTGTAAAATCAGGGGCTTTCATCCCACGTGAAGGGATGCTGTCTTGGCCTGGACACATGGGGGAAGGCCTAGGCCCAGCCCAGGATGATGTGGTGGACTTTGGGGAGCCCCTGTCGAGGGCCCTACCCTGCCTGGGGAGTGGAGGGTGGATGGGGTGGGGGTAGGTTGGGGTGGGGGGAGGGGAGGGAGAGGGAGAAGGGATTGACATGTGAAGCAAGCTTGTTCCTAATTTGAACTAATAAAAAAATTACAAAAACAGCAGGGGCTTTCACTTAACATGGAGCTCAGCAATTGGCTAGGTTGGCTCACCAATGACTTTTAGGGATCCTCGTATCTCCTTCCACTGCACCAGCAGTAGAATTCCAAATGTGCACGGCCTTGACCGACTCCTTACATGGTCCCAACTCTGCTTGTCGTGCTTGTGCAGCAGGCACTTTACTGACTGAACCATCTCCTCAGCCCAAGACATGAGGCTTATTGTAAAACCACGGCAAACAAGACAGGATCATATTGGCAGAAGTAGAACGGCAGAAGGAACAAAGAAAAAATGGTTCCAAACAAATCCCTATAATATGGAGACTTGATATACAATGACAGATTTATCACTGCAGCAAAATGGAGAGGAGGTGGCCTGTCACTGGAAGGCCTGTGGTAGGGCTGAAGAGATGACCCAACTGTTAAAAGCACTGACTGTTTTCTCGGAGGACCCGAGTTCAATTTCCAGCACCTAATGTCACTAGGAACTGCCCATAACTCCAGTTCCAAGTTGGGAATCCAACACCCTCTTCTCTCACGCTCTTCTCTCCTCCATGGGCACCACTCATGCATGAGGTGCACAGATATGCATGCAGGCAAAACACCCATGCACAAACAATAAAAATAAATAAACCTCACAAAATGTATAGACAGTTGTGTGCCACCACATGGCTTCTGGGAATTGAACCTGAGTCCTCTGAAAGAGTAGCCAGCACGCTTTTAAAGAGGTTTCATTTTCATTGTTTTGTGATTTGATTTCAACTGGAGTTCTGTACTGACAATCATGCCTAGGGGTCAGGTAAACATGCCTAGTCCTATTCTTAATTCTTGCTTTTGGGGCCGAGGGGGAGAGAAAGAAAAGAAATACCCTTTCTCACTTCATTTCTAAAACTTTTTCTTTTAGTTTTTTTTTTATAGAATGTATTTTGATCATATTCTTTCCCATCCACGAACCAACTCCTCTCACAACCCTCTGTAACTCCAGTCCCAGGGGATTCCCCGCCCTCTTCTGGCCTTTGTGAACACTGCATGCATGCGGTGCACAACCCAACATTCAAGCAAAGCTCCCACCCGCATAAAAAAATAAAGAAATAGATAAATAAAACATTCCAGGAAGTTTAAAAAATCATCACTTACTGGTTTCCTTTGTAAATCTAGTTAGCAAGTGATTTTAGTAATTTGAGGCCTTTTTCCCCCTCTTGGTCAACACAGTAGATGTTTACTGGTTATTGTTGATCCTTTCAAAGAACAAGGTTATGATTTTGCTCATAGGCTCTACTTTGATTGCATGCTTTGTTCGTTTCATCCTCGTTTTAATTCTTTCCTTCTTGCTTGATTGATGCTTAGCTCACTGTTTTTTTCTAGCTTCCTCACCACAAAGCTTTTTATTAACTTGCAGTCTTCATTCCCCTGGCTTCCTGTGCAGAAGAGTCTGAGCACTTTGCCCAGGCTGGTATCAAATTTGTGGACTCAAGTGAGTCTTTCATCTGTGCCTTCCAAGTGTTGGTGCTACAGGCTATGTGGCAAGAACACAGGTCTTCCTCTTCACCTCCTCCCCTCTCCCTCCTCTCCCCCCCTTTTTCTTGTTTTGCATGCTGGGTACTGAGCCTAGTGCCTCATTCATGTAATATAGATGTTTGCAATTAGAAATTTCTCTACTTTTTTGTAATGGCTGCATCTTGTCAGTTTTGCTATGCCAAGCCTTCAAGTTCATTCATGTCAAGTTATGCTCTCATTTCTCTTATAATTTACTCATAGATCCATAAGCCAGTTTATTAATTTTCATTTATTCATGAATTTCTGAAATTTTGTTGTCAATCTCTAACTTCATTACATTGTACGGTAAAACAATTTAATTTTTTATATTATTTCTAGCATCCTGGGGGTATTGCTACTTAGTTTTTATTTTATTTATTTATTGGTTCTTGAGACAGGATTTTTCTGTGTAAGGGCTCTGGTTGTCCTGGAACTCATTTTATAGACCAGGCTGGCCTTGAATTCACAGAGATTCACCTATCTCTGCCACCCAAGTGCTGAGATTAAAGGTATGTGCCACCACCACCCTACTTCTACTTAGCTTTTAGACTAGCATATGACTTACTTACCTCAAGAGAACATTCTATGTTCACTTGAGAATAACATGTGTTTTATTGCTGTAGGGAAGAATGTGCTACAAATAACTATTAAAGCTGTTCAATGTCTATTACTGGTTAAGTCCTCCATGTTCTTGTGGATCTTCTCTGCAGTTATCCTATTCATTCCCAAGAATAGGATGTTGGTTGATTTGTCTATTTTTCCATTTAAGTGTCTAATTTTGCCTTATGCATGTTAGTGACATTTGTTAAGTGACAATATATTTGATATTATGTTTTAGATGGATTAAATAGTTTTTAACATTTTAAAGAATATTTAATTGAGAAAACTCATAATATTTATTTGGTACAAAGATTTCTAAGTGTGTGACAAGAAAATACAAATTTCTACAGGTCAAAAATTTTCAGATCAGTATCAAAATTAAAATTGAAAGAAAATATTATTTCCAGTATTTTTAAACATGCATTTCTTTTTTATTTTATATGTATGGGTGTTGTGCCCACATTTATGTCTCTGCAATACATGGTGCTTTGGAGGCGAGCAAATGCCATGGATCCACTGAAACATGAATTACAGACAGTTGTGAGCCACCAAGTGGGTGCTTGGAATTGAAACTGAGTCCTCTGGAAAAGTAGCCAGTGTTTTTTATCACTGAAACATCTCTCCAGCCCTCTCCCCTTCCCCCCCAAAGCTAATACCTAATGCAAACATGAAACAAAAAAATCAAAGCTAACAACCAACAGAGAATTTGGCTAATAGAAATGGGGAATGCCTTTGTCTTAGAGTTTCTATTGCTGTGAAGACACACCACAACCATGGCAACTCTTATAAAGGAAAGCATTATTTGGGAAGCTTACAGTTTCGCAGATTTAAGCCATTGTCATCATGGCATGGTGGCATGCAGGTAGACATGGCGCTGGAGAAGGAGCTACATCTGGATCCTGCAAGCAACAGGAAGTGAACTGTCTCACTGGGTGTGGCTTGAACATATATGAGACTTCAAAGTCCTCCTCCACAGTGACACACTTCTTCCAAAAAGGCCACACCTACTCCAACAAAGCCACACCTTCTAATAGTGGCACTCCTTTTGGGGGCCATTTTCTTTCAAACCACCACAGTCATCATAATGCAAATTCTAATGGATATTGGATCTGTGAAAAAAGTTCAATACTTACAATGAATGAAAGTAAAATATTTGCTGAGGTCTTTGATCCATTTGAACTTAAGTTTTGTGTATGACGATAGATATGGATCTATCTGCAGTCTTCTACATGTCCTCATCCAGTTATGGCAGCACCATTTGTTGAAAATGATTTTTTCCCATTGTATAACTTTAGCTTCTTTGCTTCTTTGTCAAAAATCAGGTGTTGGTTGTGTGGGTTAATATCAGGGTCTTCAATTTGATTCCATTGGTCTATCTGTTTGTTTTTGTGCCAATACCAAGCTGTTTTCATTACTATAGCTCTATAGTAGAGCTTGAAGTCAGCGATGGTGATGCCTCCAGAAGTTCCTTTATTGTACAGGATTGTTTTAGCTATCCAGGATTCTTTGTTTTTCCATATAAAGTTGTGTGTTGACCTTTCAAGGTCTTTGAACAATTGTGCTGGGATTTTGATGGGGATTGCATTGAATCTGTAGATTGCTTTTGGTAAGATTTCCATTTTTACTATGTTGATCCTACCTATCCAAGAGCATGGGAGATCTTTCCATTTTATGGTATCTTCTTTAGTTTCTTTTTTTAATGACTCAAAGTTCTTGTCATACAGGCCTTTCACCTGTTTGGTTAGAGTTACCCCAAGATATTTTATGCTGTTTGTGGCTATTCTAAAGAGTGATATTTCTCTGATTTCTTTCTCAGTCCCTTTATTGTCTATATATAGTAGGGCTACTGATTTTTTTTTAGTTAAACTTGTATCTTGCCACTGTGCTGAAGGTGTTTATCAGCTATAGGAGTTCCCTGGTAGAATTCTTCAGGTCACTTATGTAAACTATCATATCATCTGCAAATAGTGAAAGCAAAGACCTCAACATAAATCCAGCCACACTGAACCTCTTAGAAGAGAAAGTAGAAGGTACCCTTGAACTAATTGGCACAGGAGACCACTTCCTGAACATAACACCAGTGGCACAAACACTGAGATTGACAATTAATAAATGGGACCTCCTGAAACTAAGAAGCTTCTGTAAGGCAAAGGGCACAGCCAAAAAGACAAAATGGCAGCCCACAGAATGGGAAAAGATATTCACCAACCCCACATCTGACAGAGGACTGATTTCAAAAATGCACAAAGAACTCAAAAAGCCAATCACCAAAACATCAAATAATTAAATTTAAAAGTGGGGCACAGGCCCGGCGGTGGTGGCACATGCCTTTAATCCCACCACTTGGGAGGCAGAGGCAGGCAGATCTCAGTGAGTTCTTTGAGACCAGCCTGGTCTATAAGAGCTAGTTCCAGGACAGCCTCCAAAGTCACAGGGAAACCCTGTCTCGAAAAACACACACACAAAAAAAGTGGGGTACAGAACTAAACAGAGAATTCTCAATAGTGGAATCTAAAATGACTGAAAGACACATAAGAAAGTGTTCAACATCCTTAGCTATCAGAGAAATGCAAATCAAAACAACTCTGAGGTACCATCTTACATCTGTCAGAATGGCTAAAATTAAAAACACCAATGGTAATTTGTGCTGGAGAGGATTGGAGAAAGGGGAACACTCCTCCACTGCTGGTGGGAATGCAAACTTGTACAGCCACTTTGGAAATCAGTATGGAGGTTTCTCCAGAAAATGGGAATCAGTCTACCTCAAGATCCAGCAATTCCACTCTTAGGTATATACCTAAAAGAAGCACATTCATACAACAAGGACATCTGTTCAACCATGTTCATAGCAGCATTGTTTGTAATAGCCAGAAAATGGAAGCAGCCTAGATGCCTCTCAACTGAAGAATGGATAGAGAAAATGTGGTACATTTACACAGTGGAGTACTACTCAGCGGTGGGGGTGGGCACAATGGAATCTTGAAATCCTCGGGCAAATGGATGGAACTAGAAGAAACCATCCTAAGTGAGGTAACCCAGACACAGAAAGACAAATATGGTATGTACTCACTCACATATGGATATTAGACATAGAGTAAAGGATTACCAGCCTATAATCCACACCTCCAAAGAAGCAAGGAAACAAGCAAGCAAGGTATCATAGACATACATGGTCCCTCTCTCCCAAGTAGGGGAAAGGGACAAGATCTCCTGAACAAATTAGGAGCATGGGATGGGAGGAAGGTAGGAGAAAGAGAAGGGGAGGAGTGGGGAGAACATGAGGGATCAGGAAGATTGAGTGGGGAGAGGAATAGAGGAGAGCAAGAAAAAAGACACATCAATAGAGGGAGCCACTATAGGTTTAAAGAGAAATCTGGCACTAGGAAATTGTACTGAGATCCACAAGGTTGACCCCAATTAGGAATCTAAGCAATAGCAAAGAGGCTACCTTAAATGCCCTCCCCCTATAATGCGATTGATGACTACCTCAATTGCCATCCTAGAGCCTTCATCCAGCAGCTGATGGAAGCAGAAGCAGAAGCAGAAGCAGAAGCAGAAGCAGAGATCCACAGCTTAACACTAAGACGAAGTCCTGGAATCCAGCTGTAGAGAGGAAGGAGTGATAAACAAAAGGGTCAAAACCATGCTGAGAAATCCCACAGAAATACCTGACCTGAGCAAGTAGGAACTCATGGACCCCAGTCTGAGAACTAGGGAACCAACAGAGGACCAAACCAGTCTCCCTGAACGTGGGTGTCAGCTAGAAGGTCTGGGTAGTCTATGGAGCCCCTGGCAGTGGAGTGCACAAATGGACTTCGGGAGCCCATTCTCCATGGAGGGATACTCTCTTAGCCTAGATACATGGGGGAGGGCCTAGGCCCTGCCCCAAATGACTTGACAGATTTTTGATGATTCCCTCATTGAAGGCCTCACCGTCCCTGGGGATGGATGGGGGATAGGACTGGGGGGCTCCATGGGGGGCATGGAAGGATGGGAGGGAGAGGGAACTGGGATTGTTATGTAAAATAAGATTGTTTCTAATTCGAATAAAATGTATTGTAAAAGTAAAATATTTGCTATCAGGCTGGCAAGAACCCAACTATCCAAACTTCTTTAGAAGTAATGACAAAATCTAGAGAAATTGTATTGATATTCTTGAGTCAGCAATTTCACTTGTCAGTATCTACTGCTAATTGGAAATAAATAAATAAACCAGAATGCAATGTGCAAGAAGAAACAATATATCCTATTACCAATTGTGCGTGTGCTTGCATGTATGTGTAAAGAATGTGTCCATTTGGTAACAAAGGTTTAGCTTGTCCACAAAACAAATGCAAACAAGGTGGTTTAAGTAGTTGTCTTTTGGAAGAGGGCCTGAGTGGAAAAGGAAGGAGACTTTGCTTCCTCTTTGTGCCCTTTGAAGCTGTCCCTTCTGAAGATGCCATTTATTAAAAAAGAAAGAAAGAAAGAAAAAGGAGTCATGAAATAAGCGACATCCAGGGTTTATGTCCCACTAAATAGTTCTAATATATTAATACATCCAAATAGTCTCATCAAATACAAGTAAGTCATGAAACATCATGATTCAGAAATAATAACCAACAGTTATTAAAATACTTCACATTCTGTATTATCCAGAGAAACTTCCACTATTAAGCTGTCAGAGATCTGTAACAATGAAGTCTTAGTAGTAATCATTTTGAAAATATGTAGTTCTGTAATCATTGGTCTTAAGATATAATAAATATTATACTATCTCCACCTACAGTCCCGCTTCTCTACCAACTGAGCCATCAAATGAAGTTTATAGTATATATTTTTAAAAGTAAGTAAAATGAACAATTATGACTGCTGTTTCTCTTTAATATGCATAAGCATATTTATACATACCTCAAGAGCCCTGTTTATGATTGCCCTCTGCTACTGGAAAAGAGTGACTTTTCAGCCACTGGTAGACTGTGTTTTCATACTTCTTTGGTCCTTTTGGCCACTATTGATGCCACCTAACATGGCATAACGTTTGAATAACTTTGTGCTATGCTTTGTTTCCACATCATAACTGTTCTCTATTGTTTTGGTGGACACCTCAGGGTAGTTTATAATAGAATTAAGCTTCTGGTCCACAGAATAAGTAATTTCTGGAGATTCTGTAGCAGTATTTGTTACTTGAAGCAGAGACAAGGAAAGATGAAGACGTTGAGGTCCCACCGAAGCACCATCACTGTGTGCTTCCACTGCTGGTTCCCAACATGTGGGGAGAAGCGTTTGCATTGAATCCATGCAATTCACACAGAATCCAAGGCAGACACAAAGGTATTAGAATCATTTGTAGATGGTTCTAATGACAGCGGCAACAAAAGGGATCCGCTCCTGGCCTGAGCCAGAGGATTCCCAGTAAGAATAGGAAACAAACACGGTAGGGTAAATATCCCCCAAAGAAACCATATTTGGTATTTGGAAGTTGCCCTTACTTCCTGGTCCCATCATCAAAAGTGGAACATGGCCACAAGCTTCATATGTATTCATTTTCTAAAACTTCCAGGTGTTCCTTGGCTATCTCCGTACACATAGCAATAGTTTTCCTGAAGAAGAAAAGTTGTGAAGAGCCAAAAGGATCTCAGCTACTCTGGCATCTTTCTCAGCATGCACAGCGTCAAAAACTCTAATGTTCTTAATTTCCTTTCCGGTAAACTTCCCAGTGAAGCTTTTTGTCTAGGAAGAATAATAATCCACAGGGTGCATTTCTGACAAAAGCAACCACTTTGGGATTTTAATGACACCACAAGCTACTTTTTCAAGCCAAGAAAGAGGTTATGTGAAATGTTGAAAAGCCAAAGTTTTCTCCTGAAGATGGTGAAGGGTAAGGTGTGGTAAATTCAACCCCATGTAAAGGACAAATGGTTTAATGTAGTTAATTGCATCCTGTCTTAGACAATCGACCACTTTGTAAGTATTCTGCCAGTTCCCGTCCATCACTCCCTTTTATTTTTTATGTTGTTTTTTTCTTTAGTTTCTTTTTTATTTTAAAAACAGTCCCATTTTACATACCAGATCCCTCTCCCTCCGGTCCTCCCATCCTCCCACCAACCCCCATCCACTCCTCAGAGAGGGTGAGGCCTCCCATGGGGAATCATCAAAGTCTATCACATCATTTGGTGCAGGACCGAGCACGCCCCCCCACCCTGAACCCCCCACCCCCGTGGATCTAGGCTGAGAGAGTAACCCTCCATAGGGAATGGGCTCCCATAGCCCATTCATGCACTAGGGATGAATACTGGTTCTACTGCCATAGACTTATTGGAGATAAGATTAACCATATGCCTGCCTTCTGGTTGGAGTAAGACTGCAAAGCCTTTTGTCCATGCTTCCCACACAATCACTGATGGAGTGATTGCCTAAAGGATAGTCTAGTTTCCCAAATGTGCTTGTCTGATACTCATGCTTCTCTGTGCCATCCATCCATGACGTATAATTTGGATGATGACTCTGAAGAGCCCGTTCCATGCTGCTGCATGTGACGGACACAAGACAGGAGTTTGCTAGGCATTCAGAAAGGAGGCGCTGTGCATTTTCATGAAGTTGATGAAGGCCAGTTTTACTACTTGACTCCCTGGTTGGAATGTGAACATTCCACCAAAGAGGTCACTGGCAACCAGCACCACATTAGGTTTCTTGCCAACTGCCACCCTCTGCTCTTGTGCCCTTGAGCCATTGTCCCACAGCAACAGCATAGAAGAGAGGGGTCCACAGGCAGCCATTGGGCCTGCTTCTTCTGGACTGCTGTTTGGGGCTGAGGAGGGCTAGGAACCTGAACTTTCAATTTGCTTTCCATATACTAGAGTGGGGTTGAACTTTTCTTATCACAAAATGTGTCTTTTATGTTGCAGTATTTTTTTTTCTTAAAACTACCTTGCTCTGCTTTCTTTATTTGAAATATTTTATTTATTCTTTCCTAATTTTTGACATGTATATAATGCACCCTGCTCACAAACATCCTTCCTCCACCCTTTTATCCCACCCCCACCCCTCTTGGGCCCCTTCTTCTTCCCAGCATGTCCCTTTCCTATTCCCATGTTTGCCCAGCTTTCTTGTGTTTGCTTTTGGATATCTTCCCCTTTCTTTTACTTTCAATATATCTTATATTTTTGAATCTAAAAATATGTTTTTAAAGTAACATATATTGGATGTGTCTTTTAATCTATTCTTGAAACCTCTGCCCGTTAGACAACTTATTTAATACCATCTATGTCATCGTTTTGGAGATAAGCCTGAGGTCCAAGCTGTCCTACTTTAGCCTCCCAAGTGCTGGGATTCCAGGCATGTGCTACCACACCCAGCTTCAATATCATTACTGGTATAGTTGGATTTATGCCCATCTGCTTCTTGTTTTCTATATGTGTCGTGTCTGTTTCCCTTGTTCCTGTATTATTCCTTTACTGATATTTTTATATTAGGTAGATTTTTAAATGCAACATTTTAATTTTTAAAATGTATTTATACTTTTATTTCCTTAGTGTTGCTATAGTCTTAGCATATTCATCCTATCAACTTTCAGGTATATACTAAATTGTTTACAGGGAGATATAGATGATATTCCTATATTGAACAATATCTCCTATGACTGTGGATAAAAATGTTATACTAATGAATATCTATCTTTTTGGACAATATGAAGAGGTTACATACTGTATTGTTTCAGTTATATAACACTGTAGAAAAGGTAAAACTAGATACTATAAAAATGTCAGTGGATCTGGGAGACCATGGTGCATGCCTTTAATCCTAGCACTCGGGAGGCAAAAATAGGTGGATCTCTCTGAGTTTGAGGCCAGCCTGGTCTACAGAGTGAGTTCTAGGACAGCCAGGGTTACACAGAGAAACCCTGTCTTGAAAAAAAAAGTCAGTGTTTGCCAAGTGTTAGTAAAAAGAATGAATGAACCATAGAATACAGAGGATTTGGAGAACTGTGAAACTATTGTGAATGATGCTGAAATAATGGACATAGGTCATTATGCACTTGCCATGCAGAGTAAATCCTAATGTAAACTATGGATTTGGGTGATAACTCTGTGGACTCATCAGTTGGATGAAGTGTACTGCCCTGATGGAGGATATTGGTAGTGGGGGGAGAGATGGAAGGAAGCAGGGAACGTTTAAGAGTCATCTTTATGCTCCATTTTGCTGTGACCTAAAACTGCTCTAAATAAAGCCAGTTAAAATGTATTGTTATCAAGACTGGAGGTGCAACTCAGTAGCAGAACTTTGGCATATGTGTGTGAGCCTGATTTCCATCCCCAGCACTGTAAAAAAAAAATTGTTATGTATGTCTCCTTCACATTTTTAAATGGAAAAATGCCTGAGAATTTATTGTAGTTATAGTGTTCTAAGGTTCTTTTATTTTTATTTTTTGAGACAGGGTCTCCATTTGTAGCCCTGGCTGCCTGGAACTTGCTATTTACACCAGGTTGGCCTTGAACTCATAGAGCTCTGCCTGTCTTTACCTTCCAAAGGCTGAAAGATTAAAGGACTGTGCCATGCCTGGCCAGGTTCTTTTATTTTTGGTAGATGTTGGTAGTTAAATTTGGACCTAGCTGTGTATACTGAGATGTCTCCGTCGAAATTCAATGTATTTTCCAAGTCTCTGTCTTTCTCCATTATACTATCCTTATCTGGAATCAAGTTAGGAAGTATTGACTTCCCAAATGCTCTTAGTTCCAATCCCAATAAATTGAATAATAAGATTAGGTAAGCTGGCTAATTTTTACAGTTGTCATAGCTTTCTTCCTTTTCTCTACCTGTAAAGGTCCCTTTGCCACCCTATTTGAAGGCTCCTTCAGATCCCGATCTTGCTGAAGAGTCAACTTCTTCTTTTGACCCCAAAGTTACAATAGTTGGAAGGTCACTGGCCCTCTCCCACCCCTTGCTAGAAGTCAATCGGCACCTGCCTCCTACTCATCTCCCAGGATGAAGGGTGGAAGAAGTTTTGACATCACACTTGGAACGTTTCCTGACTCAGGATCAAAGGGATTAGACCAAGAAAGAAGACAGGCTAATGATTAAAGCGAGAGTTTGGGATACTGTTTCTTTGCTACTATTCCTAGCAGTACTGTACTAGCATGTGATTGGCCCAATTTAACACTTGACTTTCTATCTGTGAAAACAGGGAAACCAATCTGTCTGGGCTCACAAATTACTTGGGGGAAAGTGTTTCTGTTGATACCATAAGGAGGGACTGAGCAAAGAAGTCTGGGAATTTTTATAAATAAAATGCCCACGATTCTGCTTGTAAACACCATGCCATTCCACAGCATCATTCCTTTTTTTAGCCAGATTGTTTTTTTTAGGGACCGGTTGTCTTTTATCATTGAGTAGATACAGGCTTGCCTGGGAATGGGAGGAGCAGGGGTTAGAAAGGATTTATAAGGTATACTTCTTGCCTTCAACGTTCTTAAACTCTTCCTGGAGAGAGAAAATTCTCTGGGGTGAAATGATGGTAACAAGCTGGTGACTATCCTAGCCATCCATAGTGTGTGGTCCTTTCTATCAGGAGCCAGGCTGAGTTTTTATGAGAGGAGGTTATGTGTGGCTGATAAACTGTGAAACATGAACATACTAGCCTGACATGGTAGCATGTGCCTGTAAAGCACATGAAAGGCTGAGGAAAAGGATTATGAGTTCAAGACCAGCCTGGGCGACATAAAATCTATCTTTAAAAAAAAATGACGGCACTGTATATGTTCCTTAAGAATAAAAGTTGGCCAGACATTGGTGGTGCCCATCTTTAATCCCAGCACTCGGGAGGCAGAGGCAGGCGGATCTCTGTGAGTTCAAGGCCAGCCTAGTCTACAAAGTGAGTGCCAGGATAGGCTCCAAAGCTACACAGAGAAACCCTGTCTCAAAAAAACCCAAAAAAGAATAAAAGCAAAATATAAGTTGTTGTTTTCTCTGCCTGCTAAGCCAGGCGTGAAACACAGGCCTGAAATCCTAGCACTTGGAAGGTTAAGGCAGTGCAGGAGAATTTACACATTTGAGGCCAGCCTGAGCTACATGGTGAGATCCTGTCAAGGGAAGTAATGAAGGAAGGGAGAAAGAAAGAAAGAAAAAGAAAAAGAGAAAGAATGGCTCTTCTAAAGCCTACTTGGATCTCTTCTTAAACACGTTAGCAGATTCCAGAAGCCTTATTTCCTTGACCTTCATTTCTATCAGCAGTGTCGCTGCCTGTGTTAAGAAGAAATAGGACTCCGCTCCTTGGACAGTGTGCTACATCTCAGCCGCTCTACAAGTTTAGACTGACCTTTCATCCAGTTAAGGCCCAGGAGTGGTTTGCCTCCATCAAGGAAAAGTGGTGAGAGATGTGGCCCTATATGGCCAGTACCTTCTGCTTGGTGAGGCAGCACACATCTAATTAGGAAAAGAAGAGCACTCCTCTACTCCAAATGTTCTGCTTTCCTGGCGAATGGTAATTTCATGTGACTTATTTATTTGCCCTCCAAACTGAAGAGCAAATACCATGGGAGTGGTGATCATGTCTTTTTCATTCTCTTCATCCAGTACCACTCTCTGACATAGCGTGTTATAGTAACCATTTAGTTTATGGATGGACGGGTTCATTACTTAACAGCTTAATTAAACTGAACTTACAGCCCGAGAGGGTGTAGATGAAAAGTAGCAAATGAGTGAAGAAAGACGGTGAATAATAAACTGAGGTCTTTGTTGGGAGGCAGAGAATGACTACAAGAACAGAATGGGAAATATGAACTAATACAACCTTGTAGTCAATTGTAGTGAGAAAGTGAGGGCAGGAATAAAAACAATTGGTGAGCATCCTCCGAGTGCCTGGTACTTTACCTTGTATGAATTCATCTTCTTAATTCCAGAGATGACTACTATTATGATACTCGCTTGAGAGACGAAGAAGAATTGAGACTCAAGAGATTAACTAACTTGTTCATGATGAGTCTCGTGTGAAACTTCTTCCACTGGTTTTGTGTTTCTGAACTTCCTCTGAGAAGGCATACTGGTTGACATTGTTCCAGTCCACCTTGTCAGGTCTATGTGAATAACTTTAGACAATAAGCTTCTTTATCTCTGGAACAAGCCAAAGTTACTGGCCCTCCCGAAAGATTTCCATATATTAAGCTCAGTGCTATTTTTTTTAACACAACATCCACTGTGTTCAAGCCCGGCTATTGTGGCACACGACTTTAACCCTAGCCCTCAGGAGGCAGAGGCAGACAGATCTTTGAGTTCCAGGACAGCTATGGCTACACAGATAAATCCTGTTTCAAAAAACAAAACAACTAACAACAAGTACAAAAAAAAAGTCAATGTCCTGTCCCAGAACTTAGGGGGAAGAGATATTAATCTAAGAAAATGATTATATTCTGGCCAGTGCTGTGCTGTGAGAAAGAGTCTCTTATCTCTCAGGATATTAAGTCAGGAGTTTCATGTCTTTTGCCAGCATCTAGGAAATGTGATAAATTACCTTTGTTACTTTGCAAGTCTTTAAAAAAATCTCAATGTCTTCCCAGCTCTTCTTGGCCCCAGGTGAAATATAGAACAATTGCACCCGGAGCTCTTTAGCTCCGGGATTGACACACTTTTCCCAGGGTGGTGTTGCTTCTGGAGTTATCTGTGTTGCATTGCATGACATTCTACCCTGAGCTTTTCCTATGAGCCACTAGACCTGATCTGTTTTCAAGTTTGGGGAATGGGTGACCCATTGAGAGCAAAGAGAGCAAGTTTAAAGTATCTGATTAGCTCTCCTCCAGTATTTCTAGGTTAGTGTGAATACTTTTCCTGTTTTCTTAATCATGCTCCTTCCTTGGACTATGGATCTCTCAAGAGTCAGGATTTTAACAGGTAAAGTTACATGAATGGAAAGAATCCCCAGAGGATTCAACTGGAACACCTTAAACCATAAAGAAACAGATAGTTTTAGCTGTTTGAGGAATGCTGGCTCAACCTACACTGAAAACAGTAGGCTTTGTTCATCTGTTCTGAGTCACCTGAGTGGTAGGAACCCAAGATTCCATGTCCCCACTGATTTCTAGCCCTTAAATCAGTCGGGTAAAGTAATTTCGGTAGCTATTTCTAACCTCAGGTGTCCCAAGCATTCCTATTGTTCATTTAGGTCTTTTCCTCTCATTGTTTCCAAACTCTTTTTATGTCCAGTGACGCTGAGGTGGCAGACAATCCATTCTCTTTGTTCACTAGAGCTGCAGAAGCAGCTGCCATCCTCGGGCTGGAAAGAGAGGAAACAGGAGGCCATGGAGAAATGAGGCCATTTTCATTTGTCATGTTCCCAAAGGACTGTTTCACCAGAAGGCCTGATGATTTGTTTAGGATTTTCATCAAAATGATTGCATGCCACCCTCACAACAGCCCTCTGAGGACACTGAGGCCTGAAGAGATTAAGTGACTGGGCCAACATTACTCTGCAATCACAGCAGCCCTGTGCTAGGATTCCTTTCCCTAACCTGGGTTTTGGCAAGTTCAGAGGGGAGTTCTAAGGAGGTAGAGGGGGATAAGAGCCTCAGGACAAAGACTCTTTGATTCTGACAGATCCTGGCCATGCTGTCCAGAAGACAGAAAGTCAGGGGCAAAGAGCAAGACAAATCAGTTCTATGCTGTGCCATGCTTCCTTCCAGAAAGAGCATTTGGGTTGTTTGAGCACTGGTGTACTGCAAAGATGTGGGGATTAGAGAAGTTCCTCTGGCCTTCCCTATTTTCTCCCTTAGCTCCTCCAGCAGCTACTGCCACCGCATACAAAGAGGACGATTGGGTCATTGGAGGAATAGATTCTCTATTCTGGGCTCTAGAGGTTGAAGTCAGAGATGGTGGGAAAAACTAAGTTCAGAAAGGGAATAAGGTTTCCTCCACTTTAAACCAAGCATGAAAGGTAGGTCCTTGGGTTACAAGCATCTACACCAGTTGTTCTCAACCTTCCTAATTCTGTAAGCCTTTAAAACACTTCCTCATATTGTGGTGACCCCCCCAACCATGAAATTATTTCGTTGCTTCTTTATAACTGTGATTTTGCTACTGTTATGAATCATAATGTAAATATCTGATATGTAGGATGTCTGGTATGCGACCCCAGTGAAAGGGTCATTTGACCTCCAAAAGGGTCATAACCCATAGTTTGAGAACCGCTGATCTTCACGGTAAGGAGGGTGTTGAGCCATCCAGGCTCCTTTTCTTTTTTTTGGGGGGGAAGGAAAGAGTATTTTTGGCTTACATATCCTAAGTCACAGTCCATTGAGGGAAGCCAGTACAAGAACTCAAACTGTGTAGAAACCTGGAGACAGGAGCTGATAGACCACAAAGGAGTACTGCTGTGCTGTCTACTGGCTTTCTGCCTGGGACTTTCTCAGCCTGATTGTTTTTTCTTAGGGTTCTCCTTGTTGACTAGTTTCTCCTGCCAGGATTTTTTCCAACTTTTTTTATTTGAATTAGGAACAAGATTGTTTTACATGAGAATCCCAGTTCCCTTCTCCCTCCCGTCTTCCCCTACTGCCACCCCCCAACTAAAACCCTGCCTATCACATATCCTTTCTGCTCCCCCTGGATGGTGAGGCCTTCCATAGGGTGTCATCAGAGTCTATTGTATCCTTTGGGATAGGGCCTAGGCCCACCCCTGTGTGTCTTGGCTCAGGGAGTATTCCTCTATATGGAATGGGCTCCCAAAGTCCACACCTATGCTAGGGATAAGTACTGATCTACTACAGGAGGTCCCATAGATTTCTGAGGTGTCCTCACAGAAACCCACGTTCCTGGGGTCTGGATCAGTCCCATGCTGGTATCCCAGCTATCAGTCTAGGGAGCAAGAGTTCCCCGATATTCAGGCCAGGCTCCTTTTCTTGACTTGTGTGTTCACTTGAAGATGCAAGAGAAAAGAAAATAGTTCATTTCTGGCCTGGCAAATCCTCTGGTGGGTAGCAGCATGACATGGAAATACCCTTTTATCTGAGAAATTGGAATTCTGTAAGGGAATTCAGCTCAGTGGTAGAGTGCTTACCTAGCAAGCACAAGTCCCTGGGTTTGGTTCCCAATACACACACACAGACACACAGACACACAGACACACAGACACACACACACACACACACACACACACACAGAGAGAGAGAGAGAGAGAGAGAGAGAGAGAGAGAGAGAGAGAGAGAGAGAGAGAGAGAACAGAAAGAACAAAAACAAAAGGGAACCATGAATTCTTTAAGAACTGGTAACTTCATCAAGGGTACATTAATTTAATACCCTCATCGGGAAACCAGCAGAGATCCCAAACTATCTCTAGGCAGCATTATGCTGTTTTTCACATATGTGGGTGTCAGGCAACTGAGATACATTTCCAGCCCCTCTTTTTTCCACATGTACTATCCCTGCTCCCCTTTTTCTATTCTCACTCCTGACTGGAAAAACTCACAATAGATAGAAATAATTCCACAGGGTGTTACTCTGATTCTCTCAGCTTACTATCTGTCCAATTGGGTTGGGTCTTCTGTGCATCTTTATCTGTTAACAAATTGTGTGGTCATTTCTGACACAGTCAAAAATCTATGGCCAAATGTATATGTGTGTATATTTCCAATATGTGTCTGTAACAGAAATCATATATGCAAATGTTAACAATTCATAGACAAAGGGCATGCTGGTGTTTATTACATTTGCTTTCGCCTTTCGTTGTTGTTGTTTTGTTGTTGTTTTCCCAAGACAGGTTTTCTCTGTATAATATCCCTGGCTGTCCTGGAACTCACTCTTCATTTGAGTTATTACCTATCTCTAGAAAGTTTTTTCTCCCCATTTTATTCTCAGTGGAAAAAAGCTTGTTCCACCCCTAGAGGCTAAGATAAGATATACCTGCATTTATGAAGCATTTCTTGATTTCATGTCTCCTTAATTCCAATATTCTTCAGTTAAGAGAGATGAAGGATACTAGGGGTATATAAAGTGGGATATAGGTACCTACTGAGATATGAGAAGGTGCATATTAAATGAAGGAGAAGTTAATATTTAGTCCCAAATTTTTGCTTGGAAAAATGTTACAAACTGAAAATAACTTTGATAAAAACCAACATACCCTTTATGTGTAAATTGATAACATCTGATATTTGCATGTATGCATTCTCTTATTAACATATATAGGCAATACACACATGCATGTATTTGGCTGCAGTGTTAGAAATGAAATTGCAATGATACCACTTCACAATTAAATATTCCTAATATCGTCAGAGAATAAGAGGATCCTCTCCTTCTCTTGCATAGTCATATAGCATTGTCATATCCAAATGGGATAACTATTTTAATAGAATAGAATAACATTGAATCCATCAATGTTCTAAAATTGCCCCCAAACATCCTAGTGGTTTGTATCGACAGGATTAAATCAACAATTACGGCTTTCATTTTTGTCTTTTTAAGTCTTCTTTAATTTAGGTTCTGGAAGACTATTTCTGTTTTTTGCCTTTTATTAATACTGATAATTTTGGAGAATGCAGAAAAAGTGTCTCATGAATCATCTGCATTTTTCGGTTGTTTTTCTCATGATGACATTTGGATGAAATATTTGGGGCAAGTATCCCACAGAATTACTATTTCATATCCCACTTCTGCTGGTTAGTTTGATGTTAACTTAACACAGGCTAGAGTCATCTAAAAGGAGGGAGGTTCAACTGATAAAATGCCTCCGTAAGATTGGCTGTAAGACATTGTTTTTAATTGATGATTGATGAGGGAGGGCACAGCCAGTTGTGGGTGGTTCCGTCCCTGAGCTGGTGGTCCTGGGACCTATAAAAAAGCAGGCTGAACAAGCCAGGGGTAGCAAGCCAGTAAGCAGTACTCTTCTCTCCATGGCCTCTGCATCAGCTCCTGCCTTCAGATTCCTGTCCTGTTTGAGTTCCTGTCCTGGTTTCCTTCAGTAATGAATACTGATGTGGAAGCATAAGCCAAATAAACCCTTTCCTCCCCAACTTGCTTTTGGTTGTGGTGTTTCATCACACAGCAATAGTAACCCTAACTAGGACACAGCTACATCAGTTAGAGGCTCATTGTCATTAACAACAACCCTGTTAGCTGTGGGAAATTCGATCATGTGGCTAAGATGTATGTTTTCTGAAATTCTTCGTTGTAGTGGTGCATTTTCTTTGAAAATTATAAGTAATCTTGGGAGTAATATTTAGAGACTGAAATGACTACCAGGTTTGCCCTGAAAAAACTTCACCAGTAGTTTTAGAATCTGTAGATTCAATTGCTATATTGGTAAAAAAAAACAGAAAAGAGCCCTAAGAAGTCACATGCTCTTTGAGGCACTTACCAACAGCAGCCACATAAGATGTGATATTATGGCATCCACTGGAAGTTCCAGCACTTAAAAGGCAGAGGCAGGCAGATCTCTATGAGTTTGTAGCCAGCCTGGTCCATGAAGAGCTTGCCAGGCCAGCCAGAGCTACATAATAAGATCTGTCCCAAATAAAAGATAGAATGTGAACCAAGCCAGGCGCTTCGTTTAAGTTAAATTATTTATCCTTATATCAATCTAATGCTTGCACACCTAGGAAAACTGAGGGTCAGGAAGGTGAAGTTCACAGAGTTGTTATGAGCAGAAATGAGGCTGGGGTGGCACAGTGAGTAACAGTGTTTGCCTTGCAAGCATGAGAACCTAAGTTCAAATCCCCAGCACCCACTTGAAAATCTGGGCATGGCCGTTCGTGCCTGTAACTCCAGCTTTGAGGAGTAAAGACAGGTGGATCCCATGAGCTCACTGGCCGGACAGCCTAGCCAAAATGGCAAACCTCCAACTCAGTGAGAAATGCTGCCTCAAGGCAAATAGGTGGACAGCATCTTGGGTAAATACAACACCCCCTCTCTCCCTCCTGCTCCCTCCTCCCCCCCCTCTCTTGGACACACATGCACGCGCGCGCGAGCACACACACACACACACACACACACACACACACACACACACACCACAGGGAGGGGAAGAGAGAGAACAGATGGGGGGAAGGAGTAAGAGAGAGATGGAAGAAACTGTTCATGCATAGTGGCACTTGCCAAAATAATCTTAGCACTCAAGAGACAGAGGCAGGGAGATCATGCAGGCTACCCTCAGCTATCTAGCAAGCCAGCCCCACTCCAAAAGGTTTGAAAATCTAGCTTAGAGGTAGAGCACTTTATAGCATACATAATGCCCTGGATTTGATGCCCAGCACTGCAAAAATAAAAGTGAATAGTAGATTGAAACCCAGTTTTAATTCTAGAATCTATACAGTACAGTATACTCATTAATAAATAATTGCACCTGACTTGAGTAAACTCTTCGCAATTTCTTTTAAAGAGTTCCAGATTCTCAGCATTCCTGAGAGTGAAGGAGCAGGGCCACTGAAGTTTCAAGGGGGGGCTTGGCAGATGAGGCCATTGAGACATCAATTGGCATTCCTATGGTCTTACAGCAAATGAATAACTGAACACCGATGCTGATGCGGAGACCTTTAGATCCTGCTTGTGTGTTTGACTTTGATTTAAGAGGCTGCTGAGAGCCCCTGTGATTTCTGACTGCTGCTTGCTGAATCTAGAGTGAGTTCATATTGGATGAATGTCACTGCCCTCGGTGTGATGAAATGCAGCTGCTTGATCATAAACAGGTTTGTAGGATTTCATGGGAAAGCCCAATATTATCTAACCACCCCTTCTATGTTTGGCATGTTTGATTGGCTTTCCTTAGGCTCACAACTCTCTCTCTCCTGCCTGTTGCAGGGAAAATTTTCCTCTTAAGAGATAGCCACTTCAAGGAGATCTCTCACACTCACCCCCACACTCTCCATCCTCTGCAGACAGGAAAGAAGCCTTGTGTGCCAAATGACTGTAGCCTATGCTTTCCTTCTTAGCCTACCAATTTTTGCTTGGGAATGCAAAGAGAAAATGCTGCAGTGAAATACACACAACACATATACATACACACATGCATCCATATGTGCACACAAAGATACTAACATACATATACACCAACACACACATAAACACAAATACATACCAACTCACACACATATACACACAAGTAAGCACCAACACAAGCACATAAACACAAGAATGCACACAAACACACATCGACACCAACACATGCACATATACACACAAATGTATACAGACACACAAGCACACGTGCACACACAAATATACAGCAACACAGATACACACAGAAGCACACACAGAAACACGCACACACAAACACATACATCTACACCAACAATCCAAAGACTCTTTTCTGCCAAAATAGCCATTTGGAATGTGGGGCTTCATGGAACATTTAACTTGAAGCCACCCATTTCTTAGTGATAGAGGTGTCAGGAAAGCATGTCTGCACCTGTTGCAAAGTCTCACTTACTGCTGGACACAGACCCAGACACACACATATAGAATCTCATCCCAATTTTATCATATGTACTCACGAATAAAATGCGTGTGTGTGTGTATATTAAGTATCACCCAAGTTTAGCATATGTCCCAATCAAGCAGCCAGCATCAGACATAGACACAGCACATTTCAAGTACTAAGAGGTCATGCAGCAAAGCCCTGCTTCCTACTCCTCAGCCCCGGCAGTGAGTGCTTAGGACACCTATGTCCTACCACACCAAAGTTTGAGTGACAAAGCTCCAGTGACAAGTTGCTTACTAATCTGCAGAGGGAACCTAGATTTGTTTAACGAAAGTCTTCCAAAAATAAAATCGGTTACCCCTGCAGCCCTTTTGCCTTTACAGGCTAATGCCTTCCTTTGGAGTAGCTCAGAACAAGGGATGTGCTTTCCCACATAGAAACTTAAACTTCTGGTATTGGTTCCCAGCAGGGCCTCAGAAATGATTTCTTCCCTGTGTGTTCCTGAGGTTCATTTTCACAGTCAGTGCTGCCCTCCCTGTATTGCACCACTCCACCTTGCTCATCAGGCGAGCGAAAGTTGCTGGGAGGCTGGGCCACTATGGGTCCACTGCAGTGCCATCATTCTGCTTGCCAGAGGCCATTTGAGGCAGCAGGTAAGTAAGCAGTTACAGAGGCACATTGGGTTTCTGAGAGGTACCAGCCTGGCTAAGGCAGAAATAAGCTCTAACTTAATAACCTGCTCATCACACACAGTAAGAGACACCCTGACTTATTCAAAGACACCGTGGGTGGTGCAGAGGATGAATAAGCATGATTCACTGCCACTTTGGCACCCGGGGCACGACGAATAATAAAACCCAAAGAATTGTAGCCGCCTGAGTAGTAAATTAAGAGATCCAGGGCTCAGCTAGACTCTAGACATCAATGTTACCATGGCAATAAAGGGCCCCAGCGTTCAGCAGCTATTACAGAGCAGGCATCTAATAGGCTAGTCTATGTCACAGCCAAAACCCAAGGGGCTAGCAAAGAAGACAAATTAGCATATCCATTCATTATGGACCTCTGCACACTTCTTCTCTTAATTCCAATTAGTTGTTTGTTTGAACCAACATCTCTTGTCTGTATTATACTCATTAGTGCCTTTTAGCCAGTAGAAATAGGGTTGAATTTCCACAAGGACTTCACAATTTCCCAAGCCTTCATTTTTTCCCCTGGGGGTCTAGTCTTATGTACTCACAACCCATGGCCTTCAGTCCCTCGAAATGAAGGCGTTTCTTACTTTACAACTGTACTCGACAGATGGAAACTGCTTTGGAATGTGATGTGCTAAGGGATTTTCCTGGAACCCAGTGAAATAGGGATCTGGGACCGTAATCTGGACCATTTAGGTCAAGGAAACCCTCTGATCTTAGCCAGTGAGCCTGCTGGCTTTGCCTACTGGCCATTACTCAGAGGCTAGCTGTTCAGGAGGGGGGGGGGGACATTGGACACCAGGAACCAGGCTGACACCATCAAAGTCAGGCTGTAACTATTCCAGTCTGAAGTACTGCCCTTCAAGGTCTGGCCTGATGCCTGTTTATTCTGGAAACCCTCCCTTGATCATCAAAGTCCCAAGTGAAATCTCCATCTTCCATTCACCTCAAGAAAGACCCTTTGTTAGGAAGCATTTATGGGCAGCCTCAGACCACAATTTGCCTGATCACTTCCTTGCTCAAGTGACTTGTCCAGTGAGACCAGAGGTGACTAATGCTGAGGGACAGGGATCCTCCACAGTGCCTGGGTGACTCCAATACAAGCAACTCTTAAGCTCCACTACCTTACTCTCACCCTACTCCTCACCCCTGGTGTGCCAATCTAGCTACTCCCTGCATCGGGAAAGTTCCCAGCTGACCTTTGATGACTGACACACACTGCACACACACACACACACACACACACACACACACACACACACACACACACACAAACACCTATATGGAAACGGTCCTCGAGAACAGATGTGAGGAATTAGCCTATGCCACATGGTAATGTCAAAAATTCTCTAAAGTGCTCTATTAGGGACAGAACACCAGAACAGCCCAGAAGACTGTATCTGTTCCCAATTGTCACTTGTCAATGACCATAGAATTTTACCAGAGCAGACAAGCATCAAATCTTATGGGGGCAAAAAGCAGCTGTTAATACTTTGTCCGAGGAAGGGGCGTGAAGTTTGAAAGCCTTGGATAATTTGTCTTTGACTGTATAGTCATATTCAAGCTCTCTCTTTACTCCTCCTCCAAAGTCTTTGCAGCCACTGTTCTACTGAGCAGTGCTGGCTCTTTTTTTAATTGACAGAAATGGTTTCTTACTTATTTCTTTGTATGGGTGTTTTTGTCTACATGAATATCTGTACACTACATGCATACAATGCTATGAAGGCTGGAGAGGGTGTTTGATCCCCAGGGACTAGAGTTACAGGTACTTTTGAGTTACCACGTGGGTTCTGGGGCTTGCACCCGGGTCCTCTGAAAGAACAGCCAGTGTTCTTAACCACTGAGACATCTCTCCAACTCTGACAATGTCTCTATTAACTAGAGTTCAGCTTTTTTTTTTTTCGTTTTGACATCCTACAGGACCTGGCTTTCCTATGCACCAACCCAGCATTTGGCACTGTAGTCTGAACTGTAGTGGAAATACATTGCAAATAGACTGAGTATGTATTAAACTAATTGGGATAAAAGATTCTGGAGAATGCAATATTTGTGGCTTGAAGTCTTGTCAGGCCAAATTAAAATTATCATATTCTCTTTTGTTAAGATTTATTTGTGTGTGTGTGTGTGTGTGTGTGTGTGTGTGTATGTGTGTTGGTGCACAAGTGAGTGTGGGTGTCCATGGAGACCAGAAGAGGGCATCACTTTATCTAGAACTGGAGTGACAGGCAGTTGTGAGCCACCTGCCATGGACTGTGGAAACTGAACTCGGGTCCTCTGCAAGAGCAGAAAGTGCTCTTAGAGCTGAGCCATCCCTCCATCCTCTAGGAAGATAGGGCCAGTTAATGAATTCTGTATTTAGTTTTGAGGCTTCCATAGGCCTCAGATTTATCATATTCAACACCAGGGATAACACAAAGTACTGGAGTGGAGAGAGTATAAGAAATAGAACTAGACATGCATCCAGTGCAGATTAGTCCCTGAAAGGATCTTAATTTTAGTGAAATTCAAAGAGAGGAGTGGGTTTCTCTTTTTTTTGTAAGTGGCTTCTCTTTAAACACCTGGGGTCAGGGGTGTCTTGGAAGAGTTCTGATGAGTGACATTAAAATAAATGAAGTGTTTAAAGTTAACGGAAACTAAAGCCATTGTCTTTGAATAGCATAGACTTAGAATCATGATTAAATCTACCTCAGTGATTGCGCTCTTTGCCTTGGTTATTCCCAGAACCTTAGTTTCTGCAATATTCTCAGCCACCTGGGTGAAATGGAGGGAGGGAGTGGTTTGGAAGGAAGAACCACGAACTCCACCCAGACCCCAGAGTGGTGGAGCAAACGGACCCAAAGCGCTGTACGATGTTGTTAGCAGTTTCTACTCGTTTTCTTTTGCTGGATCCCATTTTGGCTTCAGGAGTTATATATGTCTGGGAAACTGACACTGCAAAGTTCTGCCTTGTTCCCTGCCCTGATGCTAAGGGATAAATATAGATCTCAACCACTACAGAAATTTGGCCAGGATTCCAAGGGTGTGTGTATGAGGGGCAGTGACTGATGGGGCCACTATGACATGTGGCCTAGAAAAATGCTTCTTTATATCCAAGACCGTCCTCGGGATGGGGAGGGTTAAAGCAGGGGCATCCCATCTAAAATTAAAGGGCATAATACACATTTTCAGGAGTTCATGAACTGATCCGGTAAGGAATATTTTATAGGTGGCTTAGGGAGTGTGGGGAGAAGAGGGTAGGGAGAGCAAAGGGAATCTTCCCTGACACCCTAGATCCTTTTGCATGAGATCAGCCTTACGAAAAAAGCAAGTTATTCTTGGACATCTCCCCTCACCCTAACTCCCATCCACACCCCGCCCCTTGCACACACAGTGATATCCAACTCTCAATTGCGAAGAATATGACTTAAGATTTCCATTGAGCCCATCATATTTCGGGTGCTGGAGAAGGGCAAGGGGTGGAAAGGCACACGAAGGGGGCGGTGAGTTGCTCATCCTCGTGACCCAGAATATCTCCCCCTCCCTGTAATGATGAGCTTGCTTTTCCAAAAGGGCTTTCCTTTGATTCCAGGAAGGGGCCAACCAATGAGAGAGGAGCATGTTAGATTATTTTGGGGAAGGGCTCGTGCCAGCAAGGTTCACTTTTAGTAGGCGCCAAGTGTCCCCAGCAACCAGTGTCTCCTGTACCAGCAGAAGCTCCAGAACTCTGCCCTACTCGCCTGCCTCTGCAGCATCTTGGCCCACTGAACAGCCATGAGAAGGCAACTCCGCTCCAGAAGGGCTCCGGCCTTTCCCTACGGTTATCGCTACGGACTTGTGAGTCTCGGGGAGCCGAATATTTTGCTGCCTTTTTAAATTGGTTGGGTTGGGTGCTGTGTACAGCTTGGATTAAGGTTGTCTTGTCTTGGGATAAAGAGGAATAAACGAAGTTTAGGAAAGCCCAGATTTGGGAAGAAAGTGACTCCCTGCATCCCAGGGCACCCTAAACTGCTGAATGGAAGGAGGAAGGCTCCTCTCTTTGTGGGGGAACAGAGATAAAGGAATGGGAAGACACCAAGGAATAAGCTTTATCTTAGGAGTCTAGAATATGAACAGACCTTTGGCAGATGGGAGTAGAGGTTTCCCTGCAAGACATTTGGCCAGGAGAAAAGGGAAAGAGAAGAGGAAGGGAAAGGCGCTGCCTGGCCAGCTGTTCAGTCCGTTTGGGTGGTGGCTTTTAGGAACCAGCTGCTCATTTTCTAAGGAAGAAATTCAAACTATAGCTAAAATTACAGGATCCTTGATAGGAACTAGAAGAAAACCTAGACATAATCTCCCCAGAATCCCTCGTTATGTTGAAGTAGCCTCCTTCTGAAGGTAACAGAATGCCAGACTGACTTGCAGGTTAGTGGGGACCCCAACATGAGAACGTGGATCTTGTTTGTAACTGGTGCTCTTTCCACTGTGTTTATGGTATACAACCTCTTGAAGCTCCAATCCACCATCGCCCATTTCATCACCTTGTCTGCCACCTCGCTTCATCAAACACACACATCCACACTCGTGCATACACTGACACATAACTTCTGTACCACTGTGTACTTCCAGGTTCCTTTACAAATGCATTTGGTCCAGACGTGTCTTTACATTTACTTTGCTCTAAACCATAAATGCATGTATGTATATACAACACTCTCAGGAGGGGTATTCTGAAACCCAAGAAGATTAGTAGATGAACCCCCCCCCAAAAAAAAGGAAAGCATAAACCGTTTTTCTTTGCATATGGCCACTTACATGCCTAAGGAATTAAGGGATAATTGTCAAGACTGAGCAGAAAACAAAAACAAACAACAACACAATTCTTTGAATCTCATGTCAACCACTAAGGGAATTTCTTAATACTGTGATGTGGAATCTTTATTTTAATACCTGCAGTTTGTTGCGTTTAATTCCAACTATTCGTCCAGAAGTTTCTATTTTAAGTATCACAGGGGATCTGGGTCTTTATAATATCTGATCAAGTTAAAATAAATCATTTGATGTAATTGTATGTGTAATTTTTTCCTTTTTAAGTTAACCAGCCATTTAGATGTTTGCATGATGTTACTCAATGCAAGATCCAAATTTATCCTTTGGGTCATACTGCTTGTTTGTATATTTGTTTATATATTTAGATTGCTCAAAATGGAGCTACCTTCTGTCCTTCAGGCTTCCCTTTTAGGGAAACATGAGGGCCCCAGAACACACCCACTACCATATCTGAGCATGCTCACACTCCCTATCACATGAGGGTGGTGCCACTTTAGGAAACTGACAGAAACAGAACCTTAGATGAACGTCCTCATCGCCAAAGCATTTCCTACTGGTGTGTGTTAAATAATTGCATGGAAGTGCATTTTTTCACAGGATTTCGTTGACAAGGAGCCTTCAGGAAAAGCCAGGCTTGCACATGTGACACTGCCCTATCCCTGGAAGCAGGGAAGAGGAAAAAGATATTTTGGGTTCCTGAAATAAAGCTCAGGTGGTAGGAATCTTCGAGGGAAAAATAAGCTCCAAGAAGATTAATTCTTCCTGGGAGGATAAGACTTTAATGACAGCCATTTTAATAAGATTATTGGGAGAGCACATATCTACAAATAAAATAAGGCCTTGGCCATGACCAGCTGCTTCCTCTGGAGAGCAGAGGTGGTAGGTAGGCAAGGCAACAAAAGGAAGCCGTTCCAGAAATATAAAGGGATTTGAAGCCTTTCCTGATGAAATGTCACATTGCAAATTCTGTGAGAATTTCGTGCATGGGTTTTTCTTGGGACCATGATGACTAGCCAATGTAGTACGTATGACTTCTGAGGTTAAGAGTGACAAACTCTGAGAACATTACTCCAGAGTCCAGGCAGTAGCACTGAGAGTATCCACTGGGTACCTTGCTGTGGGCTTCACGCTGTGAATAGATCACAAAATGTTAGGAAATATGGCCCTTCCACCTGTGCGTTCAAAGCCTGATTTGGGAGATAAACGTGAACATAAGTTCACACACGAGCGAGACATTTAAGATTGTACATCGATTCATTTAGTACTGAATGGCAGGCAAGGTTGATTTTCCTAACCCTTATACTGTGAGTCCAAGACAAAGTCAGAAATCCTTGATTATAAGCACCTACATTTCGGGAACACAGACTCTAAGACATCATCATGTTCATAAATCTGCTAAGCCACTTCTAGCCACTTGTGTTCAATGTGATGGAGGAGAAACCGTGCAGAGTATCAAGAGACACAAGTTCCGAGACTGTCAACTCTGTCATGGATTTGCTGTGTGGCTTTGGCCAGATCCTCTCCCCTCTCTGGAGCTCATTTGGACAATCATAATTTGGAAGCCCCCGTAAGTTCTGATATGGTATGTGATGTGGAGCTGTATGCTTGAACAAATTACAGAGCAATTCAAGGGTGCTGGTTATCAAGAGCTAGAGAGCTCTGGGAAGAGTAAGTGCAGAGGGCAGAGATTTGTCATTCTCTAACACTTTCACTGATCTGAACAATCCAGTGTGCTCAGCTCTCTGCTAAAGGCAGCATGGGTAGCCGAGTGCCCTCTAAGTGGCCTTTGAGGAATCGGGCAGGAAGGGGGCAGCACAGAGTCCATGGCCTCTAGCATTTGACACATCCAACCCCGACAGGTGCACGAGCCCTGACACTCTTCAAACTTGGACAGCACAGAGAAGGGAGGGTGGCCTGATTTTCTGCTCTTGCAGTAAGCCTTGGCAAACTCCCAAAGAGCAAGGGTACAAGCCTCCAGCCGTTATGTCGGAGGCATATGAGACACCACTGGCGACGTCTGGGTTCTTCTTTTTCTTTCTTTCCTCCTCTCTTTCCGTTTGTTTAACTTTCTTAGAACAATTTGAAGATTACTGCTTCAAATCTCAAGTACTGGCTGTAATCAATCGACAAATATATGTTGAGTACTTACTTTCTGCCCAACTTTTGTTTTTATAATTTTATTTAATTTTCCCCGTTCCCTTTCCTCCCTTTAACTGCTTCTATTTACTGCCCCTACCTTTGCTCCCTTTCAAATTCATGGCCTCTGTCTATATATATTATATATTATAATTTCATATTATACATGTGTCCTCCTCAGTGTTATTTATATGTGTATGGATGTGCCCAACTTTTTCTCAGTTTTTTATTTTATTTAAGTAACTTTTTTTCATTTATTTTACATACCGACCGCAGATTCCCCTCCCCCCACCCCCGTCCTCCCTCGCCTACTTCCTGTATACCCACCTTCTCATCCACTCCTCCATTAAGAAAGGGGCAGGCCTCCCATGTGTCCATGTGTGCCCAACTTTTTAACTAAGCTACAGGGGGAAAAAAGGAAGTATCTGTTGGGATCTCATCTCTCAGGGGGTCTGTCCATTTAGCTTAAAACAGGAAGCAGGAAATGAGTCCTTGTTTGTGTTGGGAAAGCAGTGGAAGTTTTGAGGAGGGGTACAGCCGTTGGCTTCTCCTCTTGATAGCTGCCTGAGCCTATTTTTAGATGCAACTTAGGATGGTGAGGTCAAGCAGCTGAAAGTGCACAGAACATTAGGACAAAGCTGGCTTGAGCTGGGAAGTTGCCATCATAGGCATAAATGTCCAAGACTACTTTGTCCTTCACTGTGAGCTCAGCTCAATCCTGATAGGGCAAAGTTAAGTGGGAGGCCAAGGGCTGGGACAGAGCAGTGACATGAGATGTCATAGAAGATGACCCTAGAAACCTGCTGTTAAAAGGAAAATGTAGCACGACTGTGGGAATAATTCGCAATGGGCTGCAGAAAGGATACTTCCTCCAAAAGAAAGGAGAAAGAAAAATCCACCTCTTGCAACAATGGGTATTTTTCTGGGGATGTGAAAATTTGAAATACCTCCAAATATTGAGTTGTTTCCATTTAGTTTTGGCTGGTGGGATATGCCATTGGGATTTTTTTTTTCACAGAGAGGTTTGTGTTTTGTCACTGCTCCAGGATGATCAGGATGAAGTGAATCAGAACTACTTAGCAGATGAGGAGGAGGAAGCAGAAGAAGAGGCTCAGGTGATGACGGTGCCTGGTCTGGAGGAAGAGGAAGAAGAGGAGGAAGGAAAAGAGGAGGAGGAGGAAGAAAGGGAGGAAGAAGGTCAGGGTCAGCCCACAGGCAATGCCTGGTGGCGGAAATTACAGATCGTGACTGAATACCTGTGGGACCCGGAGAAAAGGATGTCTCTGGCCCGAACAGGTCAGAGTCGGAGTGAGTCCCATTCATTCCAATGCCCCAGTCTGCTGTCCTTAGCTTTTGATGTGGTATCCAGAGCTCCTCAGCTGCACACTGGATGAGTTTGTTACAGATTTCTCTTAATAGTTCACAGAAACACACCAATAGCTGATGACATCCCTGGACTGAGGACTAATCAGATCCATTATAAAAGCCACTAAATAGATGAATCAGAATGAATGCGTGGCTGAAGGCTGCTAGTCTCAATATGCAGTCTAAAATAACACTGAGAATGAGTTGAAAGACAACAGGAATTTTTTTCACGTTCCAGTCCTGTCACTTTCTATGCATGTGACTATAGGCTCATCATTTATTCCCTCATAGTCCCCCACATGCCAATTAGGAAGGTGGGAGATTCTGCTTTGCCTCTCTAATGGCATAAGACTCCAATATAGAATGAAAACCATAAGGTTGAAAGGAATATGTAGAAGGCTATTTCTAGGATATGAGACCAAGGCCCTGCTACCCTAGGGGACCATGGCTTACTAAAGCTTTATCGGTTCACTTACCAGTGACCAAGAAGGAGAGCCCAGAAGCCTGTCCAGACCCCAGCTTGTGAGTGCTTTATACTTCTATGGTAGACACAGAAAACTTGGTTTTAAAGACATCATTGCTAGGGAGTAAGGTTGAGTTTCCTTGCTGATCGATCATTGATAGAATTTCATATCTTAGTTCTTTCTATTTATATCACATGCTGCCACCATTTTTACTTCACAAATTGCCCAGAACTCCCTTCCCAGGGTACTACTCACTTCTTGAACTATTACTGCGGAGTCTTCTCCTCAGGAGCTTTTGTGGGTAGTAAAATTCATCCTTGCCACATTCTGCACAGCCCAGAAAAAAGAAAGCAGCTGCTGGTTCCTAACTCAGTCAATCCATAAGAGGAAATTTAAAAAAAGACAGTGGGTGCCATGAATGAAGTATTAGTCCCCTGCTGCCAAGGGTCTGGGTTGTTGAAGTCGATGGCCATTCCTTCCAATGGCCCTTTTGGCTAAGAATCGTCTGTTTCACAGTCAGTACTGTCAATTCAGCCAGTAGCCAGCTCTATTTCCTGGAATTAGGAAGAGCAGGTGTGAGGCTCTAAACCACGCCCATCTCCCATTGCTCCTCCTCAGTTCCCAGCCCCATCCCTGGAACTGTAACTAATGTACCATTTAAGGGACATTCCAATGTTCTGGAAGCTACAGACAAATGCTGGCCATTCATTGGCACTCTAGAGGGTGCACAGCTGTTGCTTCCTTGCCTAAAGAGGACTGGAAAAACAGGCCTTGGGAAATGCAAGAAGAATTCTGGGAGGAGTACCCATACTTTAACCCTTAAACAGCCATTGGCACTTCCTCAGATAGCGTCGATCTAAATTGCTCTGGTGGATGACAAGCTGTGAGACAACAAAGAGAGATGAGGTAGGCCACAGAGATGCTTCTGCAGCCAGACCCATGGTTCGCAGGTCTTAGGCTAGCCCAGCAATTCAGACACCTGTCAGATTGTCCCATGGCAAAGGGCAAATGTTCATATGATGCACACATCATGAGGTGCGTGCATTGCTGACAGCTAAGTGACCTTGGAATACTGGCAAGAATCATATAAGGTCATAATATCATTAACCCATTTACAAATTTACAAATGCAAACCCGGGCTTAAAGAGGCTAAGTAACTTGTCCAAAATCACACAGTAACTTAGTGAGCGACAGTTGTGGGATTTGAATACCAGAATCCATTCTCTTGCCAGAATGTCTCACTATCTTCACGAATTTGAACAATGAGCAAGGCCCTCCCTGCTTTATAAGGTCTCAGAAGATTGGCTGCTTTGTTGGGTAAAGAGTTGGGAGCACAAGCCCTTAGTGGTCTATTCAAGCCTCCTCTAGGTGTCTGTCCTGACACCTAGAGGAGGCCCCCAGGTAAAACTCTCTATCCGGAGCAGGAAAGATTAGAGAGATTGATGAGTTTAAATGGTGCAATGCTTGCTTTTGCCTGAGGAGAGGTGAAAAACTAAACTATCATAGTCTCAAGGTCACCTCTCCCCATGTAGGGCCAAGGGGACTCATTACTAACGCCATTGTTTAATCTATAGCTTTCTGGCCCACACATCTTGAGGGGGAAAGAAGATATCGCCAAGGGAATAAACCTGGGAATAAACCTGTGTTTATTCCCTTGATTCCTCTTCACCCATGAAAATGGATCTCTTGGCCCCCTAGGATGGCTCCGGGCTGGAGTTATTCCCAGGATGGGAATGGAGTGGAGAAATGGAGGCAGATGCAGAGGACACCCCTGCTTTAGGATAACTAGTGAGCAACATGCTAGAACCACAGGCACACAGACATGGTTGTTTCTTCTCTGGGGACTCCAGCTAAATCAATGTGTCCATGTCACAGTTCCTCTTTAGTTCCTCTTACACAAACATAAAAGGCCAGCTCCATTTCTAGCTGGATAGCTACAGTCAGTCTCTCTCTTTCTCTCCCCTGCCCCCCAACTTTATTTGGTTCATTATACAATTAAAAAATTTGAACTCACCGGGTGTTGGTGGCGCACGCCTTTAATCCCAGCACTCGGGAGGCAGAAGCAGGCGGATCTCTGTGAGTTCGAGGCCAGCCTGGTCTCCAGAGTGAGTGCCAAGATAGGCTCCAAAGCTACCCAGAGAAACCCTGTCTCACAAAAAATTGAACTCATTTTGGAGTACAGTGAGGTAGTGTGGTTTATCCCAGTTTCTGGTTGACGATTCAGTTCAAATCTGTAGTTCCAGCATCATGTCACTTCTAGAGTGGAGCCAAATATGTTTGCCTGAGAGGTCCCCAAGGAAGGATAGAAAAGAGCTCTGGGCTGCTATCTCTTGCTCATTTGCCTCACCCTGTGCTACACAGTCCTGAGAGAAGCATAATCCTAATACAACCCACAGAAGGGCAATTCATACAACTGTGCATCCGAGCTTATAGCAATAATAACAATAGTAATAATAGCAATAATGATGGGTGCCATTTATAGAGCACTTAGGATCTGCCAGGCAATGTGCCATGGTGTTGATATGCATTATTTAATGCTTATTTAATATAGCAAGTACTATGCTACTGTCCTTGTTTACCAGATGAGAACACTGAGGCCCAGAGTGTCAAACATCATATCCAAGATTAAACAGCCAGAAGTGGTAGAATCAGGATAAGATTATGAAAGGTCTGAATTTCAGATACTGTCTGGAAGACAGATAAATATATGCTGTAGATTCTACAAGTTCACATACAGCAAGTATCAATGATTCAGTACCATTTCCCCCTACTGTCCTCCCCATCCTTCATTATGTTCTCTTTGAAAAGAAGAGCCACTTAAACTTTGCTAAGGATGAATAAGATTTTAAATAAGTAGTCAAGGATAAGCCTTGATTAGAAGTAAGTCCAGTGGAAATGAGTCAACGCTTTGAATTCTAGGTCAAATGAAAAGAAATGCTGTTTTTCAACCCCTTGCAAACACCTATAATCACTTAAACCAAGTTGCTAGGACACCTGCCATAATGAAAGGCAAAGAATGATCTGTATTCAGGACATCAGCCAAGGCCCAGAAGACTACCAAGCAATGTCCCCTCTGCTCTCTGTTGAAGTCCACTCCCTATAATCTTGTTCGTAGTCATCTTGTGCTCGGCAGGACTTTCCACGGGAGATAAGGAAGGAAAACTACATTCAGATCCCCATACAGTCCATGTTCACCAATTCCAGATTGTCAAAGTCCATGAAGAAAGGCTCCCCGGAATCTGCCCGAGTTGATTGTGGTTCATGGGTTCAGTGGGAAGGTGGGGCTTATTGGCGAGCTCTAACTACTGTCATCTTCAATTGCTCTACAGGTCTGATTTTAGTCATTTACTTCTTCTTCTATGCCTCCCTGGCTGCTGTGATCACCCTGTTCCTGTACATGCTGTTCCTAGTCATCAGTCCCTACATGCCAACCTTCACTGAGCAGGTGAAACCTCCCGGTGAGTGTGCCCAAATGGCCTGCATTGTCAGAACTCTCTGGACAGAAATCTGCTTGCACAGCATGTTCGGCCTCAATTAACTTTGCTTCTTCCCGGTAATGACTTAGAGATTCAATTATTAAGAGGAAAAGTGAAATGGTACTTGGCAAATTATGGTCCTTTTCATTTTGATTGCCTGGAGGGGGGGTGTCACGGGGATCTATAGAGAAAAAAGTCTAAGAATGGGTTAATACATCCAAGACCTCTTTTCATTGCCAGGAGTTATGATCAGACCCTTCGCTCATAGCCTTAACTTCAACTTCAACGTTTCCGAACCTGAAACTTGGCGGCATTATGTGATTAGCCTAAATGGCTTTCTCCAGGGTAAGTTCCCCTGAGGAGTGGAAATCTCTTTAGAAACATAGTGGGTGGGAATCCAAAATTCAAAATCCATGTGGCCCCGAAATCTGATTTAGTCACTACTGCCCATCATGGTCCTTTGTCATTCTGCATGCCTGCCACTTATACGATTTTAAAAATGCTCTGACTGTATTGCCCAGTGTGATCTCTGTAAGGCACACAGCTTGTTTTCTCTTCATGAACACCATCCAGCGCCCAGTTAAATCTAGAGTACATCCAGGTGATCATCTTTCTGAGTAATCTTTTATAACACGTAATTCTAAGGGAGAAAACAGCAGGGAAGAGGGAGTGTTTTCCAAGGTCCTGCCTCCTACACTTTCTCAGGGTAAGAGAAATCTGAAAATGAGCTATCTTGAAGAGGGAAAGTATCTTTTTGTAACAACAATTTAGAAAGGAGTGAGAGGACTAAGTGTCTGACTATCATTTTGATCTCAAGTGTTTCGAGAACTCCTGTGTCTGTAGTGTTCTCGCATACACTTTCCGGGACAAATGAATGGCCTTGTTTTTTTTTTTTCACTCCATGAAAGCTAAGGTGGTAGTAGTTTGGGGAATCTGTGGAACCTTTAGGAGAAAGAGCAGCTCCAGAAGAAGTGAGTCCCTGGGAGCAACCCTTGAGACCTTACAGGCAGCCCTTGCTCCTGTTCACTTTGCTTCCTGAGTATGGAGGCGATGTGACCGACAAGCTGGCCACCCTGCCACTGTGCCTTTCCTGTGGCCATGTATTCTGTCTCGTGATGGGTGGTAGCCCCCCCCCCCCCCTGCCCCCAGAACCACGAGCCAAAAATAAACCCTTTCTCCCTGAATTTGCTTCTGTCGGGGCATTTTGTCACAGCAACAGAGAAGTAACTAAGGAGTTTGAGGTAGGAGGATACCTTGGACTTGGGAGTTCTAGACCAGCCTGAGCTACATAGGAAGACAACCATCTCACAATAAATACATAAATGAAAACCCTCTTGAAGTTTGCATTGCTGCCCCTAAATTTTGTAGATATGGACCCCTGAGCTAGACTGCTTTGGATAACCTGGCCTGGCTAAAAATGGGGTGGGGGTGAAGGTAGCTAGTAGAATATATCCTGATTTAGGGGAACAGTCTCTTAGCCTGGAAGTGTTACTCTTAAACATGTACATTTTGTCATTCAGCTTTCACCAGGCATAATTTGTCCTCGTTTTTTCAAATGAGAGCATGGGAGCTCAGAGAGGCCAAGTAACTTGATCACAGTCTCCTGGCAACAGAGTCCCTTTGTAAATCCACATGCTTTGGTGCCATCTGCTACTTCAAAGTGCTAGCCTGAGGTCGGCAGCATGGGCATCACACAGGGGTTGGTAGAATCTCAGACCAGACTCTTAGCTACTGAAGCAGTCTCCATTTCAAAATTTTCAGGTGATTCCTATGCACTTTTAAGCTGGAGAAATGGCGTGACTCCTAACTATGCTGTTGCCATTTAAGCGGGAGTTAGAAACTCAGCCTTGTATTAGTAACACTCACTGCTATTTGGGGTGAGACAGCTTCAGAGTGCGCACCTGTAGAATGACAGAGCTGGCTTCTTTCTGGTCCCAGTAGTTCTATTTTGAACCACAAAAGTATTTTGGGCATCTTAGTCAGCACAGCATCTTTCTTTAAAAAACGCTTGTGAGCTATTTCAAATATGCATATTGCCAGACTTTCTGCCGAGGAAATCCCTGCAATAAGATAGTAGGTGGGAAAATACCAGTTTTGACCTGATGACGAAGGCAGGGAACAACAGGAAAGCATTGAGTTACTTCTGAAGAGTAGATGATATGTGACTGGACAGATGGCTCAGGGGTGAAGCACTTGCCACTTGCCAAGCAAGCAAAAAGACCAGAGTTTGGATCTTCCGAATCCACAAATGCTGTATGGATATGGGAGAGAACCTGTTCATGCAGCCTCAGAAGGCAGAGACACGGAAGGCTGACTAGTGAGAGTAGCCATATTGTTGATCTCTGTGTTTGACTGGAATACCTTTACCTCAGTAGATAAGGTGGAAGCGCAAGCCGAGGAGAGTCCCAACCTCAGTCTTGGGCCTCCACATGAACATGCACAGGGTGTACACATGCAACACACATACCACATACATAGTATATATGCACAAAAATAAGATGTCTTTCCCAAAAGGAACTGTCTGAAATAGATATCCTATGAGGATGGCAATGTTGCAGTAAATGCCATGCCCACGTCACATTTTAAATGGAACTACCTCAAGGAAAATGCTGAGCAATGCGAGTGCAGTTTCCATTTTTTAAAAAAAATATTGTTTGAGCATAGTTCTTATTCCTTTAAAAAGATTAAAACAAATCCTTGAACTAAATGTAGTTTTGTTAAGATAAAAAAAATGTAGCCACACTTAGTGTGCATCTAAAATTCTCTGGGCTGGGAACATAGCGTAGTGGTAGAGCATTTTCCTATTATGTACAAGGCCAAGGACTGCAAGTAAAGTTCCCAATGTAGGGAAGAGACAAATAAAGACAAAAATGGTATCTATATGTGAAAATACCACAATGAAACCTATTTTTGTATACTAACTTAAATGGAATTCAACATTTAAAAGTTGAGGAATTTTAAGAAATAAAATAAAATTACCAGTTACATCTCAATGACATTATATCCAAGTCACCGTCTAGATGTGGAACCTGCAGTCCTTTCTGAGTCTGACCTCGGGTGGGTCACAAGTGTACAGTCTTTTCTAAACAAGTGAGTGATTTCAGACAGGAGAGCATGTCTAGATGCAAGAGGATTCACCGAGCTCCACCATCGAGAATGATGCAGTAAATTTCCAAAGCCCATTTTTATGGAATCTGAGGGCTCAAATAGTGAACACATGAATAGCCTCAGTTCTCTGTCTGAGATGTGTAGCTGGGACAAATGTTATAATCTGTCTAACACAAAAAGACCAGAACCCAAAGTATCTCAGAGTTAGAGAAGCCCTCACTCTCGTGGTGGAGACCCTGTAGTTGCCATCTGTCTGTAGCTTTCAATATAAACTTCCTTTTTGCAGTGGTAACTTGCCTCTTTAGAGGTTGAGGAGTTGTTAGTTTTTTCCTCCTCCTCTTCTCTCCTCCCCTTCTTTCATAATCCTTCTGTTCACCCACCACAGTGCCTGTCCTTGAACTCAAAGGGAGACATTTCATAAATTGCGCTTAAGGAATTTTAGCCTAGAAACAGCCTCCTGACATATACTATGTCTTGCTATGATGTGACCCCTCTTCCAAAATGTACTGATACAGACCCACTCTTCTCTGAGAATAGAAGGGATGGCCACTCCAATTTTGCTGTTTGCCATACCCAAAAGTAAATAATGGGAAATAGACAAAAGATGATCGATCTATATCAATCTATAACCCTGAGATGGACACTTGAAAGTTCTAAGGAAAAGAGAAGCAAGGAATTATACCATCAGGTGGGCTGAGAGACAAGAAGCCTTCCTAGAGTAGTGGTTCTCAATCTGTGGGTCACAACCTCTTTAGGTGTAGCATATCAGATATCCTGTATAACAGATATTTACATTATGACTCAAAGCAGTAGCAAAATTACAGTTATGAAGTGGCAATGAAAATAATGTTATGGCTGGAGGTCACCACAACATGAGGGGCTGTATTAAAGGGTCACAGCATTGGGAAGGGTGAGAACCACTGTCTAGACCATCCACATGAGGAACTGTATTAAAGGGTCACAGCATTAGGAAGGTTGAGAACCACTGTCTAGACCATCAACATGAGGAACTGTGTTAAAGGGTCACAGCATTAGGAAGGGTGAGGACCACTGTCTAGACCATCAACATGAGGAACTGTATTAAAGGGTCACAGCATTAGGAAGGGTGAGAACCACTCTCTAGACCATCAACATGAGGAACTGTATTAAAGGGTCACAGCATTAGGAAGGGTGAGAACCACTGTCTAGACCATCAACATGAGGAACTGTATTAAAGGGTCACAGCATTAGGAAGGGTGAGAACCAATGTCCAGACCATCAACATGAGGAACTGTGTTAAAGGGTCACAGCATTAGGAAGGGTGAGGACCACTGTCTAGACCATCAACATGAGGAACTGTATTAAAGGGTCACAGCATTAGGAAGGGTGAGAACCACTCTCTAGACCATCAACATGAGGAACTGTATTAAAGGGTCACAGCATTAGGAAGGGTGAGAACCACTGTCTAGACCATCAACATGAGGAACTGTATTAAAGGGTCACAGCATTAGGAAGGGTGAGAACCACTGTCTAGACCATCCACATGAGGAACTGTATTAAAGGGTCACAGCATTAGGAAGGGTGAGAACCACTGTCTAGACCATCCACATGAGGAACTGTATTAAAGGGTCACAGCATTAGGAAGGGTGAGAACCACTGTCTAGACCATCCACATGAGGAACTGTATTAAAGGGTCACAGCATTAGGAAGGGTGAGAACCACTGTCTAGACCATCCACATGAGGAACTGTATGAAAGGGTCACAGCACTAGGAAGGGTGAGTACCACTGTCTAGACCATCCACATGAGGAACTGTATTAAAGGGTTGCAGCATTAGGGAGGTTAGAACCACTGTCTAGACCACAACATGAGGAACTGTATTAAAGGGTCACAGCATTAGGAAGGGTGAGAACCACTGTCTAGACCATCAACATGAGGAACTGTATTAAAGGGTCACAGCATTAGGAAGGCTGAGAACCACTGTCTAGACCATCAACATGAGGAACTGTATTAAAGGGTCACAGCATTAGGAAGGGTGAGAACCACTGTCTAGACCATCAACATGAGGAACTGTATGAAAGGGTCACAGCATTAGGAAGGGTGAGAACCACTGTCTAGACCATCCACATGAGGAACTGTATTAAAGGGTCACAGCATTAGGAAGGGTGAGAACCACTGTCTAGACCATCCACATGAGGAACTGTATTAAAGGGTCACAGCATTAGGAAGGGTGAGAACCACTGTCTAGACCATCAACATGAGGAGCTGTATTAAAGGTCACAGCATTAGGAAGGGTGAGAACCACTGTCTAGACCATCAACATGAGGAACTGTATTAATGGGTCACAGCATTAGGAAGGGTGAGAACCACTGTCTAGACCATCCACATGAAGAGCTGTATTAAAGGGTCACAGCATTAGGAAGGGTGAGAACCACTGTCTAGACCATCAACATGGGGAACTGTATGAAAGAGTCACCGCATTAGGAAGGGTGAGAACCACTGTCTAGATGGATGATGCTAAGAATATCCCTCAGGTAACTAATACCAATCCACGGGATTAAGGTAGAGCAAGAGAACTTCTGAAGTACAAGTGTATGAGAGGAAAGAGACTTAGAGAAAAGCACTAAGTGAAAGTGTGGGCTTCCCTTCTAGGACTTCTCTAACATGACCCTTTGCCACCCACATATGCTGTAGGCTATAATGACAGTCTTCAAGAGGAAATGAATGTAGATTGTCCTCCGGGACAGTACTTCATCCAAGATGGAGATGAAGATGAGGACAAGAAGGCCTGCCAATTTAAGCGCTCCTTCCTGAAGAATTGCTCTGGGCTGGAAGACCCTACTTTTGGATACTCTACCGGACAGCCTTGCATCCTCCTCAAGATGAACCGGGTATCTTAGCCCTTGGGTTATGTTGATGATAAGTGAATGCATAGGGTAGGAGAGTGTGGAACCCACATTTCTGTCAGACTCTGGTATTCACACACTGCAGGTTTGGCCATTTTTAGCCGTAACATCAAAAATGCAAACAACCAGAAATTCATTTTTCCTGAACATTTCCTAGTGTCCTTCTTTCCCATACACAAACCTGCCCCTTGAGGGCCACTGATTGAATGTCATGGAGTGTTTCTCTAACCTCAGCACTCAGGAGGCAGAGGCAGGAGTGTCTCAAGATCCAAGCCAGACTCTGTCTCAAAAAATAAAATTGGGGTCCTGGGATATTTGGAACACTGGGTTGATGTGGGGACATGATGGAGAGCAATTATTATGTTTTCATATCACTTAAAAAAGCACTGTTCCGGGCTAGAGAGATGGCTCAGTGGCTAAGAGCCCTGGCTGCTCTTCTAGAGGACCTGGGTTTGGTTCCCAGCTTCCACATGGCAGCTCACACTGTCTGTAACTCTGGGTCTCAGGGGATCCAAAACTCTCTTCTGGCCTCTGCAGGCATTGGGCATGTATATGGTGCACACTCATACATACATGCAGGCCAAACAGCCACGCACATAAAAATAAATTAATAATTAATTTTTAAATGCACCTTTTAAAAAAGCATGCCTTCCTTACGGAGTGGCAGAATCTTTTGCCAAATATAGTCTTATTAAAACTAGGAAGTTCTTTACATCCTTTTGGTTATTTTGCAGCAACATTTTTTTCCCTCTCAGTATGGACCTAAGACACAAATATATCAAGGAGCAAGCTGGGCTATGTAACTTTGAAGTTCTTTGTAGCATTTCTGAAAGGGGACATAGATGAAATTTATGTGTGAGAAGTGAGGAACAAAAGCAGGGAGGAAAAATCCATTTTTGCTGTGTAATCTGTTTCTTAAGAAGTTAAAAAAAAATAGGCTGGGTGGTAGTGGCGCATGCCTTTAATCTCAGCACTTGAGAGGCAGAGAGAGGCAGATGTTTGTAAGTTCAAGGCCACCCTCCTCTACAAAGTGAGTTCCAGGACAGCCAAAGCTTGAAAACCCATAAATAAGTTAAATAAATAAATAAATAAATAAATAAATAAATAAATAAATACATAAATAAAGCACTGGTTTTCTTTCACTAGATTGTAGGCTTCCGGCCTGAGCTTGGAGATCCTGTGAAGGTGTCCTGCAAAGTTCAGGTAAACTATCCTTTTGAGTAAGTATGGTTAGCCCTTTTGTTTCAGGCAAACAGGTCTTGTGTTCCAAGGACTTCTACATGGGTGGTGGGTAGGAAAATCATTAGTGTTTTTCATAAATATTCTTCCTTTTAGTGAATTAGGGGCTTCTTTTTTGCAGGAAGCATTCAGTGTGTGTTCATGAACGTGTGTGTGTGTGTGTGTGTGTGTGTGTGTGTGTGTGTGTGTGTTTGACTTACACCTGTGAAAGCCAGAGACAGAACCTCAGCTAGGGGCCGTAGCAGGGAACAACACTGTGCTAAAACATTAATTGGGGTTCTGTTTACACTCTTTGCTTTTAGCTCTAATGGCTTGTTTCTTTGAACTAAACAAGCAGCTTTCATTGGAGTCATTACTCCCTGATTTTAAAACTGAATTTCACATTTTACAGCAATGACCAGTGGCACTGGGTGTTGCAATAACAAATGACTACAAGAGAAGTATAAACAGAAGTTCATTAATATGCTAATTAACTGTCCTTCAAGGGACCATTAACTCCTATCTCATCTGCACCAATTAGTTCCTTTGTAGGCAAAACCCCTCAAATTTGGCATTGCGTCTTAAATAGGCAGTAGCTCCCTTCTGTTCAGTGACATCATCTGCATCCCCTAGCCTTGAAGAGTTGTCTTGCAAACATTACAAAAGTAGTCATTGTCAGAACTAGGAATAAAGCAGACAACTCTAGTCTTCATGGGAGCAGATCAGCCACTCAGCCACATTCGGCAAGTGTTTATTGATCACTTATTATATTCTAGATATTTAGCTAGCTGTTGGGGATGTCTAAGTAAACATAACTGAAATCAGGGCCAAGAAGTATTAAGAGGCAGAATGAAAGGTACTGCGAAGAGCCCTGAAGACAGAATGGACGGTGCCATGTGGGAAGTGGTAAAAAAGGAAGGTGAGCCTCATTTCATGAGGTCAGACAATATTTGCCAGCTGAACGAGATGAGAAGAGAAGAGCACTCATTCTGCTGCGATGTACGTGTGTGTGCATCAAGTCATATGGGAGGCATGACGACAAACTCATGGATTGATCCCGCAGGCCATCATTAAAGAAAAATTCATTCATTTTTGAAGATATGAATAAGTCATAAAGTAACAGCAAGTGCTGTGCCACCGAGCCACATCCCTAGCTCTTAATCTAACATATTAATTAGGCCAACTTCTATTTGCATTTCCCTAATGCAAGCTCTTCATTTTCCAAGTTATATACTGAACCTTACTGAGAATGATTCTTCTAAAAGACAGAAACACTAACAGTCTCTATACTTTTTTTAAAAAACCATCAATACTGGTCAAACCCCTACTCACTTGTAGCAATCAAGCAGGATGAGGTAATAACCAAAATTGAACTATAGGGTACTCAGTTTCTACCAAATATGATTATAGCAGATAGTATATTGACGGAAGTGATCCTATGGCTCTAATGAGTAATTGGCTAGTAGAGATGTATTCTTTGTCCACACGAGCCCCTAAACTGCCCGTTTGTAACAGCCACAGTTAATGGGCACTCCATTACCTGCCGTGATGTGATTAAGGGTAGCCTTGTTTAATCATTCCCAGTATTTGATTCCCCTTGCTTATCGTCTGAATTCTGTAGACAGAAACATGCATTCAGATGAGCTAACCACAGACTGTATGGCTATACATCAGGTTCCTGTGTACCTGATCTGACTTCCAATAGAACTGAATCTGCAAGAGGACTTAGGAAATGTTCCCTAACATTCCCTGTTTCAGCTGCAAAACAGGGTCCCATACTGTGGCTCTTTGGGGATAGGTTACAATCACAGGACAGCACCAAGTACTCAAAGGCCTTTGAAGCCTTTCCACCTAGGACCCAAGAAACCTGAGTAGAGCCCTACCAAGTAACTTTGTCCTCAATAGCCCAGGCCTTCTACACGATTTTCTTTAAATTGTAAAGCCAAGGCACAGTCACACCCTGGAAATGCTTCTCTGAGTACAAGCCAGGCTTGAGCTCTACCCAATTCCGAATTTAGGTTTGGGACAATTGGTTGAGAGTCACACAGTGTTTTTACCTGAGCCCAAGTCACTTTAGACTAGATACTAACTCACTCTGTAGCCCAACATCTCACCTTTGTCTGCTCTTGCTTACAGAAAGGTGATGAAAACGACATTCGATCCATCAATTACTACCCAGAGTCAGCTTCTTTTGACCTCCGCTACTACCCTTACTATGGCAAACTGACTCACGTAAGCTGTATTCTTCTTTCCTCCTGTTTCATAAAGGGCTCAGAGACAAAGGAAGGGCTGCTTAGGATTGGTGAGAACCGGGGAGCAGTGGTAGTAACAGTCAGATGAGCAACTGTAAACTATAATGGGAGGGGAGGGGACTCCTTCCACACATTCCTTACAACCACAGATCTTTCAAATCCAAAAGACTGTCAAGGCCAGGTGGTGGTGGCGCACACCTTTAAACCCAGCACCCAGGAGGCAGAAGCAGGTGGATCTCTGTGAGTTCAAGGCCAGCCTGGTCTACAGAGTGAGTTCCAGGACAGCCTCCAAAGCTACACAGAGAAACCCTGCCTTAAAAAACAAAACAAACAAACAAAAAAGGACTGCCAAATATGGTCTCATCTAAACACTTCAGTTTTCAGATGAGAAAATTGGAGCTCAGAATGGGAAAGGGACTTAACCAAAGTCACACAGCCAATTAGTGGCCAAGCCAGGGAGAGATAGATGATTAACAGTGTGTTTAATGTCCAAGTAATCACACATTCCCCTGGGCCAGTGCAGGCTTCATCTCCAGTATACAATCTTGAGGGATACTAGTTGTGGTTTGATTTATGGTCTGATATTCAGAAAATCAAATCATTCTGAGTCAGAATTGGCTCCCCCCAGAGGATAATCAGACATCTTGACATTGACTTATGAGAGAGCCATGTAATTTCTTCATAGCAGGGAAAGCATGTTGGTTGCTGTGATCATTTGGGGAATGGCATCATGAAATCTGCTCAGTTCCCTTTGCCGAGGTTACCCTAACCTGTCTTGAGTCTCTGATCACCACCCCCATCCTTGGGCCATTTAGAATTCATTGTTCTTTCACCTACAGGTTAACTACACCTCCCCCCTGGTGGCAATGCATTTTACAGATGTGGTGAAGAACCAAGCAGTGCCTGTACAGTGCCAGCTGAAGGGCAAAGGCATCATAAATGATGTCATCAACGATCGTTTTGTGGGGAGGATAGTCTTTACCCTGAACATAGAAACCTAGGAACTCCAGGACGCCACTCCCACCAGTTCTGGTTGTTTTGTTTTATTCCTGGTAGCACCTCGATTCCTTTTTCTTCAGTTAAGACACAGCCAGATGGACGCCTAAGACAGCAGATCATCTTTCCTTGCCTTTGACGTGTGTATGAAGTGATATTGTGAGACCTGCTTGGTTTTTTGTAAAGGTCATCTCTCCTGATGACAAATAGACTATATTAATTTCCTCTCCTTCCCTTCAAATTCAGGTCTATTCTTGCTTCTAGAAGTCTCACTCTATACAGACAGTATCTGATAGCATTCACCATTATCAGGACAATGTCTATCATGTTTTCTAAGAATGTGTTGGTTTTAGAGATGATATTATTCCCAGGCAGGTGGATATTCTAACCCCACCCACCTTTAAAACTGCCTTTCTTAAAACACCAACACCAGACAAACCCAGACTATGCTATACCTAAAGCCACTCTCCCTACAGAACTTTATATGGGGGAGGAGACTTGAAAATTTGGCCATCTCCCATAGGCGACTCAATACTGATTCAAGACTCCATTATTTTCCGCCAGGACAGCAAGCAATACTGGCAGGTTATTGATCTGGGCTAGAGATGAAGACCTTCTGTGAGACTTTTTGCAGGGGGGGGTAGATCCTAGTGCAACTGGGAGGAATTAGCATAGGGATTTGCTGGTTGTTGATTGCTCTGTAGTATAATCATGCAAAAGCAAAAATTCTTGCAAACAAGGTTTTTTTTCAACTCCTAGCAGAAGAGAAAATATGAAAAATCTTCTTTGGTCAAATCTTCTTGGCCTATTTGCTTGATAGTTGTGTGTTTTGTTTGAGATCAGCAGGGATGGGTGCCTTAACCCCCCCCCCCCCGCCCCAGCTACGACCTTGGGGGTTGAAATTAGGGTTCTCTAACTAAAACATGGCAAGACAGAAAGCTCCTGCCAGGCCTCCCTGAAGCCAATGCTCATTAGCCAGTTTTGCATTTACTCTAAAAATCACGAGGCAGATGTTTATCCAGGTTGTGGATCAGCCAAGTTGCTTTGTTTTTTCTTTGGCCGTGTGACCATTCCAATTGCATCTTAAAGCCTCCACCAGGGGGAGGACTGGAACAGAAAGAGGAGGCAAACATTACAGACTAGCATAGTGTCTCAGGGTCCAAAGCAAACTAAAATTCCACTTACAAACCTGCAGAGTCTGAATCTACACTACAATGTTTAGTTTCTCCAAAGACGGGGTACTGGAAGACTGATGGGGAGACAAGTGAAGAAGTGACTGTAATATAGGGTAACAAGAGATGTAAATAAAGCATATGGAAAGATTATGGGGAACATGAGGGGCAATCACTCTCTCTGGCTGAGAAAGTAGCAGAGGAAATTACACATTCAAAGCCATGAGCATGAAGAAATCTCGTGCTTTGGTAACTCTGAACAGTTCACTTGAGAGCTCAGAGGAAATGCTGAGAGAGTGGATTGCATGAGTGTTCAGGGATGTTGAGTGAAAGGGAGTCATTAAAGTGTTGTATTCAGGGCATCTCTGTGAGGACATTTGCATTTTATCAAGAGCACTTGGGCAGTAATAGCATAAGGGATGAATCGAAAATAGAGAAGACAAGACTGAGACAGGAATTAGGGGAAGGAAAAGTATAAAATGACCCCAGGTTTTTGAGCTTGGCTAAAACTAGTGAGGTGGTGATATTGTTAATCTTGCCTAGGTATAAAAAAGAGAGAGATTGGAGAGGAAGTTGTTAAGATCACTTTGGAACAGATTTAGCTTGTGGTTTCCTCTGGTCAGCCACTGATGTGGAGATATAAACACATGTAGAGTAGAAGAGAAGGAAAGCTAAGAACAAAAGCAACATTTGGTTATGTGAACTCATTAGGACGAGTTTAGTCTTGGGAACTTGAGCCAGTTGATCTTGGGGGCTAGAACCTGACAATCTAGCTCCTAACATGGTGCTTTTCTCTGGGTTTTGTGGCGGAGTGGACTGCTATTGCTCTCAAGAATGTCCCTCCCAGACCCCTTCTAAATCTTCTCCATAGACTAGAGAGGGGCTGGCCACTTTCGACATGCAACTGAAGATGAGCAGGACAGCAGGGCTACATAACACACAGACACAAAGAAACCGACTCCTCTGGACCCTACTTCCTCAACAAGTTCAGTTTCCTAGCCTTTGAACAGGAGACTAAGGAAACGAAAAAGACAACTTGAGTCCACTTAAAAATGGCCTCAATCAAATTCTCAAGATATAATAGCAAAAGAGTATACACCATCAGATTGGGAAAGGCTCTTTAGGGAAAACAACCTGCATTGCATCTGACTCCAGGTCCAGTGCTCTTTCTCCTCAGAGCCGCTGCTTACCAGCAAGTACCATCTTCTGAAAAACTCATATCTCAAACCATATCCCAAACATTCTGAAATATGTCAAACTTGAGTTAAAATAGTTAACATTTCACAGGAATCCAACTACTGGTGCTATATTTTCTACATAATACATGGTCCTGTTGAATATGTTTAACTATTAGGTAAGAAATTAGAAATTATTTTTGTCATGTGTGTTTCTCATTCAGTGGCAGATATCATGTCCACAGTTTCCAAGAAGTATTGAAAAGTACCAAGACAGTTTGGGCTGTCAGCTGGAACTTGAAAAACTAGCTTTCTTATACAAAACTGGATATTGTACACAACTGGATTAATGAGTGTGTCCGTTCATGTGAGAGTCTAACTGTTCAATAAACTTCTAGTTGATTAATTTAAACAGGCTCCCATACTGGGCTGCACCAGGATTTGATTTGTATGCCATCTGTTGCCATGCACTTGGTTTTACTTGATTGTCAATGAGAAATACTACTTCCACATGGCTTCATGGTTTTGTTCTTGCTATAATTTGTGTGTGATTTTTTTCACTTTGCACTCCTCTAAAATGATTATTCTTAAGTAATCTTTCTTAGGCATCCATTTACTTGGGGTCTTCATGTAGAAAATATTTATATTGTCTTGGAGAATTGGTGACACCAATAAATGAAATGAAAAAGAAATGTATGAATTTCTCTTTCTGGATCTTATCATTGATTTCCCCCCCAACAGGGATATTGGGCAGCAAGCCATATGGGAGAAAAGCTTGACAACTGATAACCTATTAGTTCAAGACTGGTTTTCTGCTTAATATTGTTTCTAACTCTTAGGGTTTCATCTATAGGGACATGAAGCTAAAAGCTGTTTTATTTGAGGGCATTTTTTTCAATATCCATTCTCCACTTTCTCAGAATACTGCTTTGTCATAGCAGCCTTACTTTGACACTTTATTTCACTTCTTTCTTTTACCTAAACAGGAACTTGTTCTGTACCCCAAGGCCGTTCTTGAAGTCACAGTCTTCCTGCCTTGTCCCCCATCATGGTCAGCATCTTCCTTTATCAAAATTAGTCTGTTTGTTTATATAGGACTTGGGCACACTGAGTGATGCTTTGAAGTAGGGGAAGGGAAACAAAATCTAAACAGAAATTTTGCAAATGCTCAATGGAAGCCTGGGTTGTTGTGGAATAATCATTTTGCACACTGTGAATTGGTGTCTTTGCCAAAGCGCCTTCTGGTTGGTTTAACAAAGAACTATATGGCCAATAGCTAGGCAGGAGGTATAGTGTGGGACTTCCAGGCACAGAGACGACTCTGGGAAGAAGAAAAGTGGAGTCACCAGCCAGACAGGGGGAGGAAACAGGAAGTGCAAGAAGGAAGAGAGGTAACACCACATGGCAGAACATAGGTTAATATACATGGGATAATTTAAGTTATAAGAGCTAGTTGAGACAAGCCTAACCTATATGTCAAGCTTTCATGATTAATATTAGTTTCTGTGTCATTATTTGTGAGTTGGTGGCCAAAGAAAAACCCAACTACACTGGATAAGTGACTTCCAGGTATAGCTGATCACACAACGTGTCTCCCAAAGCAAATCTTTCATGAACATAGCAATTAAAGACAAATAGTCCCTGCTCTTTATTCAACTTAGAGGCCGAGCTGCAGCAGGAATACATTATTGACTTGGAAGCTTCCCTGGCCGAAGATCTACTAGGCTGATATGGTTTGATTTGGGGTGTATCAAAGAAAGGGAAAACACATTTTCCCGTACTTGGCTCTTCATTAGAGTCTGTTCTTTTATTGAGTTTCCCTTGAAATATCTGTATATTACTTTAATATGTTAAAGTAATTTAAATCTTGGAAAAACATGATTACACTCTGCATTTCTCTAGGCAGAAAAGGTTGGGGGACGGAGGGAGGGATAGAGGGAGAATGAGAATATGTGTTGGGGCAATGAGGGTAGAGAAGATTGATGAATGTGAAATAGAAAAAGAAGTTTAAAGACTACTTCACAGCGTTCCTTAGTAGAGCAGAAGGTAAAAACATTTAATAGGAAGATACAAAAGGTTTAAGAAGGGCATGATAGGCTCAGCCTGCCAGCTTGCTCTCCAGAATGTACTGCCTTGTAGGCTTCTCGATGAACATAGCACTAATCAGAGTCCCAGTAAGAAATAGATAGATAGTAATGGGCAACTTGATAGTAATTAGAAGAAGGTGTAGTTACAAAGGTATCATTTACAGAAAGCATGGATGTAGGGAATGCAAATAGCACAGTAAGCCAGCCTACAAGGGGCCGAATGCTTGCCACTTCCTAGACCCTGAGGTTCAGGGGCAGGTGTGGGGTATATAGAGTTGTCTGTCTGGAGGAAAGTGGTGGCCTCACTGAAGGGTTAAGAGTGTCGACGTGATAGGTGAAAAGAACAGGAGAATACATATTCAATCTTCTTCCCCCTGTCTCCTGCTAGTAATTCTCCTCAGTCAGACCAGGGGAACAAAAATAGCAGCTATTGATGTGATTCATGCAGGTCAGCCTCCCAGGGAAGAATACAGCATGCATAATGGTAAAACGTGTATCTGGGAGATTAAAGAGCAGCAACCTAGCACAGCTGTCAGGTGCAAGTTCTGAGCAAAGATTCTTTGAAGTCTACAGAATATAAGCAGTCACTGAAGCAACTCCAGTCACGGGGTCAATTTTACCTTTATGCCTACTCTTTCCTGTGCCTACAGAGTCAAAAGCATTGACTTTACCATTGTAGGAAGTTTTTCTTTGTTCTTTAGTATCCATTCTCTCTTTAAAGTTCTGACTTTTCTAACCCAGTATCCTTTGGTACATCATTTTGAATGATTTTTTCTTGTTCATGACAAAACAAACCAATGAACAACAGCAACAAAATCCAATTTTACTTAAGGAAAAAGGGGGACTGCTAAGTCTGAATATAATTTGGCTTCTGATGCAAGTCATGTCCAGAAACTCAAATATGTCATTAGGAACCAGTCTTTCTTTCTCTATGTCTCCCTGTTGCTCTCCATCATGCTAGTCTCATAATCAGGCTCCACACAAAGTCAAGCCAGGCTCAATTCTGGCACGAAGCTGCCAGAATTACCCGACTATACTCTAAGAGCTAATGGTACCTTGAAAATTGAAAAGGCTTCTCCTGAAAGACCAAGTGAAAAATAAAAGGTTGCTTTCCTCAAACCTTCTGTAAAACAGAAAGGGAATGGACACTAACAAATTCATTCTGAGAGCCAGCAACACCCTGATACTTGAAAAGAGAACTATACCTATTTTCCACACAGATGGTGAAAAGGTGGTGAAATTCTCCATGAAATTCTTGCGAATTGAATTCAAGAACATATAAGAAGAGCACATCCAATGACCAAGATGGTTTCATTCCAAAGATGCAAAATTGTTTTACAGTATGTTAATCATTGAGTACAATTCAATATCTAAGGAGACTTAAGGAAAGAACCCGCACCACCATCTAAACCCATGCAGGAAAGGCCTTCAATGAAGTTTCCTTATCTTTTTGTGACAAAAGGCCTCAAAAACTATGGATAGAAAGAACATGGCTTGGGACTGGAGAGATGTCTCATCAGTTAAGAGCACAGGCTGCTCTTCCAGAGGACCCAGGTTCAGTTCCCAGCACCCACATGATGGCTCACAACTGTTTATAACTGTAGTTCCATGACATCTGAAGCCCTCTTCTGGTGTGCAGACAAAATGCACCCCTATACATAGAATAAATAAATTAATAAATGGGTGTGGTGGCACATGCCTTTAAGCACAGCACTGGGGAGGCAGAGGCAGGTGGTTCTCTGTGAGTCTTAGGCCAGCCTGGTCTACAAAGTAAATTCCAGGACAGCCAAGGCTACACAGAGAAACTGTCTCAAAATAAAGGAAAGGGGGAAGAAAGGAAGGAAGGAAGGAAGGAAGGAAGGAAGGAAGGAAGGAAGGAAGGGAAAAGAGGATATGGAGGATGAAGATGATAAGCAAAGACCTTGATATACCAAAGAAGATATATAAATGTTCAGTAACCTTTTGTTCATAGAAAAGAGATATGCCTTCATAAGACAGTTCACTTGAATTAGAAAACTGCTTTGACTCTGATTAAAAAAAATAATAAACGGTCAGGAAGTATAGCTTGGTGGTACAGCATTCGCTTAACTTAATCCACAACACCATAAAGGAACAAGAGGGGGATAAGGAAGCAGAGAGCTGTTTTTGCAAATTAATATTAATCACTCAGTCTTAATGAAGTTGCTCGTTAATTCCATAGTCTTTGGATTTTCATCGGTTAAAAGACTCACAAGTGAGGAACAAGGTGAGAAGGACACCTTTCCCCCTCTTTCAGTCTTCTAAAAAAGTCATCTGTCTCTATATAATAGCAACAAAGAATTATTCTAATTAATGGCATGGGGGCTAGAGAGATTGCTTAGTGGTTAAAAGCACTTGCTGTTCTTGCAGAGGCTGCAGGTTCAATTGCCAGCACCCACACAGGGGCTCCCAACTATGCATAACACCAGTTCCATGGATCCGGAACACTCTTGTGACCTACATGAGTACCAGGCACACATGTAGTGCTCAGACATAGATATAAAATATAAATAAATATAAAAGTCTAAAATGAATAAAAAGAAATTTAAAATGAATAGAATAAGTCCACTTAAAATTGATTAAAACAGTACTTGTGAATGGAAAAAGATGAACAAATGATGTGTACGCTGAGAAGGGTACCAGACAAATCTATAATCACCATTAGACTAAATGAGGCATAATGAGAGCATTTACTCCAACGTGTGGAATAAAACAGGGGTTTCCACTATATCAAAATACTTGGGCTGGGGACATAGCTCAGTGATAGACATACTGGACTTCATCTTCAGCCCTGCCAAAAATAAAACGAAAATACTCATCAAATTGATCCATAAATTCAGTTCTCTCAAAATCCCAACCATCGTTCCCTCCAGAATTTAACAAGGCACTCCTAAAATTCACAAGGGTGTGAAAGAGACCTGCATGTATATCTTGAAAACTGAGTACAAAGCTGGAAGGTTCGCCATTTCCAGTTTAAAAACTTCCTCTGAAGCTGGAGGAATTGAAAGTAGTGAGAAGTAATATAGTGGCTGTCACGGACAAGGCAGAGAGCTCAGAAGTCAACCAATATGACTAGGGCCAGCTGATTTTGACAAAAGGTGCCAAAACCTTTCAGTCATCAAAGAGCAGGCTCTTGAACAAATGGTGCTGGAACAACTACCGTGAAAAAGAAGAAAGTCTGTACCCTTTGTACCATATACAGAAATAGATCAAAGAAGAGTTTGTAAAACAGCTGAGCAGTGGTGGTGCACACCTTTACTCCCAGCACTCTTGAGGCAGAGGCAGGTGGATCTCTGTGAGTTGGAGACTAGTCTGGTCTACAGAACTAGTTCCAGAGAGCCAAGGTTATATAAAGAAACCTTGTGTTTAAATTTTTTAAAAAGGAAGTTTGTAAAACTTTAAAATTCTTAGAAAGATCATCAAGACCTTGGAGTTTTACAAAATGATTTCTTAGGGCTGAGTGTGGTGGCTTACTCCTGTATTTCTAGCTCTTAAGAGGCTAAGGCACAATGGTCATATATTCAAGGCCATCCTAGACTATATAGCAAGACTGTCTCAAAAGAACCAAAATATAAAGTTTATAAAATATGATACCAAAAGTATAAGTGGCTAAAGAAAACCAGTAAATTACACTTCATCAAAATTAAAACCCTCTGTTTTTTCCACTGAGTAGTACTCCATTGTGTAAATATACGACATTTTCTCTATCCATTCTTCAGTTGAGGGGCATCTAGGTTGTTTCCAGGTTCTGGCTATTACAAATAATGCTGCTGTGAACATAGTTGAACATATGTCCTTGTTGTATGAGTGTGCATTCTTTGGGGATATGCCCAAGAGAGGGATTGCTGGATCTTGAGGTAGACTGATTCCCATTTTCCTGAGAAACTGCCATACTGATTTCCAATGTGGTTGTACATGTTTGCACTCCCACCAGCAATGGAGGAGAGTTCCTCTTTCTCCACATCCTCTCCAGCATAGATTTGTCATTGGTGTTTTTGATTTTAGCCATTCTGACAGGAGTAAGATGGTATCTCAGAGTGGTTTTGAGTTGCTTTTCCCTGATGGCTAAGGATGTTGAGCACTTTCTCAAGTGTCTTTCAGCCATTTTGGATTCCTCTGTTGAGAATTCTCTATTTTGTTCTGCATTCCATCTTTTAATTGTGTTGTTTGGTGTTTTGTTGGCTAGCTTCTTAAAATTCGCAGGCAAATGGATGGAACTAGAAGAAACCATCCTCAGTGAGGTAACCCAATTACAAAAAGATAAACATGGTATGTACTCACTCATTTTTGATTTTTAGTCATAGAGCAAAGGATTACCAGTCTACAATCCACACTGCCAGAGGAGCTAGGAAACAAGGAGGACCCCAAGAGAAAATTGCATAGTCCCTCGAAGAAGGGGATGGGAACAAGAATCCTTGACCAAATTGGAGCCCGGGGGCAGGGAGAACAAGGAGAGTCTTCATCCAGTTTCTGTTTGAAGCAGAAACAGGCACCCACAGCTAAACACTGAACCATACCACTGGAATTCAGTTGTGGAGAGGGAGGAGGGTTGAGCAAAGGAGCCAAGACGGGGATGGAGAGACCTGCAGAAACAGTGGACCTGACCTACTGATAGAATGGAGACTCTAGTCATAAAGCTGGGGAAACAGCATTGGACCAAACCAAACTGTCTGAATGTGGGTGCCAGCGAGGAGGCCAAGACAGTCTATGGGACCTCTCACAGTGGAGCCAGTCTTTATCCGTAGAGCACAAATGGACTTTGGGAGTCCATTTCCTATGGAGGGATACTATTGCAGCCCAGATACAACAAGGAGGGTCTAGATCCTCCTCCAAACAATATGACAGACTTTGAAGGTCCTTGGTAGAGGGCCTCACTATCCCTGGGAAAGAGTCAGGGTGTGGGTTGGGGTGTGTTGGGTGGGAAACATGGGAGGATGGGATGTCAAAGAAATGGGGTGGATGGATATGTAAATATGAGTAATTAAAAATAATAAAAAATAAAAACTTAAAGCCCTCTGTGCTGTCAAGAAAGTAAAAATATAACTCATAGATTGGAATAAAATACTTGCATATTATATGCCCAGTAAAAGTAGACTATCTCTACTATATGTAAAGACATCTTTAGAGCTTAACTAAAAGACAACCCAACTAAAGAAGTGTGAATGATCTAAAGAGATGTTTCTTTAAAGATATATAAATGAATAATAAGCACACAAACATGTTCAATATCATTACTCATTAGAAAAGTGACAAAACAATGACAAAAATCTATGTTGATACATGCAACCCCTTTTGAGCTGATTTTTGTATATAATGTAAAAAAGGGTCAAATTTCATTTTTTCTTGAATGTGGTTATCCAGCTTGTCCAATACTATTTATTGAAAAGTCTGTTTTTTCACTAGCACCTGTTCCTAGAAACAATGTCGATATTAGTTCTTTATGACTGTATGGGTTTGTTTTTAAACCCTTTATTCTGTTCCACTGGTCTCTTATGTTTTCTCTTATGCCAATGTGATGCTGTTTTGAATACTATAACTTTGAAATACAGTTTAAAATCAGGGATTTTAAGTGATAAATTCAAGTGATGTCTCTTGGGGAAGTAAATATGGGACCAACCGAATGGACTCATACTTGCTCAGGCTAGTCTTAATTATTGATGCCTCTGAACTTCCAAGCTGCCAGCAAGGAAAGTCAACATGCCTATATTCAGTGGCACTGTGACCTTAGGTATTCAACTGACCATTTGGTGACAATCTGTCTACTATGTGCCAGTTATATTCTGGATGTACCAGAAGTTTGTTTTTACAGCAAAAGAGCATTTATTCATAGTATATTTTTGTCTTTCTTAAGCATAGTTCTGTTGTTTGAAAAATAAATGACCCAGAGACTGATATTGGGGTTCAAACTTCAAGCTCAGGCTGAATGGGCTGATCCTGCTGCCTCTCCTCAGCGTGGCTGGAGAATCCTGAGACTGAATGTCTTCCTATCCTCTAAGTGGCTGGAGAATGAATTCCAGCTCTGAGGCCTTGCTCCTGTCTTATACACCTCCCTAATACTGGAATTTAAGGCGTGTGATCCCAGGTGCTGAGATCATCTTTGTCTAAGCTGTTTCTCTTTAGGACTGGATCAGTTTTATGTAGATCTGGATGGCCTTGGACTCACAGAGATCTGTCTACCTCTTAATCCTGAGTCCTAGGGTTAAAAGTGTGTACCACCACCTCCTAGCTTCTGGGTGCTGAGATTAAAGGTGTGTGCCCGGCTTCTATGGCTTATGACTGGCTTTGCTTTCTGAATCCTCAGGCAAGTTTTAATAAATCATAAATAATATATCACCACATAGGTCAGTACAGTTCTATCTGAATTCTTAACAGAGTGTGTGATTAATTGGTATGTAATATCGCTTAAAGTTGAATTCTATCAAAAGATTTCCGATATAGTAGACAGCCTATGATGATGAGCTACACAGATTCCATACCATATACTACAACTACAAAAAATGGTGTTATGTGTGTGTGCACGAGTATGTATGTGTGGTGTAAGTGTGTATGTGTGTGTGTGCATGCACAGAGTAGCCAAATTGTCTTTTCAAGGACAGCTAAAGCACACCCAAAGTCTATACTCTGTGAGGATAGGATCTCATTCTTCAGAAACAGTACATTCATTGAGTCAAAATTGTGTACGATGAATACCCTCAGCAAGAAGACATGTGTTCCAAAACAAACAAGTATGAATATGAAGAGCTGCACTTACCATCATTACCAGTGACAAATCAAGGGACTTTGTGTTTGGCAGGTATTTTAGAATTAATGTCCTGACCCTGAAGTGAGCTTACGCTAGCCTAAGATTTTCTTTATCTTGCAGCTATTGATACTTTGGCTGGAAGATTTGTGGTTGTGGCAGCTGCCCTGTGCACTATAAGATATTTAACAGCATCCTGGGCTTCTATCTACTAGGCTCTACTATATAACCCTCCCAAATTGTGACAAACAAAAATGTTTCCAAGATAGTGCCAAATGTTCCCTGGAGAACAATGACCTGCCATCCCCATTCTAACTAATGGAACAAAGACTATTCATTCAAGTTGTGCCTACCACCTGCACATTCTAATGTCCTTACATCCAGGGACCTGAGGCAAGAAATGTCTCCATTGTACTTGCCCTGTGATGGTCGTGGTAGGAGTGATGCTGCCACACAATGGGACAGGGAGGAACTTTCAGGAGATTAAGCAGTCTCTGAGCAGAATCATCTGCAAGACTGGCTGGCTACTCTGTCAGAGATATGGCTAGTAAGGTGACAACAAACCAGAGTGGATACACACAGTTTATTACTTACCTAGATGGCATAAGCAGGAACAGAATGTCAGCTCCCCACATCCTTAATCCCATATGGTGATACTAGAACATAGAGAACAGATGACAAGACTTGCAGGTTAGTCTACCATGGAGGAGCCATTTCTGGGCTGCAAGTAAGTGGTGTTATGCCTGTGGCTGTGTGCTAAGAAGGCTAAGATGTGTAGTTCCATTCTCACTGGAATGAGGGATGTAAATAAGAACCTGATTCATGGCACACTCCCACAATAAAGAGAAGCTGATGAGAAATAGCCTATGATAGCAATTCAATTATTTTTTTAGACAGAATCTTGCAATGTAGCCCAGAATAGCCTCAGACTTTCTCTCTTCCTGCCTCTGCCTCCTAGGTGTTGACATTACAATTTTGTGCAAACACACCTAGATCTCTTAGTGTTTTCATGTTGCAGGATTTTTCTACCTATCCCAGGCTGGCCTTGAACTCTGTAGCTCATGTCACCTTGTCAATTCTGACTATAAGTGGGTAGGGACAGTAGTCTCTGATTAAGAAAGGCACGGTAATAGAGAATCAGACATCTCAAGAAGAAAGACTGAGATCAAGCGGGCCACTGAATCAGTCAATGGGGTAAGTGAGAGTAAGAAGGCTTTATAATGGACTTAAGGGAAGAGAAAAGAAAAATGTTTTAGCCAGGGTTCTCTAAAGGAACTGAACTGATAGAACGAAATATATATATCTGTGATATATGTGTGTATTTACTTCTTTTATTTATTTAGTATTTATTTGAGTGGCTTATGGGCTATGGTCTAGGCAGTCCAACAATTACTGTCCCCAAATGGAAAGGCCAAGAACCAGTAGCTGTCCACTCCATGAAGCTAGATGCCTCAGTATTCCCAGTCTGGTATCAGAGAACTGGGGAATTTCTAGAGAGCTGATTGGCTTGTTTACATTGGAATCTGGAAGAATAAAGCTGTAACACCAGTGAAGAAATGCCTTGGCAACAGGATGATTGAAGGTGAATTTGGCAGTAACTGTGCCTTACTCTGGGTTTCTATTGCTTTGCAGAGACACCATGAGCATGGCAACTCCTATAAAGAAAATATTTAATTAGGGTGACTCACTTACAGTTTCAGAGGTTCAGTCCATTATCATCATGATGGGGAGCATGGCAGAGTGCAGGCAGACATGGTGCTGGCTACATCTTGGCTTGCAAGGAACATGAAGTCAACTGACACACTGGACAGTATCCTGAGCATAGGAAACCTCGAAGTCCACCCCACAGTAACACACTTCCTCCAACAAGGCCACACCCACTGCAAAAGAGTTACACCTCCTAATAGTGCAACTCACTATGTGATTATCAGGGCCAATTACATTTAAACTACCACAGAGAGTCAGGGAAGCAGGCTAAAAGCAAAAGTTTCCTTTAATGTGGGCTGCCACCAAAAGGTGTGGCCCAGATTTAGGGTGGGGTTTTCCACCTAAAATGTTTTAGGGGGTGCATCTTCTCACCTGAAGTGTTCCAGTGAATAAAAGCCTCACAGGCATGCTTAGATTTTAGTTGATTCCAGATGCAGTCTAGTTGACAACGAAGATTAGCAACACAAGGACTATTTCTCTGAGATTTGGTTTGCAGCTCTGGGATCAGAGCTCACAGCCTTGGCCATCCTAGGCCAGTGCTCTAACACTGAGCTACATCCCCAGTCCTTGGTATTAGCTTCAACTTAAGGTTCTTTCCTTGTCCAAGTTTTTCTTCAAGCAAACCTCTAGGGAGTCCTGTAGAGTATACTCCCATATACTCAAAACAAAACGAACCCAGGAAGATAGATAATGTGTATTTTTCTAATTTTATTTTCTAACTGTGTGTGTGTGTGAGAGAGAGAGAGAGAGAGAGAGAGAGAGAGAGAGAGAGACAGAGAGAGACAGAGAGAGACAGAGACAGAGAGAGACAGAGAGAGAGAGAGAGAGACAGAGAGAGACAGAGAGACAGAGAGAGACAGAGAGAGAGAACTTGTGTATACGCCTTGGGTTATATGGGAAGGTCAGAAAAAAACTTGCAAAAGTTGTCCTTTCAAACATGTTTGGCCTGGGAATTAAACTCAGGTTGTGAGGCTTGGTAGAGAAGTATCTTTACCTTCTAAGCCATTCTACTGGTCTACAAAGTTGTTTTTTAAATAATTCCACTTTATTTTCTTTATTGATTCTAAGCCATAGTATTATTTTATAAGACATTTGCGGTGGTTTGAATAAGAATGGCACCTTAGACTCATAGATTTGAATGTTTGGTCACTAGGAAGTAGCTCTATTAGGAGGTGTGGCATTGCTGAAGTAGGTGTGGCCTTGGAGGAAGTATACCACTGTGGAGGTGGGCATTGAGGTCTCCTATGCTCAAGCTACACCCAGTGCCATAGATCACTTCCTGTTACCTGCAGATCCAGATGTAGAACTCTTAGATCCTTCTCCAGTACTATGTCTGCCTGCATGTCACCATGTCCCACCAGGATGACAGTGGACTAAACCTCTGAATTTGTAAGCCAGCCCCAATTAAATGTTTTCCTCTGTTATTTTTGTTTGTTTTTCAAGACAGGGTTTCTCTGTGTAGCCCTAGCTGTCCTGGAAGTAGCTCTTGTTGACCAGGCTGGCCTTGAACTCACAGAGATCCACCTGCCTCTGCCTCCCAAGTGCTGGGATTAAAGGAGTGCGCCACCAACACCCAGCTAAATATTTTTCCTTTTTAACAGTTACATGGCCATGGTGTCTCTTCACAGCAATAGAAACCCTGACTAAGGCAACATTGCTTTGGGGGTCATTATCCCTGTGTGTCTTGTATTATACTGTGATATACCGGCCAACAGATGGTATGGGAAGGGCTATGTCTGAGTGTATTTGTAAAGGTTTATGCAAAAGGAACTTCCAGTATAGGCTTGTGTAAATGTATTTTGTTTCCTGTCTCACCATGTGATCTCTCATATGCATTCTCACTATTGTGATATCATCTTCCTGGAGGCCTTCACCAGTGCCAAACAAGTACTGACACTTTGCTCTTGGATCTCCAGAACTGTAAGACAATGAGTCTCTTTTCTTATAAAGAAACCACTGGCCGGGCGTTGGTGTTGCACACCTTTAATCCCAGCACTCGGGAGGCAGAGGCAGGCAGATCTCTGTGAGTTCAAGGCCAGCCTGGTCTCCAGAGCGAGTGCCAGGATAGGCTCCAAAGTTACACTGAGAAACCATGTCTCGAAAAACCAAAAAAAAAAAAAAAAGAAGAAACCTTGGATATTTCACTATAGCAACACAAAACAGAATAACACAGGAACTTTCGAACATATACTTTCATCTTTGTGCCATTATTTTCATACATTTCCTCCTACAAATTATAAATATCACATTACACTATTATGTTTGCTTTAACAAATTGTGATTTTATGCATTATAAATTGTACAAACATTATTTGGGAATATAAATGCATTAGAATTTATTTAACCATTTCTAAATTGTGCATTAGGCTTTGTTGCCACTCTGTTTTACAAATGACCATTCTTGTATAAAAATGAATTCACATACTCTGGTTACTCAGATTATGTTTTTATTATATAAAAATTCATATAAGGCATTGTGATAGCTAACACCTGGAATCTCAGCACTCAGGAAAATGAATCACAGAGTTGTCATGAGTTTGAGGCTAACCTGGGAGACATAGTAAGATCCAAACCAGCCTGGGCTACAGAATGATACTTAGTTTCAAAAAAAAATTAAAAACACATAAAACTTGCCACCTTAACCATTTTAAGTACTTATTTCAGTGGAGTATAGTGTATTGATAGTGAAAAATACTGGAGCATTTTTATGGTGTTTGTTCTTTTTTTTCCAACTTTTTTATTTGAATTAGGAACAGGATTGTTTTACATGACAATTCCATTTCCCTTCTCCCACCCGTCCTCCCCTACCCGCCCCCAACTAAAACCTTATCTGTCACATATCTTCTCTGCTCCCCCTGAATACTGGAGCATTTTTAAAATACATTTTAATGAAAATAAATTGTATCACTTTTCCCTTTCCTTCCTCCAGCCCCTCCCATGTCCTCTTTCTCCATTTTCCTTCCCCTTTTCAACCCCTCTCAAGTTATGGTCTTTTTTTCTTTCATTTAACCCTTGTTAGTTTGATATATGCATTTATAACTCCTCTTCCTCCCAACCTCAGGTATGAACCATTCTATTTTGAATTTTTGTGCATCTGGATACTTGGATAGCCTATGTAAGTGAAATCTTATGCCATTTGCTTTTATGACTCGCTTATTTCATTTATCTTTGTGTTCTCAGGGTTCACCCATGTTAGAAAAATAAAAATATTTCTCTCTCTCTCTCTCTCTCTCTCTCTCTCTCTCTCTCTCTCTCTCTCTCTCTGTGTGTGTGTGTGTGTGTGTGTGTGTGTGTGTGTGTGTGTGTGTGTGTGTGTACATGTTTATATGTATACAAGTGCAGAGAACAGAGGTTAACATTGGATATTGTCTTAGCTAGGGTTTCTATTGCTATGAAGCGACATCATGACCACAGCAACTCTTATAAAGGAAAACAGTTAACTTGGGTGGCTTACAGTTCAGAGGTTTAGTCCATTATTGTCATCATGGCAGGAAGCATGGCAGCATGCAGGCAGACATGATGCTGGAGAAATAACTGAAAGTTCTACTTCTGGATCTGAAAGCAGCAGAAAAAAAGAGACACTGGGACTACCCCCAGTGACACACTTACTTCAACAAGGTCCTACCTCCTAATAGTGCCACTCCCTATGAGCCTAGAGGAACCATTTTCATTCAAACCACCACAGGTATTTGTGTATTGTGTATGTGTAGTGATATATTTGCCTGTGTACCTGTAACAGTGGACACGCCTGGTTATAGGCGTGGTTACAGGTGTGGACATGACCGGATAAAAGAAGAGGATTGGAAATCAGGGTCCCTTCGGGTCAAGGAGAGCATCGGGGAGTCAGGGTCTGCATCCTTGGTGTGGGGATGCTGCGACAATCACTTATTGTATTCTGTGTAAGTTCTTTCCCCAATAAAACTCCACCTATCATTTATACTGGGTCTGGTGAATCCTAATTTCCATGCCTTCATATATGTTTGTATGGATGCGATAAGCTTGTGTGTGTGTGTGTGTGTGCGTGTGTGTGTGTGTGTGTGTGTGTGTGTGTGTGTGTGTGTGTGTGTGTGTTTGCATGTGTGTGCAGACACATGTGTGCAGATGTCAGAAGTCTTTCCTGATTGCTATTTGCCTCATTCATTGAGGCAAGGCCCCTCAACTGAACCCAGAGCTCACTGGTATGGATATTCTAGCTAACTGGCTTGCTCCAGGGAACCCCTATTTCTACCTTCCAAGCACTGGAATTACATGCAAGCCACCATGCCCACCTATCATATGTGGGAACTAGAGATCAAATTCAAGTCGTTATACTTGGTGATAAATCATTCATCTTCTAAACCACCTTCCTTATACCCACTTTAGTTTTTGATACATGGTCTCTCACTAGAAGCCAGGACTCCCAGATGAGGCTAGGCTGGCTGGTCATCAAGCCTCAAGAATATGCCTGTCCCTAGTTCCCCACTTCTAGGATTCTGAGCACACACCACTAAGCCCAACCTTTCCATATGGGTTCTGGGGATCAAACTCAGATTTTAATGTTTGCATGGCAAGTACCTGACTTGTTTCCTAACCCTAGGATTTCCTTCATTATGAAACTAAATAGTATTCCATCGTATGTTTTACATTACGCTTTATCTGTCTTTATATATCACATCTGTCAATGGACATTTGGGTTGCTTCCACTTACGGGTCTTCTAAATAGTTCTATAACCATGAACATGAATGTTCTCAGGAACATATGTACTATTTTTTCATGGTGCCTGTACCATTATAGAGTCACACCAACTGTACAATTACTCTCATTTCTTTACGTCCTGACCACTTGTAAGTTTATGTTTTTGTGACAGTGAGTGTGAGGTGATAACTTACTGTGACTTTAACTTTCATTTCTTCGATGATTCAGTGATGTTGAATATATTTTCATCTGTCTGTTGATCACTTATAATATCCATATTGAACATGTGTTTCATCACTGTGACAAAACACCTGGTCAAAGCAAGTTAAGAGCAAAGGGGGTTATTTTGGCTCAGTGTGAGGTAGAACCCAGTATGGTTGGAGCTTGGCAGCAGGAACTCGAGATAGTAGAACACACTGCATCCACAAACAGGAAGCAGGAGATAAAGGTTCATTCTCAGCTCCCTTTCTCACTTATATTCCGTACAAAACCTCAGCCCGTGCAATGAGGCCACCCACAATTAAGATGAGTCTTCCCACCTTCCTTAACCTAATCTGGACAATGTCTCAAAGACATGCTCAGAGACTGTCAAGTTGTCAATATTACTCAGAACAGTAGCATCTTTAGGAAAATTTCAATTCAATCTTTTGTTCGCTTTTATTTTTCTTTCTTTCTTCCTTTTCTCCTTTCTGTTGTTTTGATGTAAGATTTGGATGAGCTACACAGTGAGTGGTTCATCCAGACTGGCCTTAAACTCATGGTAACCCTCCAACTTCAGCCCTTCAAGTGCCGGGATAATGAGTATGCAATATCACACTTGCCTTTGTGTAGTTGATTGTTTTTTACCTCTTTACTCTATGGAAGGCCTGCCACCAAGCATCAAAATAAATCACACAGAGAGTTATTCTCTCTTATGAATGCCCGGCCTTAGCTTGGCTTGTTTCTAGCCAACTTTTCTTAAATTATCCTGTCTACCTTTTGCCTCTGAGCTTTTCCCTTTCTCTATTCTATATAACTTTCTTGCCTTCTTACGCAGAAGCTTGCTGTGTAGCTGGGTGGCTGGCCCCCAATGTCCTCCTCTACTTCTCTTGCTCTTGCTTCTCAATCTTGTTCCTCTCTTTCCAGATTTCTCCTCCTATTTAGTCTCTCTGCCTGGCAGCCCCACCAATCCCTTCTCCTGTCTGGCTATTGGTTGTTCAGCTCTTTTTCAGACCAAGCAAGTGTTTTAGACAGACAAAGTAACACAGCTTCACAACAAATGTAACATAAAAGAATACAACACATACTTATCATTAAACAAACATTCCACAATATAAACAAATGTAACACATCTTTTTAAAGAGATTTTTTCATTTATTTATTATGTATATAATGTTTGCCTGCATGTATGTATGCACAACAGAAGAGGGTACCAGATCTCATTAGCGATAGATTGCGAGTCACCTTGTGGTTGCTGGGAATTGAACTCCGGACCTCTGGAAGACCAGCTAGTGCTCTTAACTACTCAGCCATCTCTCCAGGCCCCTGTAACACATCTGTAACTAATATTCTACAACAGCATTGCCCTTTTTTGAGACTGTGTCTCTCATTTTGTTGTCATAAACTCCTGAGCCCAAATAATCCTTCCACCTGAGCATCCCAAATGCTGGGACTACATGGTCATCACTGTCCTTTTTTTAAAAAGAGATTTATTTTTATTTTATTTTATGTGCGCTTGTCTATGGGTTTATCCACACATGGGAGAGAGTGCTTACAAAGGCCAGAAGAGGGCATCAGATGCCCTGGATCTGATTACAGATAGTTATGATCTGCCCTACGTGAGAGCTCTGCAAGAGTAGCAAGCACTCTTAAGTACTGAGTCATCTTTCCAGGTCAACCAGTCTCCATTTTTAGTTGTAGTACTGGATTTTTATATTATCCAAATATAATTGGTTGTGTCCTGAATATTAACCTATCAGATGCATAATTTGCAAAGATTCTCTCCTATTCTGTATGTTGCCTTTCCACTGATGTCTGTGTCCCTTGATGCACAAGAGTGTTTAAATTATACATAGTCACATTTGTCTAACTTTGTATGTTTAGGTCTTTAATTCATTTTTAATTAACTGTGTGCAGTGGGCAAATAAGACCCCAATTTCATTGTTTTGCATGTGGATATGAAGTTTTCTCACAACCATTTGTTGAAGAGTTTATCCAGCTCCAATGGAATAGTGTCAATATCCTTGTAAAAGGTTATTTGACAATATATGTTGGAATTCTTCTGGGTAACTCTATTCCATTCCATTAGTCTATTTGTCTTTGTGTTAATATCACATTTTTTATTATTTGTTGATTTGTGATACATATTGGAATTAAAAAGTGTGAGTCACCACTTTGTTCTCTACATTTTAATATAGTAGTTTATTAAATTGTTAATTATTTGGAAATTTCATACATGCATGCAATATATTTTTATAATTATGTATACATATAATGTATTTTATACTCCTCTCTTAACTCCTCCCAGATACACTCCCACTACCCTTTTAAAGATTATTTTTATTTTTGATTATTTTCATGTGTGTGTGTGTGCTAGTGCACATGAGTGTGGGTGCCTGTAAAGTCTGAAAGAAGGTGTCAGCTACCCTGGAACTGGAGTTACAGATGACTGTAAGCTGTCTGATCTAAGTTCTGAGAATAAAACTCATGCTCTTCGCCACTGAGCCCACCTCTTCTGTCCAATCCGTGCTTTTTATTATCATAACCCATTGAGTCCAATCTGTGCTACTCCTAATCACATGAGCCTGGGGTCATCCACTGGAACCTGGCTTTTAAAATAATGTTTTTTTGTTTTTTATCAATTCTTTGAAATTCTCAGTGACAGAATACTTGTCTAGCTATAATGTGTGAGACCAAGGAACAGGGTACCTTTCCATTTATTTGTATCATCTTATACTACTTGTGATATTTATTTGCTACCATTCCTTCATCCAACATACTACTTTATGATTAACCACTGGTACTCATTTGAGGAATGTAATCATGTTTTGGGAGATATTGCCTGCTAATTCTCTAAAACAACATACAGATTCAATGTGATCCCCATTAAAATCCCAATATCAATGTTAGTAGGTTTTCAGAAATAAAAAATTCAGTATAAGGCTGGGGGTGATGGTGCATACCCAGGAAACTGAAGTGGCCAAATATCTGTGAGTATAAGACCAACCTGCTTTATACATCGAGTTCTTCAATCATCTTCTATTTCATGAACTGTGAGATATTAGCAGTCATTTTATGAGACAGGACATCACTATTCTGTAATTCTGGCTGTACTGGAACTCACTATGTAGATCAGTCTGGCCTTGAACTAACAGAGATCCATGTAGCTCTGCCTCCCAAGTGGTGGGATTAAAGGCATGTGCCACACCTGGCTAAAGAAAGAAAAAATTTCAAGGATATTTTCTGCTATTGTTATTATTCTTGAATGTGAGTTTTATTTTTACCCTTATTTTTACTATTAAAATATTTTTAATTCTTAAAAAAAGATATTAGCAGTCTGGTTGAAAGGAATAGACACTACTTCCAGATCTGGGTGTTACAACCATTCTGTGTGGCTAATTGTTTAGCCTTGGCTAGGGCATTTCAAGTGCATGGATCCATAAAGTACCTGAGATGATCATCAGTGTACAAAGGCACCCTCTGCAAGTGTCTGGAGTTCTTTCTGCACCTATATTATCTTCACTTAGTGCTATGTCTGGCAAACCTACTCATTTTGGTTGCTGCAGATTCTCTACTCTCCTCCTCAATTTATGGAGCTTCCCAGCTTGTACTTGGGTTCCTACTCTCCATGACATGGTCTAGACAATATGTATTGCAAACATGAGGCTCAACTCATGTGTTTCCCACTTCTCAGGGATTGCACTCCCTTATTACTTTATGCACTCCATCACTAAAAATATCAGTATTTTGTAACTTTCATCCATATAAAAATGTTTTCCCTTGTTAAAGACTAAATTCAGTTTATAGTCTAACAACTTGATCAATACTGGAAGTCTGACTCATCTTATTTTCTAAGTTAGTATATTCAAGGTGTGTTAGTGTTCTATTGCTGTGAAGAGACACCATGAACATGGCAACTCTTATAATAGAAAACATTTAATTGGGGTTTGCTTCTAGTTTCAGAGGTTTAGTCCACTATCATCATGTCAGAGAGCATGGTGGCATGCAGGCATACATGGTAACAGAGAGTTTGACATCTTTATCTACAGACAGCAGAAAGAGAGAGACACTGGGCCTGGCTTGAGCTTTTGAAAACCCAAAGCCAAAGTGACACACTTCCTCCAACAAGGCCACACCTACTCCATCAAGGCCATACCTCCTAATCTCTCTCAATTAGTGCCACTCCCTGATGACCAAGCATTAAAATATATGAGCCTATGGGGACCATTTTTATTCAAACTGTCCCATGAGGAAACGCATCCTATGATGGAATCATTGCACATTCATGTCCTTTTACTTTGTTCATTCATGCTCATTCCTCACTATCATCCCCTTCCATCACTTCAGCTTCCAAAAAGGAAATAAACAGTTGTTTCTGATCTCTGTGAGTTTGAGACCGGCCTGGTCTACAAGAGCTACTTGCAGGACAGGATCCAAAGCCACAGAGAAATCCTGTCTGAACCACATGCCCCCCCTCAAAAAAAACTTGTTTCTACCTGTATGAGTTAGGCCTCAGTCTGAGTAGCAGAACTACTCTTTCTCTGTCTCTGTCTCCCTTTATCTCTGCTCCCCCCTCTGTGTGTGTGAGAGTCTCTCTCTCTCTCTCTCTCTCTCTCTCTCTCTCTCTCTCTCTCTCTCTCTCTCTCTCTGTGTGTGTGTGTGTGTGTGTGTGTGTGTGTGTGTGTGTGTGTGTGTAATTTACTTTTTGAGACAGGGTCTCCCCATGTATCTCAGGTTCCTTTTGAATTCATGATCTTCCTGCCTCTCCTCCTGAGTTGTGGGATTACAGCCATCTACCACATGGCCCACATTGTCTATAATGTTTGAAGATATCTGTAACAAAAACTATTACCTTCCATAGTTGTGTGAGCTACACGAACTGTCTCTCGAAAGCTGGCTTTCATGTCTGGTGCTGGAATTTCAGAGTCCAGCATGCAAATAGTTAGGAAGGTAAGATGAAGACAGACATGACAAGATCCCTGTAACCCACAAGCCTACGCCTACCCACAAAGGTAGATTGAACTCTGAAACCATTCTTTTCCCTCTGATATTGATGGTATGAGTATTTTGAACATACCAAGGCATTCTGTGACAGATAAACTCATCCCCCTGGCTCAGGGGTGAGGATTCTGTGAGCCTAAAAAGAACAACATCTTCCAATGAACCTTCTGCCAGACTGATACCTAACTACAACTTGAATGATGAGAAAAGCTTGGAATTTTTGGAGTCCAGAGACAAATTATCCTTGGGCTTCTGCGTTCCTCTTAATAGCTATCTAATACCTTCTGTATGTGACTGACATCTTTGTGACCATTAGGCATGTACCCTTGGTTTCCAAACAACCAAAAGGCTAAGAGTGCTGTCAGATAGTAGCTGAGACCCACAGCTTTGCTATAACCGACCTACCTACCACTTCCACTAATGTATTTCAAAAGTGCATTAATGTATGACTTTCTTTGTTCTGTTACTATACAAACTTCATCAAATCATTACCACTGTGGAGTATGCAATTTGGAGTAACTTGATTTGTGTTCCTGAGCCATGGTCACTCAAATTTGACTCTAGAATAAACTCTCATCCCCACTGAGGTGAAAGTGTTTTGCTTTGTTTTTTATTTAATTTTGTTGCTTTAATTTTTTAATGTTGACATTCCAAAAGAGAGATGTATTAGTTACTTTTCTCATTACTTTAAATAAACACCTGATTAGAAGCAACTTACAGGAGGAAAGTTTCATTTGGGTTTGCAGTTTGAAAGGGAATAATCTCTTATGGCAGAGAAGGCATATCTTTGGGCAGCCATTTCCTTACTTCTTGGCATACCAAAGGGTAGAGAAAACAGGAAGCAGATCCTGGCTACAAGCCTCATGACCCACCCAGCAGAAATCTACTTTCTCCAGCTAGGCATTATGTAGCAGAGGTTTACCACCTTCTGTGACACGAATTGGAACCAAGTGTTCAAACACATGAGCCTGTGGGGGACATTTATGTAAACCATAACTAAATAGAAAGCACTTGAAAACCCTGCTGCTCTCTTACACCATACAAGAGACAGTGTGCCCAAGCTCCAAAGTGACTACTGCTTCTCTTCTGTCTGCCGCCTGTCCCACAGTAGCTTCCTTTTGGCCCACCCTAACAACAAACATGAAGGAAAAGGGAAGTGCAGTTGAGTTTAAACAAAGGCGACCTACAGTCTTAGATTTCTATGCTAGACTGATAACAATATTGCTTAGATTTCTATGCTAGACTGATAACAATAATCAAAAGCAAGTTGTGGAAGAAAAGGTTTACTTGGCTCACACTTCCATATCATGTTCATCATCAAAGGAAGTCAGGACAGGAACTCAAATGGAAAGAACTTAGAGGCAGGAACTGATGTAAAGGCCATGAAGGAGTGCTGCTTACTGGCTTGCTCCTCATGGCTTGCTCAGCCTGCTTTCTTATAGAACCCAAGACCACTAGCCCAGGGATAACGCCATCTACAATGGGCTGGGCTCTTCCCATCAATCATTAATCAAGAAAATGCTCCACTGACTTGCCTATAGGCAATCTGATAGAGGCATTTTCTCTCTTGAGGTTTATTCTTCCTAGCTTGTGTCAAATTGACAAAAATGCATCACTAACACAACCAGGATGCATACTGCAAGCCTGTCACACAAAGTACTTTATAATTTAAGTCAGTTTAGTGAGTGAAATACTTTACCCATTCCCATCTATCCTAATTTATTCTGACTACAGAGAAAATCTCATGTGTTTATCTTGTATTGTTCACTCTTGACATTTTCATTAATTCAACTGGTATTTATTAATGTCTCTTGAATTTTCTGAGAGCACATTTACACCAAAAAAGTCAAAACCCTTCTTTCAGTATTTACTTTGCTACATCATTTTCTTCCTTAATTGCAGTTCCTAGAATCTGAAAGAAAATGTGGAATAATAATTATAACAGCTTATCTGACCAGCTTGAAAATATTTGAGTGTTTCACTCTAGAATATTTGTATTGTTTCTTTGAATCTTTTAAAAAATTCATTTTACTTTTTTAACCGAAACACAGTGTTTGTCCGTGATGACTTGGTGCATGTGCACAATGCACGGTGAACAAATCAGGGCAGTAGCATTTCTATCATCTTAGGAAAGTAGGCACTTCCTACTTCTCGGTGGTTTTATTAAGAGTACATGGTAGATTTGATGAAAGCTTTTAAAGTACATTGTCAATACTACCCTAATATATCATTCTTTAATTCATTTTGTTATGAATTACGCTGATAGGTCTATTTATACTAAACCACAATTGAGTCACTTATAACCAACCACTTTTGTAATCCCTGAATATATTAACGCAATGATAATACCGTTGACGTTATCAGGTCGAATTCTTTTGGATGCAAAGACTAGAAAGCCTATCACAAAACATCTCAACCATAAAGACCATTTGAATTCTTTAGCATCCGGAGAAATGGTCATTTTAGGGGTTGAATAGCATCATCAAGGAGTCAAGCTCTTTTATTTTCCACACTGTCATTACCAGTATGCAGCAATAGAGAAGATGATTGCATTGTTCAGTGTCTGACCTCTGATGGCTCTTCCCCTCTATGCTTTGCATCACAGCAAGCTTGTCAGAAAGTCCCGATTCTCCTTCTCCTCTCTCTGGGTCCTGCCATGGCTTCAAAGCATGTAGTCCCTTCTGTTCACAAATCCTTTCGTTCAACATGCTTCCTAACCACCATAAAAACCCAGTCACAACTCCCTTCCTTACTCACTCGTCTTGGAATGCCTGTCCTCAAGGTCCTAGGGAGCCTCATTGGATAAATCAATTGCAAATCTTCCCCCATCCTCTTGATATATAAGTAGTGTCATCAGTCTTAACATCAAAACCAGTTCTTGGTAGGGATCTTTTCTCCTGTCTAAAATTAGTACTGAGAGAAGGATGCTAAGACAATGTTCTCCATAGCCAGATGCCATTTTTATCATGCTTTGAGGCGTTAACTGACCGATGCCTGGGGACTCATCATGTACTTTATGCTGCTACATGATGACTAGCTTGTACTTTGATTTGGGCTTTGCTGTGCTGTTTTCTGGGTTCTACAGAAACTATGTTATGGATTTAACTGACCTAAATCAGAGGTTTTAGTCATTAATAATTAATTAGGATACCAGTATGGTATTGGAGCCTTTCTTAAAATACATTTAGGTTGTGTGTTTTGGCCTAGACCCATCTGTGTATCTCAAAATGAATCATTTGTCCTCCTTCCTGTGTAAACTGTGACTGATGGTAGGATGAGGGAAAAGGCTTTACCCTAAGACTGTTTGCTTCTATGTAACAAGAAACCATTGAAAACCAAGCATAGCAGTACACACAAGTAATTTGAACACTTGGGAAGCTGAGGCAGGAGGATTGCAAATTTAAAGTCAGACTGGGTTACATGGTAATACAATAGCAATTGGAACAACATAAAAGAAAATCAGAGGGCCAGGCGGTGGTGGCACACGCCTTTAATCCCAGCACCCAGAAGGCAGAGGCAACCGGATCTCTGTGAGTTCGAGACTAGCCTGGTCTACAGAGTGAGTTCCAGGATAGGCACCAAAGCCACAGAGAAACCCTGTCTCGAAAAAAAAAGTTTTGCCGAGTGTTGGTGTCACACACCTTTAATCCCAGCACTTGGGAGGCAGAGGCAGGCGGATCTCTGTGAGTTCAAGTCCAGCCTGGTCCCCAGAGTGTGTGCCATGATAGGCTCCAAAGCTACACAGAGAAAACCTGTCTCAAAAAACCAAAAAAAAAAAAAAACAGAAAAGAAAAAGAAAATCAGGATATCTCTGATAAAGTAAAGGACCCAGGGATCAATACAGTTGTTCAAACTTCATCTGAACATTTTAGCATGTGTTTTCTGGCTAAATATCTAAATCATCTGCAGCATTTTTCAGACTCTTGGACTACCACCAGTGACCTGGCTTTCTGGTCTGTCCAGTGACAACAATAATTTCTTCCCAAGGTTCCTCAGTTTGATTTAAGGAACTCTGACAATCTACTGCCTCATAGACCCATATTTTGGTTGAAGTGTCATTCAAGGTCACACACCTTGTGCATAGCAAATATTTAAATCACTATGCAAGTCCTCACCAAGACATTTCTTATCCGCTTTATTGACAGTGACCAAGGCACATATTCACTTCTCAGAACACATGATACTGAGCTCTTGGATAAAGCATTCAATGGCATTTCCATCTTATTTATAAGCTACAGCCCTTAAGAGTGTCAGAATGTCTCATTTAAACACATTTAAATTGAATTAAATGAAGCATGATACATTTTTGTCATCATCAGAAATCAGGGGTGAATTACAATAAGAAGCCTTATTCTACAGGTGTGTGTGTGTGTGTGTGTGTGTGTGTGTGAGAGAGAGAGAGAGAGAGAGAGAGAGAGAGAGAGAAAGAGAGAGAGAGAAAGAAGTGAGTTAGAGTTAGACACAATCTAAGGTTTCAGTCTTCATGGTCCACCTTATGTTTTGTTGCTCAATGCTGCATATGCCAGGCTAGCCTGAAAATCCCATCTCCCCCTTTTGTCTCATCATAGGAGCACTGGAATTATAGACATGCACTGCCACACCTGGCTTTACTTGGGCTCTAGGGATCCTATCTCAAATCCTTAAAGCAAGTGCTTTATTCAGTGAGCCATCTGTCCAGGACAACTGTGAGATTTTTTAAAGGTTAAATAGGAATTAACACAAAATTGGTTTTGTGCTTTAATGACTGGCTATACTCTAACTACAGTTCTAGGATTTAGAACAAGATCCACTATTTTCTACTCCTCTCTCTCTCTCTCTCTCTGTCTCTCTCTCTCTCTCTCTCTCTCTCTCTCTCTCATCTATCTAACTCTCTTCTTCCTAAGGAGCTTCTTTTAGTTTCAGTGTCATAATATACCAAGAATTCATTGTTGATTTCAAATTTATATTAAATCCAATTTCTCCTTTGTGGTCCAGAGCAATATAGCCCAGAAGGCCTATTTGATTTCTCTACCCTGCCTACTAAAAGACATCATAAAGTCTTTGCTGCTCTGGTCCTCTTGCTTCACCCTTTCTTTTCTTGGTTTGCACCATCTCATAAATGATACTTCTATTTTTACACTTATTCACACTTAAAATCTAGCCTTCATCCTACCACCATCTAAACAAACCATAATATTTGTTCATTCTACATTCAAGATAAACTCTCAGCTTCTTCTCTTTTGTCCATTCCTAATAATAAGACCTTAAATTAACCCAAATCTTGGTCATTTTTGCTTCATCTATTCAATATCTTTAAAACTATTAAATCCATTTATACACGTGATCCAATATAAACTTCCTTCCATGCAACATTCAGAGTAAATGTTTCAAGGTCTGATAAAGCCACCATTAGAAACCCTGTAATAGTAGCCCTTCACATCGAGAAAAACAAATAACACTTGTCCTAATCTCACTTCTGAGACCAGGCAAGATGACATCATTGTCTCAACATCATCTCATTCCTGGCTCTTCTGCTTACACTGGTATTAGTACTGCTCCATGAAGATGTGAAGCTTGCTCTACACTTAAACTTTTGGCACTAGCATTCTAGATCTCAGATCAAATACCATTTTCTCAAAAGACCTCCCAGGCAATGGAGATGGCTTCCCACACAAACTTGCAGACCTGAGTTTGGGTCAGCAGAACATATTTAAGAGCCAGACTTAGTGTTGTGCATGGGTAATCCCAGAATTCCTACACAATGGGAGACAAAGATAGGAGAATCCCCCAGAAGCTTGAAGACTAATTAGTCTAGAGTACCAAGTGCAACAGGAGAAACAAGAGAGCCCCTGCCTCAAACTTAGAGAAAGCCACAAGAGGTAGTCATAAGGAGGATCAGACACCATCTGTAGGGCTTCCAAGCCGCCACCCTATCCACTGTAGTGACAAGGGAGTACTGTCACCTGTGGATTACTGTGGAAGCTGAAAGTTCTAAACCTATGGCCAGTAGACTACCCTCCCTCCAGTGTTGCCAACTGTGGTGGTTTGAATGAAAACACCACCCCCCCCACAGATTCATAGGGAGTGGCACTATTAGGAGGTGTGGCCTTGTTAGAGTGGGTAGGGCCATGTTGAAAGAATTGTGTCACTGTGGGGGTGGGCTTTGAGGTCTCTTATGCTCAAGCTAGGCCTAGTGTGGCAGTCTCTCTCTAATGCCTGCAGATCAAGATGCAGAATTCTCAGCTTCTTCTCTAGCACCATGTCTGCCTTCACACTGTCGTGTGTCTCGCCATGACAATCATGGACTAAACCTCTGCAACTGTAAGCCAGCTCTAATTAAATATTTTCCTTATAAAAGTTACCAGGGTTGAGGTGTCTCTTCACAGCAATAGAAACCCTAAGACAGAAATTGGTACCAGGGACTGGAGTATTGCTGTGATAGGCCTGACCGTGCTTTTGTTTGGAGGAATTTTGGGACTTTGGATTATGAAAGCAGTTGAACACTTTAAGCAGGGCTTAATGGGGCATCCTAGTAAGAGCATGGAAGACAGTGGTGCTGAGGGTGATTTGACTGTGGGGCCTGGCTCAAGAGGTTTCAGAGAAGAAGAATATTAGTTAAGTGTCCTAGAGATCATTCTTGTGATGTTTTGGCAAAGAATGCCTCTGCTTTCTGCCCTTGTCCCCCCCCCAAAAAAATCAGCCTGGGGCTAAACTAAATTATGGATTAACAGCTTTGCAGAAGAGATTTCAAAACAGTGTAGAATTGCCTGTATCCTATGGTTATTAGTGGCCACTAGAGCATATATAGCTCTATAATGAAAAGGGGTAAACACAAAATATAGAGTTGGAGGAGAAAGGGGGCACCAGGAAGTGTAAACAGATTAAAGAAAAACCTGATGCTAAGTGGAATAAAGGGTGTGGTGACCTCAGAGGAAAGCCCTAACTTCTAACTTGTGGAAAAGAAATAGGGAAAAGTGAACAGGAATTATAGAAAAGCTTAGGGTCAGGCATGGCTCTGCATGCCTTTAATTCCAGCATTAGGGAGGCAGAGACAAGCAGATCTCTGAATTCAAGGCCAGCCTGGTGTACAGAGTCAGTTCCAGGACAGCCAGCCTTAGGCATTGAACAAAAACAGAAAGCTGGTGAAAATGTATTTGAACAAGGGGGCTATGTTTCAGCCCCACCAAGGAGCAGAACTTGGCAGCTTCAGTCACATGGTTCTGGCTTTAGAGTCAAGGATACAAGAAAGGGGTTATTCCTTATTCCGGAAGGAATCTCTCTCCACAGCTAGGGAAAGTGGCTGAGTTCAGGAATACGTCAGGAGTGTCTCTCTGAATGGAGGCCCAGAGAGGCCATTGTGTGAAGCTGTGAAATTGAACCCTGGATTGCCTTGGAGACCCCAAGATGTTAGAGATGCCAGAGCCATAGAATATCTGCCAAGGAGAGCTGCTAACAGGGAGTGGAACCAGCCCAAGAGAAAGACGTGTGCTGCAGTCAACAAAGTGGAAAGAAGTTGGACATCTGAAGAGTATTTTGATATTAGGCATGGAGATGCAAAATTTGGAGTTTGTCCTACTGATATTTGGTCTTGCTTTGGTCCAGTATTTCCTCACTATGGTCCCTTTCCTCCTTTTTGGAATGGTAATATTTATCCTGTACCATTATATGTTGGATTATGTGATCTGCTTTTAATTTTGATTTTACAGGGGGTTATAGTTAAGAGATTGCCAACTGTCAAAACCCCTGGGACACGATTACAAGAACAAAACCTACAAAACTGTATGGTAAAAGAGGGAACTAAGATATAGGCTTGAAGGACAGAAAAAACAATCAATGGAATTATAACAAAAAAATTCAAATTTGAGCTGGGTGGTTGTGGCACATACCTTTAATCCCAGCTCTCGGGGGGCAAAGGCAGGCAGATCTCTGTGAGTTCGAGGCCAGCCTGTTCTACAGAGTGAGTTCCAGAACTGTCCCACAATGAAATCCTGTCTCAAACAAAACCCAAAAAATCAAATCTGAGAAAAGAAATATATATCCAAGTGTGAGCAATATTTAGAATTTTTCAGACACAATCAGAAACTGCCTTTCCCTGTCATATCACAGCTAAAATATTAAATGCAAAGAACAAAGAAATACTGAATGCTGCAAGAAAGAAGTGTCAAATTCCTTAAAAAAGCAAACATATCAGAATAATAGCAGACTTCTTAGCAGGAACCCTAAAAGCCAGGAAAATATGGATTGATGTATTTCGAGTGCTGAGAATAAATAACTGCAAAGTTATCCTTTAGAATGAAAGGAGAAAGACATTCCAGGGTAAATATAAACTAAAGCAATTTGTGTCTGCTAAGTCAGCATTGCATTTCTTAAAGGAGTACTACATAGAGAGGAAAAAAGCTCAAGCAAAAAACAAACAAACAAACAAACAAAAAACATCCCAAAAGCTCAAGAAAGAACGCATCTCACTAGAAGTATGGATTAAAAGTAGGAATTAGAATATTGGCCTTGGATAGTGGCACATCCCTTTACACTCAGCACTGCGATACTGAGGCAGGTAGATCTCTGTGAGTTCAAGGCCAGCCTGGTCTTCAGAGTGAGTTCCAGGACAGCCAGGACCACATCTCAAAAAATCATTTGAAATAATTAAATGTTATCAACACAGTAAATAAGCAGCCACTTAAGATGAAGAGAAATTGATAAACACCATTCAATAATAACTCTAAAAGTGAGTTGTCTTAACAATTAAAAGTCACAGATTGGCTTAATGGATAAAAATACGTTTTTTGTGCCCTAAAGAACCTCACCTCACTAAAACACATACAAACTGAAAGTGAAAGGATAGAAAATGATATTTCAAGAAAATAGAATCCAAAAGCAAACAAGAGTGTCTGTTCTAGTATGTGATAAAACAGACTTCAAACCAAAATTAGCCAGAAGGGATTTTTTTAAAGCTGATAACATATTAATAAAGAAGGTGTATTAGTCAGGGCTCTCTAGAGGAACAGAAAGTGTGTGTGTGTGTGTGTGTGTGTGTGTGTGTGTGTGTGTGTGTGTGTGTGTGATAGTTGTTAGAGTGGCTTACAGGCTGTGGTCTGTGTACTCCCCCAGTGGGTGTCTCCTGATGGAAAGACCAAGGATCTGGTAGTTGCAGTCCATGAGACTGAATGTCTCTGCTATCCCAATGTGGTGCTGGAGTCCCACGGCACTAGTCTTCATTCTACATTGGACTCCCAAAGAAGAAGATTCTAATACCAACGAAGAATGACTCAACAACAGAAAATGACCTTATCAGCAAAAACGAGGCAAAGAGAAAAAGATTCCTTTTTCCATATCGTTTTATGTGGGCTACCACGAGAAGGTGTTGCCCAGATTTGGGGTGGGTTTTCCCACCTCAAATGATCTAGATTTAGAGTGCATCTTCCAATTTCAAATGATCCAATCAAGAAAATTCCTCACAGACATGCCTAGCTGCTTGGGTTTTGCTTAATTATATAGTCAAGTTGACAACCAAGATTAGCCATCACAGGGAATAATCCATCAAGAGGCTATAAAAGGGCCAGCAAGATGGTTCAGCAGGCAAAGGCGCCTTATGCCAAACCTGACCTTCTGAGTTCGATTCCTGAAACCCACATAGTAGAAGAACAACTTCCATAAATTTTGTTGACCTCAACACATGTGCACACACACACACACAAACTAACTTTAAAAATTAGGTCACTGAAAAGGCTCAAGGGTTAGTGGTATTTGGTGTCAAGCCTAACAACCTGATTTTTATACTGGAGCCCACATGATATAAGGGAAGGTCAACTCCCAAAAGTTTTCCTCTGACCTCCACATTTGTACGCATGTGTGCAAAAATACACACTCAAACTAAAAAAAAAATGTCATTTCAACATTTTCTAACTTAGAAAACAGAAGAAAATGAAATACAATTTACCAGAACCTTTGGTACACAGCTATGGCAGCTCTGAGAGAAATGTTTTAGCTATGAGTGCTTATATAAAAAACCAGAGAGTCGGAGGAGAGCCTCCCAGTGCAGACCAATGCCATCACACTTGGTTGTCCACCAGAACTTGGCAGTAAGGCCCTATCGGTGAATACGGCACAGACTTTGGTCACAGGACTTGGAGAAATCAAGCTGATACTGAACTGGCAGTCTCCCTCCTGCTGGGAGCATCCATAGTGTTAGGCAGGCATCCAGGAGAGAACAGCCACAGTGTTACCAAGCTGTCAACTATGTGAACTACAATAACAACTCACTTAGAAAGATATTCCCATTGGTGTAATTATGCTATGAATATCTTCAGCAGGGGTAGTCAATGGTTGACTGACTGAATTTAAGGAATGCTCAACAGGAATATCTCATGCCTGATATGGTAAATTTGGCACAAAAAAAAAATCCATGAGTAGAGGGGTGGTAGAAACTAGCAGAGAATCTAATACTATCATTTTGCTAAAATGTCATAGTATCTCACTGCCTTCTAAATACTTAACCTGTACCCATAGATTAGCCCAGCTCCCACTCCCTATCAGAGAAGCCTCTTTTTTTGTAGTGATGGAAATTATCAAATTAACAAAGTACAGGAAATAAGCGACTATGGAATACTCATCCCCAAATGGGGCATCTATTGCATAGCCTCTTCCCATAAGGCTCAGGGAACATCACAGAGGAGAGGGCAGAAAGATCCAGAGCTTGTGGAGGGTAGCTTCAAAACTGTTTTCTGGACATGACAGGCAGTTGCATTCATGAGCAGCTGTGGCTGTCTAGAGAAGATCTGCACAAGAACAATCAAGTCAATATTACAGCATGCTGGAAAGGGGAGTGAGTCAAAAGGTCTGACTCCTAGTTGAGATGCTACAGGAAATCCATGGCTGTCAGGGGAGAGAAAGGTCAGTTTTCTTCAGAGGTGGGGCCCCTGGTAGCTTGTCCACACTACCATGGACATCCTTTCTATACTCATGTGCTTTGGGGCAAAAGTAAGTGGACTCAGTAGGTTTTATATATGCATATATAAAAATATTTATAACTAATAAATATTTATATTGAATTATTTAGTAGTAGTAGTAGATTGTGTTTATAAAGCAGTAGTTAGAAGATTGTATCCATTAGTCACATTTGTTTTCCTAGACTATTTTGTCTATGAGCTTGGGAAATAAAATGATTTGAAAGTGAAAAAAATTAGAGATCTCTCAAATAAATATCCTATTGATGTACCCTAGGGTCTATGAAAAATGAGTATAATCCAAACCCCAAAGCAGTAGACAGCAAAAAGTAATAGAGATCAACATAGAAATTAATAAATTAGAGACTAAGGGAAAAATACATAGGCTCAATCAAACAAAAAAATGGTCTTAGGAGAAAAAAGATTGAGAGACTCATAACCAAATCAACCCCCCAAAATATGAATTAATAAAATTGCAGAAGAAAAGGGAGTTGTTAGTTTCCAGTGAAATCCAGAAACTCATTGAGAAATACTTAGAAATTTTCTATTCCAAAAATCTAGGGTAGATAAAATGGACAAATTCCTATACACCTATGATGTTCCAAATTAAATTAAGATGATTTAAACAACTTAAACAGGTCCAAAACAAAAACAGGATTCACTGCCAAATTCTTTCAAACTTTTAATAAGACAACACCAATGTTTCTCAGGTTGTTCCATCAAATATGAAGTCAATGGATACTACAAAACTCATTCTGAAAAACCAAAATTACCCTGATACTAAACTGAGTAAGAACACAACAAAGAGGAAAGTATAGACTAATTTCCATGATGAACATAGATGCAAAGATTCTCAACAAATGTTTTACAATCTGTATTCCAGAAAACATTAAGAAGATCATACACCATGGCTGAACTGTTTCAATTCCAGGGATACATGTTTGATTCAACATAAGCAAAAAAGAGGTGTGATATAGCACACAGTCAGAATTAAGGACCAAGACTATGTTATTATCATCTGATGTGCCAAAGATCTTCAAGAAAATCCAACATCCCTTCTTTCATGAAAAAGTCCCCAAAGAAACTAGAAATTTATGGAATATACCTCAGTATAATAAGGGCAAAGGTATGTGACAAACCTCTGCCTAACATTATACTAAATGTCAACAAAACTGTGCACTATCTCCTTTCTTATTCAGTATAGTGTTTGATGTCTTAGCCAGAGCAATATAATAAGAGAAAGAAATAAAAGCTATAGAAATAGAAATGGAAGAAGTCAAACTATCTTTACTTTCAGATGGCATGACCCTAGTTGTAAAAGACCTTACATCCCCACCAGAAAACTTAGGACTGATAAACCGTTCATCTAAGTAACAGAATACAAATCAACATGCACCGTACAATAATAGACTTGCCAGGAAAGAAATAATGGGGGGAAATGTCATTCACAATAACTTAAAAATAAAAACCTAGCAATAAACTTAGCTAAAGAGGTAAAAGACCTCTATAATGAAAATTTCAACACAATGAACAAATAAACTTAAGACCTTAGAAGATAAGAGCTCCCATGCTCATGGACTGACAGAATTTGTGTTGTGAAAATAGCTTTTATTACTGAAAGCAATCTCCAGATTCAATGCAATCTCTATCAAAATATCAGTGACATTCTTTAAAGAATGAATGAAAACAATTCATATGGGAGCAAAGAAAAAACCTACACCATCAAAGCAATCCTAATGCTGTGATGCTGAAAGTAATACCACGCCTGAGCTCAAACTATATCACAGAGGGGGCCAGAGAGATGGATCAGTGTGTAAAAGCACTTGTATTGCAAGAGTAACAACCTGAGTTTGGATCCCAAGTAAAAGCCAAACATAGTCTGTCTTCATGGAGAATAATCACTGCAAAGGAATAGCCCAATGAATGGGAGGAAAAAAAACTTAACCTACTGTATACCAGACAGATGGTTAATGTTTACAGTATATAAAGAGTCACAATATTACGCAGCAAAAACAAATGATCCAATCAGTGTAAGTGCTGATGAACTGAATAAACAGCTCTCAAAAGAAAAAATGCAAAAGGCCAATAAGCACTTGGAACAAATCTCAACATCGTTAGTCATCTTGAAAATGTAATTTAAAACTGCTTTGAGATTCATTCTCCCCCAGTTAGAATGGCTCTCATCAAGAAAACTAATGACAGCAACTGCCGGCAGGGATGTGGAATAAGAGGGGCATTTACACACTGTTGGTGGGGATGTAAATTTACGAAGCTACTATGGAAATCAGTGGGCAAGCTCCTCAAAAGACTGACAATAGAAGTACCGCATGACCTAGCTATACCACTCTTGCAGATATGCCTCAAGGACTCTAAGCCAACATACCATAAAGATGCATGGTGTTGTATTCACAACAGCTAAGAAGTGCAGCTAGTCTATATTTCTATGGGCAGATGAAGTAAATACAAGTGAGCACCAGTACATAGATAAAGTGTGGCCCAGAAACACATTGTAATTTCATTCAACCAGAAAGAAAAATGAAATTTCAACTTTTATAAGAACAGGGATTAAAGTGGAAACCATTACAAAGATGAAGCAATAAGCAAGTTAGCAAAACAAACACCACAGATCTTCTCTCATGTGTAGAACTTACATTGAAAGGTGTGTGTGTGTGTAAAGGCCAATAAGCACTTGGAACAAATCTCAACATCGTTAGTCATCTTGAAAATGTAATTTAAAACTGCTTTGAGATTCCTACGCGCGCGCGTAGGAAATTACTGGTATCTTAAGAGGAGAGAGAGAAACGGGATGCGTGTAACATGAAGGCAGAAGAGTGAGCCATTTGAAAGAGGAGGAAAAGCAGCCAGAGAGATGGAGGAAGCACTGGGAAGGCAGCTGGGAAGGGGATGCTCCAGAACAAATCATAGTGACTATTTGGGAAGAGAAGGAGATAAAGAAGCAGAGGAGAATAAGAAAGAAGAGGACAAGGAGTGGGAAAGGGAGCGAGAGAGAGAGAATCCATGCCAGGCAGGGTGCTGCTACCTTTCAGAAACTCTGAGGAACCTGTGCACTCACTGCAGACTCCAGGACAGTTGTACTCCCATGGCCTACCTTACAGAACAGAAATCCAGCTTACCAGACGAGCCAGTAATCTGTGCCACTACATTTTGGTCCCAGCAGGCAGTGCCGCAGGTCTCACAGCCCATGTCTATGACGTCCCTGCCCTGTTAATCCCTTGCGCAGGAGTTGGTGTGAGTGGCTTCAGGAATTCAGTCAAGGTGAGGAGCAGGAGGAAAGAAGTAGGGGGTAGGAGCCAGGACAGGACAAGGCCCCAAGGTGAAGGCTGAGCCCATTGTAGTCCACTATTTAGAGCAGGTTCAGTCATGGCTGTGGACATTGGGGACCCCAAGAGTGGTTTCCGACACTGCGAAGTGGCTGTGTTCATCAATGAAGAAGTGACGAGGAATGGCGGTGGCCCTGGCTTTTACCTGACCTTCCGTTCACGGCCCTGGAAGGATATAGAAGACGGTCTGAGGTCTGTCGTGGCTGATACTCACTTACCGCGCACCATCAAGAGGGCCTGCGCGTGGAGCGCTCTGGCCCTGAGTGTGAGAGTGGCTTCGAGGCAACGAGAAAGGCAGACACGACGTGTCCAGCAGCTGAACAATCAGGTAGAAGAACGAGAGGCAGCCACCTGGACTTTGGCCACAGACCTACAACGGCTGCGTGAGGAGCGTGATGAAGTGGTCTCTGAGCTTCGCAGTGCAAAAGACAACCTGAAGCAAGTGCTACAGGAGCGTGACATTCTACACAAGAAGCTGATTGAGTTTGAGCTCTCACAGAAACTCCTCGCTGAGTCACAAGATACTGAGTATCCAGGTACTCTGCGGTGGCCTCTAATTGCCAAGCAACATAGAAAGCCTCTTGAGACAGGCTTGCAGAATGAGCAATATGCAGTGTTCCCGAAGAAAGCCCAGACGGCATCCATGACAGGTATTTCAAGGTCCCCTAGTCCTTGAGCCTAAGCCCCACAGTCCCCTCTACCAATGCGTTATTGCCAATGGCATCCCCTCTCCCATCCAGAGCACTCTCAGATGGGGAAGGAAGGACTCCATCCACGTTGACTACAGTGGGATCCCTGTGCCAGGGACAAAAACTAATCTAGATATAACTAGGGAAGCTGGGAAGCTTTGGCCCAACACAAGTTCCTCACTGGATTTAGGAGGGGGGGAAATGAACGTAGAGAGAAATCATTTCTTGAGGGCCCTGTCCTAATACATGTAATTTTTTCTTTTATTCACATCATACACCATTTGGAAACTCATCAAGTAAAATTTTTCACTATGCTACGACCACACAATAACCTCTGGGCTCCTTTGTTGGCTGTGTTAGAGCATCTACCCCATTATCTCATGCATGCTGGGGCAGTACTCTACTGCTGAGCTATACCCTTAATCTGCATTCGCCCTCTTTAGCACAGCACATCTATTTGCATATATGGATCTCTTTCTCCAGATTCAATTATACATATGTATGTGCATATATAATTTGTACTGTTTTGAGAAGGATAAAATTCTACTGAATATGTCAATTTACCTTTAAAAGGAAAACATTTCAGTTGCAGGTACGTTTACAGGTGGACAGTAGTTGAGTACTATCCATTTAATTACCAGTCAGAAGAAACGGAGGTTACAAAACATTCTCTTTTCTTTTTCTGTACTCTCCCATGCATAACACCAGCTCTTCTGCAGGCACAGCTATGCTTTTTAAAACATAAGATGCAGAGTGCTCCAGGTACATTGTTTTTTCTTTGAGAATGCTATTCTTTGAGAATGCTATTGCTGTTTCTTTCCTTTGTTTTTATAACATTCATGGGCGCTCTTCTTTGTGTCTCTAAGTTCTAGAAACTTTGAGTGAAGCTGAAGAATTCCCAGCTTCCGACATGTGAATCTTCATGAAAGGCCCAGCAGCAGCAGCCTGTACCTCAGTAAGACCTCAGCTACCTGCTGCTACAAACAACATGAGGAACTGAGGAGAAGAAAACATCTGGGTGTATTTTGTAGAAAAAAAAAACCATACAGATTTTGTTAGAACTTAATCCACTGACATTGCAGAGTTCAAAGGGATTCATGGGCCAATGTAAAATTTTAGAGGATGTCACAAGTTTGTTGAATTTCATTCATTAGTCCATTGAATGGTTACTGATAAATTGGAGTGTGTAGAAACTACAATTACAATACTGGTATACACATTATAATCCCTTTGGGTAAGGTTGGTAGGTGACAGTAGACTACAAAATTTCAGACACGGTGTGCATCACGGTGTCCTTTGTCCTGTGTGAAATATAACCTTTGGAGAAACTCTATTGAAAGAATGTCAAGATCCATTTCTGTAAGTCGGGGGGGGGGGGAGTCATTTAGAGACTTATTTGGGCAACATCGACAGACAAAATAGTCTTGTTAACATTTAATTTCTGTCTTTATCAAGGGATTAATTTGATAATTAAGGAACTTTTTGTTTTAATTTTTCGAGACAGGGTTTCTCTATATAGTCTTGACTGTCCTGGAACTCACTGGTCTCGAAATCACAGAGATCTGCCTGCTCCTGCCTCCTGAGTGCCAGGATTAAAGGCATGACCACCACCGCCCATCTGATAATTAAGGAAGAATTTAAAGAGATAAATTTTGTGTAATTCATAAGACAAAGTTATTGATTGTTTGGGGTTTGCTATGAGTCGGAACTATATTGGATATTGACTGGTTAGTTTAGCAAAGAAGGAGCATAATTTGGGACTCAAATGAGATCGGAACTGTCTTCTCTTTCTTGCATATAATGTGGTCCTGGGTAAAGCCAATAGAAAGAATAGTTAGGTCCATTTTTTCAGTCAGTTTGGGGGGGGGGCAACATGAAAGAGTTCCTCATGGATGGATTTGAGTGGGCAAACTCTTCCCCTTCTTAGTCTCAAGTTTGACAAGGCAAAGACCAGGGAGGTGGCCTCATGAAAATGCAGGCAGAGCTTTCCTGGCCCTCCAGTCATTTCCTCCCTGGAGGTCATAGGTGTTTTCCTGGCTTCTCACCAGCCTACCTGGAAGATCACTAGGTTGTCTTGAAGTATTTAGGGGAGTGTTGGCTACACTCTCCAGCCCTCAACCCTGAACTGTCCCCATCCCAAGTCCCTCTCCAGTCAGAAGCGATGAAGATCAGGGCTACCACAGCACTCTGTATGGGTGGTGCTTCCTTGGGAGGACTAATTGGGTTTTAACTAGAACTGATGTGGAGGAAGGGACTCTTCCCAGTCTCCTCTTCCACTAGGTATAGGAGTTGCAGGCTTTCAGTATTCCCCTAGGTCAGTGGCAGCAAGGCATGGAGGAGCCATGGTGGAGCTGGGCCTGGTAGGTTAGGTAGAGCCACCTTCAGTCTGAACTACAAGTGTCCCTGAGGTCCCTGAAGACCGTGCACTAACCGGGATCTACTTTGTGAGAGTTTTTCTGGTGTTAATTGGTAATGGAGTGTGCACTGGCCTGGTGTGTGTTCTGTGGAGTTCGTATTTCAGAGATTTGCTCACTTTCCTTCCATCCCAACGGAGTAAAGTGAAGTTCAACCTGACTCCCTGGTGGAATGGTGGTCCTGCAGTGATGATTACCAAGCATTGGAGGCACCTCTGCGGGTGGGGCCTTCAATCTGGAGTAATTTTCCCAACTACCCTCATTATCTGAGTCTGCTTGGGCCCCTGAAAGTGGGCATATCTGCAGTTCCTTAGCTAGGAGAGCGAGGTGAGTATCTCTCCCTGACATGTGGGGTCCTGTCCCGCGCACGCTGTATTTTCTCGGCCGGCAAGAAATACACGCAGGACACTCGGATCCTTCTGCAGACAAGCTTTAATGCATAAGCTTACCAGAGCGGAGACTGAGCGGAGACTCTGAACCAAGAAAACCATCCCTTATAAAGGCTGGCCAGCCGCCTGGGACGTGTTACCCTATGAATGGCTTCAGCTCCTCAGGCCAAATGAGCCACGGGATAGGCAGAGATCAAAGGAATGGAGATTACCCAGCGCCTGTGAAGTAATTTACATCTTGGTGTCTTCAGGCACCATTATTGTAATGGATAATGCAGGAACCGGCTCCCTACAGGGTCCAACCTCTCTTTGTGGAACAATGTTATTTTTCGGAGGCTCTCCACAGTTCCCTAATATGTTATAAGCAGAAATCTCTCTTGCTTTTCTGCCCCCTGAAGCTTTGTCCCCATACTCCCATTCACAATTGCTTTCTCTTTTTCTTTCCTTTTTCTTTTTTCCTTCCTTCCCTCTTTCTTTATTCCTTCCTTTCTTTTTTCTTCCTTCCCTTCTTTCTTTCTGTCTTTTTCTTTCTGTCTTTTTTCCTTCCATCTTTCCTTCCCCCCCTCCCCCCTCTCTCCTTCCTCCACTCACTCTCTCCTCTCCCATCCATCCGTCTGTCCATCTGTCTGTCTTGTGTATCTTACACTGGTCTTGAACTCACTAGCTAACTGATGATCTTGTACATCCTCTTGCCTCTACCTCCTGAGTGCTGGCACTATGCGTGTGGCCCTCCCTCCACTCCTGGGTTTACATGAAGCTGAGGAATGCCATCCAGAGCCTTGTGCATGTTAGGTTCCAACTGAACTACATCCTCAGCCCCTCTCGTACACATAATCTTACCAAAATGCTGATTCTGGAAAGCAGCCAGGCCACAGACTAGTCACAAGATAAATATTCCATAAAGCTTAGCAAGGGTATAGGCTGACTACCTGCTTGGTATTGGGATAGGAAAGGGGGCAAATGACAAAGTGACCCTGCCTCCATGGCATTCTCATCCCTCAGATTTGTGATTACTTACAGAGACTGGAGTGATCGAGAGGAAGGAGTCTACAAGGGATGTTGGCCCCAAAGCTAGACTATCTGGATTGGGGCACGTTTTATGATATTCTTGTGTGCTATCATAGCCCTTTGGAATATGGGAAAGACAGGACACAAATGAGACTTGGGAGTACTGTGGTCTGTTTTAGTGTGGACCAATAGTGTAAAGATTACTGGGTAGTTTATTAGTTGTAAATTTTCAAGTACTACTTCATACATGCTGACTCCAAACATTCTGGAAGTGACACCTAGCAGGCATTATAGATGCATGCCTAAATTTGATGTTTGTCTTAATTCACAGCATAATGTGGACAAATTGTCCTAGATCACATTACAGCTGGTTCATCTAGACAGACCTTTTCATTTATACTCCAAGGTCCACCAAAATATCTGTAGGTCTCTGTGTGTACTGTTTAATAGACTAATGTAATTACATAATGTTACAGGGATTTTTTTTCACATCAAGTTGCCAGAATCTTTGACTAGATACATTTACAATGACTCCCAATTCCCTCTTCATCCTAGTCTGGACACATGAAGAAAAAGGCAGTAAAGAGTTTTGCTGGAGGGGGCTAAACTATGAAGCCAAAGAATTGTGCTCAAAACACTGCTCTGCTCTGCAACCTCAAACATGTACTGAATATTCCAAGGCCCCTCAAGTGTTGGCTCCTCTATCTACCATCTGGGTTGTTCTCTGTAATGATGTGGTAATGGTCAGAGGAATATCAACTAAGGACCTAGACATATCATTGAATGCTTAGTATTTGAGACCTTATGGCTGTTATGCTGTTGGTGCTGCTAAGGTTTGAATGTTGTTTATCCATCTCTGAAAGGTTTATGTGTTGAAAGCTTTGTTCCCCAGGATGAGAAATGTTGGGAGCCTTCAGTAGCAAGTCAGAGTGAGAGGTCCTTAACCTATCGGGAGCACACTACCAGAAGGGAACATTCTTCTCCTGGAGTGAATTCTGAGAACACATGGGAAAAACATGAGTGTGAGTCCTGTTTCAACATATAATTTCTACCTCAATCACTTTCCCTGCCAGGTGATGAAGTCAATCATGCCCATAATAGAGTAGAACACATGCTATTGGCATACTTTTGAATCTCTGAAAATGAGAGATAAATAAACCTATTTTATTTTTCTGCAAGCTTTTCATTTATTTGTGAGAGAAATATAGCCTTTTTCCTCCCACTGAACCCTCCCATATACCCCTCTATACTTTCTTCCAAATACATGTCCTCTTGTTTTATTAATGGTTGTTAGATACATATACACATATGGATATATACATATATTTCTAAATATAACCCTGGTCAGACTGTATAATGTTACTCCAATGATAGTTTTAGAACCAATCATTTGGTACCAATTAGTAGGCTCTTCCCTGGGAAAGACTACTTCTACCACTACCAGTATTCTTTAGTTTTCTGTAGTTCTTTGTGTAGGGTTGTGGCCTCTTGGGCTTTATTCCCATCTACTTTGACATGTCTATGCTGGAGGAGGCTGGGCTTGTTCATATCATGTTTAGGCAGTCATGTTGGTGAGACTTGATGGGTGTAGATTCCTCCAGGGGAAGCCTTTCAGTTTCAGGAGGTCCCATTTATTGATTGTTGCTCTCAGAGTCCGTGCTGCTGATGTTATATTTAAGAAGTGGTCACCTCATACATGGTCCCCTGGAGAAGGGAAAAGGGTCAAGATCCCCTGAGCAAATTGAAAGCATGGGAAGAGGTATGAGAATGAGAAGGGAAAAAGAGGAAGGATGCAGAGGTCATGAGGGAGCAGAAAGGTTGAGACAGGGGAAGAATAGAAGAAAGGATATGTGATAGGTAGGGTTTTAGTTGGGGGGGGTGGTAGGGAGAATGGGAGGGAGAAGGGAACTGGGATTGTCATGTAAAACAATCTTGTTTCTAATTCAAATAAAAAATGATTAAAATAAAAAAGAAGTGGTCTCCTGTGCCAATGCATCCAAAGCTACTTCCCATTTTCTCTTCTATCAGGTTCAGTGTAACTGAATTTATGTTGAGGTCTTTGATCCACTTGGACTTGAGTTTTGTGTATGGTGATAGATATAGATCTATTTGCAATCTTCTACATGTTGACATCCAGTTATGCCAGCACCATTTGTTGAAGATGTTTTCTTTTTTCCATTATACAGTTTGGGCTTCTTTGTCAAAAATCATGTGTTCATAGGTGTGTGGATTAATGTCAGATTCCATTGGTCCATGTGTCTGTATTTATGCCAATACCAAACTGTTTTATTACTATAACTCTATAGTAGAGCTTGAAGTCAGGTATGGTGATACTTCCAGAAGTTCCTTTACTGTACACGGTTGTTTTGGCTATCCTGGGTTTTTTGTTTTTCCATATAAAGTTGAGTATTGTATTTTCAAGGTCTGTGAAGAATTGTGTTGGGATTTTGATGGGGATTGCATTGAATCTGTAGATTGCTTTTAGGAAGATTGCCATTTTTACTATGTTGATCCTACCTATCCAAGAGCATGGGAGATCTTTCCACTTTCTGGTATCTTCAATTTCTTTCTTCGAAGACGTAAAGTTCTTGTCATACAGGTCTTTCACTTGTTTGGTAGGAGTAACCCTAAGATATTTTAAGTTATTTGTGGCTATTGTAAAGGGTATTGTTTCTCTGGTTTCTTTCTCAGCCCATTTATTATTTGTATATAGGAGAGATACTGATTATTTTAGTTAATCTTGTATCCTGCCACATTACTTTAGGAGTTCCCTGGTAGAATTTATCAGGTCACTTCTGTATACCATTATATCATCTGCAAACAGTGAAAGTTTGAGTCCCTTTCCAGTTTGTATTTCCTCGATCTCATTTTGTTGTCTTATTGCTCTAGCTAGAACTTTGAGTACTATATTAAATAGATATAGAGTGGACAGCTTTGTCTTGTTCCTCATTTTAGTGGAGTCACTTAGAGTTCTCTACACTTAGTTTGATATTGGCTATAGGCTTGCTGTAAATTTCATTATGTTTAGGTATGTTCCTTGTATTCCTTGATCTCTCCAAGACCTTTGTCATGAAGGGGTGTTAGTTTTGTCAAAGTTTTTTTATCTCTAATGAGATGATCACGTGTTTTTTCTTTCAGTTTATGTGGTGGATTATAAGGACAGATTTTCATATGTTGAGCCATCCCTACATCTCTGGGATGAAGCTTACTTGATCATGGTGGATGATTTTTTTATGTGTCCTTGGATTTGGCTTGCCAGTATTTTATTGAGTATTTTTGCATCAAAGTTCATGAGAGAGAATGGTCTGTAATTCTCTTTCTTTGTTGCATCTTTGTGTTGTTTGGGCCGCAAGGCAACTGTAGCCTAATAAAAGGAGTTTGGCAATGTTCCTTCTGTTTCTATTATGTGGGACAATTTAGGGAGTATTGATATTAGCTCTTCTTAGAAATTCTGGTAGAATTCTGCCCTGAAACCATCTGCCCCTGGGCTTTTTTGGTTGGGAGACATTTAATGACTGATTCTATTTCCTTAAGGGTTATAGGTCTATTTAAATTGTTTTCTGGCCTTAATTTAAAATTTGGTATGTGGTACCTATGCAGAAAATTGTCCATTTACTTTAAATTTTCAATTATGAAGTACAGGTTTTTGAAGTATGACCTGATGATTCTCTGGATTTCCTCAGTGTCTGTTGTTATGTCCCCTTTTCGTTTCTGATTTTGTTATTTTATATATTCTCCCTTTGCCTTTTAGTTATTTTGGATAAGGGATTTTCTGCCTTGTTGATGTTCTTAAAGAAGCAACTTTTTGTTTCTTTGATTCTTTGTAGTGTTCTCTTTGTTTCTATTTTGTTGATTTCATCCCTCAATTTGATAATTTCCTGGAGTCTACTCCTCCTGGGTGAAATTGCTTCTTTTTGTTCTAGAGTTTTCAGGTGTGCTGTGAAGTTGCTAGTGCGGGATTTCTCCAAATTCTTCATGTAGGCATTTATTGCTATGAACTTTCTTCTTAGTGTTGCTTTCATACCCTTAAGTTTGGGTATGTTGTACATTCATGTTCATGGAATTCCAGGGAATCTTTAATTTCTTTATTTCTTCCTTGACCCAGTGGTGATTCAATTGAGCATTGTTCAGTTTCTATGAGTTTGTGGGCTTTCTGTAATTTGTGTTGTTGAATTCTAACTTTAAGCCATGGTGATCCAATAAGATACAGGGGTTTATTCCAATTTTTTTGTATCTGTTGAGATTTGCTTTGTATCCAAGTATGTGGCCAATTTTAGAGAAGGTTTCAGGAGGTGCTAAGAAGAAGGCATATTCTTTTGTGTTTGGGTGAATGTTATATAGATGTCTGGTAAGCCCATTTGAGGCATAAATCTGTTAGTTCCCTTATTTCTCGGTTAATTTTCTCTCTGGCAGACCTGTCCACTGGTGAGAGTGGGGTGTTGCAGTCTCCCACTATTAGTGTGAGGGGTTTGATGTATGATTTAAGCTTTAGTGATGTTTCTTTTACATATGTGGGTGCCCTTGTATTGGGGGCATAAATGTTCAGGATTGAGATTTCATTTTGGTGGATTATTCATGTGGGAAATATGTAATGTCCTGTATCTCTTTTGATTGATTTTACTTTAAAGTCTATTTCGTTAGATATTAGGATATCTAGACCAACTAGTTGTTTAGGTCCATTTCATTGGAAAGTCTTTTCCAAATTCTGAAGTAATGTCTATCTTTGAAGTCGAGGTGTGTTTCTTGTACACAGCAGATGGTCGGCTCCTGTTTTCATCTCTCTTCTGTTAGATTGCCTTTTTATAGGTGAATTGAGTCCATGGATATTAATGACCAGTGACTGTCAATTCCTGTTATTTTTCTTTGTTGTTGTTGTTGTTTTGGTGGTGGTGGTGGAAGTGTGTGTGTGTGTGTGTGTGTGTGTGTGTGTGTGTGTGTGTGTGTGTTTCCCTTCTTAGGGATTTGCTGATGTGGGATTATCTATTGCCTGTGTTTTTGCAGGTGTAGCTAACTTCCGTGGGTTGGAGTTTTCCTTCTAGTGCTTTCTGTAGTGTTGGATTTGTGCGTAGGTATTGTTTAAATCAGGTTTTGTTATAGAATACCTTGTTTTCTCCATCTATGGTGATTGGAGATTTTGCTAGGTATAGTAGTCTGGGCTGGCATCTGTGATCCCTTAGTGTCTGCATAATATCTGTCCAGGATCTTCTGGCTTTCAGAGTCTCCATTGAGAAGTGAAATGTTATTCTGATGGTTCTGCCTTTATGTTATTTGGCCTTTTTCCTTTGCAGCTCTTAATATTCTTTCTTTACTTTGTATGTTTGGTGGTTTGATTATTATGTGGTGAGGGGACTTTTTTTGGTCCAGTCTATTTGGTGTTCTGTAAGCTTCTTATATCTTCATGGGCATTTCCTTCTTTAGGTCAGGAAAGATTTCTTTTATGATTTTGTTGAATATATTTTCTGTGTATTTGAGCTTGTATTCTTGTCCTTCTTCCATCCCTATCATTCTTAGGTTTGGTCTTTTCATGGTGTCCCAAATTTCCTGAACGTTTTGTTTTGTCTTTGTTGGCTTTAGTGTTTTCTTTGACCAGTGGATCTACTTCCTCTATCATATCAATGCCAGAGATTCTCTCATTCATTCTGTTGGTTATTCATTTACCCAGATTGTCCATTTCCAGAATTCCCTTGGTTTGTGTTTCCTTTATTACCTCTATTCCAATTTTCAAGTCTTGTGCTGTTTCCTTCACCTGTTTAATTGCTTTTTCTTGATTTTCTTGGCTTTCTTTAAGGGATTTATTGATTTCTTCCAAATTTTTGTTCTCTTTATCTTAATTTCTTTTTTGTTTGTTTGTTTTGCTTTTTGTTTTTTCCAGACGGGGTTTCGCTGTAGGTTTGGAGGCTGTCCTGGAACTCTCTTTGAAGACCAGGCTGGTCTCAAACTCACAGAGATCCGCCTGCCTCTGCCTCCCGAGTGCTGGGACTAAAGGCGTCCATCAACACTGCCTGGCTTCCTTAATTTCTTTAAGGGAAATTTTCATTTCTTCTTTAAGGGCGTCTATCATTTTCATAAAGTTATCTTAAGGTCGTTTTCATCTGCTTCTTCTATGTTGGGACGTTCATGTCTTACTGTTGTAGAACCACTAGGTTCTGATGGTGCCTTATTGCTCTCTCTCTTTTTTTTTCTTTTCTTTTTTTTTTTTTTTTTTTTTTTTTTTTTTTTTTTGGTTTGTCGAGACAGGGTTTCTCTGTGGAGCTTTGGAGCCTATCCTGGCACTCGCTCTGGAGACCAGGCTGGCCTCAAACTCACAGAGATCCGCCTGCCTCTACCTCCCGAGTTCTGGGATTAAAGGTGTGTGCCACTGATGCCCGGCCCATATTGCTGTTTTATGTTGGTGAATGTATTCTTGCACTGGCATCTACCCAGATCTTCCTCCAGTAGGTGCAAGCACTAGCTATGCCTCCAGGGCTGCTGATGCCTGGGTGGATGGTTGGGTTTGGGCGGTGGAGTGGGACTTGTAGATTACAGGGTCCAATGGGGAGTGGTGGTGGAGCAGCCTGCTCACTGACTGACTAGTGGGGCTGCGATGGGTGGGAGAGGAGCATGGGGTCTAGAGACTGGGCTGTCCAGCTGGAGGCTGGTCACTCGCCTCTTGGTCAGATGGATGCAGGCAGTGTGTATTTCTCAAGAAGCCACTGAGGTCACAGGGGATGGGTGGGTTTGGGGGGGGCATAGTTGGACTTGTAGATTACTGAATTCGAAGGAGGTGGGGATGGAGCAGCCTGTCCACAAGAGCCTTGCCTGCTGACTGGCTAGTGTGGCTGGGATGGGTGGGAGAGGGACACAGGGTATGACACAGGGCCCAGAGACTGCTGTCCAGCTGGAGGCCAGTCACTCACCTCTTGGTCAGATGGGTGCAGGCGGTATCTGTATCAGGGAGTGGCTGAGGTCATGGGGGATGGGTGCGTGTGGGGAGCAGAGTGGGACTTGTAGACTACAGGGTGGGGGGGCAATAGTGGAGCAGTCTGACCCTTGTTTTTATTATTATGGCTATGTAATCCGTCATAGAATCTAGAATGGTAGTCCCTCAGTGTTCCTTTTGTTCTGGATTGTTTTAGATATTCCAGGTGCTTTGTGGGTTCATATGAATTTTGGGAAAGTTTGTTCTATTTCTGGGAAGAATGTGATGAGGATTTTGATTGAGATTGCATTGAATCTATAAGCGGCTTTTGGTAAAAATAGTCATTTTCTCATAGATTCTTTCACTTCCTTGGTTAGATTTATTCCAAGATATTTTATTTTCTCTGAGGCTATTAGTGAATGGGAATGTGTCCATGATCTTCTTATCTATATATTTGTTAGTGGTATACAGAAAAACTATTGCTTTGTGCAAGATGTTTCTGTATCCTACCCCATTGCTGAGTTCGTTTATCATTTATAGAAGTTTCTAGCAGAATTCTTGGGATCTCTATAGAATCATGTCATCTGTGAATATAGTTTGACTTCTTTCCCCATTTGTATCCCTTTAATTTCCTTCTCTTGCCTTGTTGCTCTAGCTAGTATTTCCAGCACAACATTGCAAAAGAAGGAAGATGGTGGACAGCCTTATCTCAATCCTGACTCCAGCAGGATTGCTTCAAGCTTTTCTACATTTAGGATGATTGATACTGGCTATGGGTTTCTCTTATTATCTTGAGGTATGTTCCCCCTAGCTCTACATTCCCTTGGACTTTAATCATGAAGGCTTGATGGATTTTGTCAAATGTTTTTTTCTGTATCTATTGAAATGATCATGTGATTTATTGTCTTTAAGTTCATTTATATGTTTTATTAAATTTATTGACTTGCATAGGTTGAACCATCCCTGCATTTCAAGGATAAAGCCAAATTTATCATATTGGATAATCTTTTTGATATTGTTTGTATCAGGGATATTGGCCTGTAGTTTTCTTTTTTGTTGTTTTGTCTTTACCTGGTTCAGTATTAGTGACAGTGGATTTGTAGACATTTGAGAGATTGCCCTTTCTTCTTTCTCTCTTTCTTTCTTCCTTCCTTCTCCTCCTCTTCCTCCTTCTCCTTCTTTGTATAATTTAAGAATTGTATGTAGATCTCCTTTGAAATTCTGGTAAGATTCTGCTGTGAATTCATCTGACCAGGAACTTTTTATGTGGAAGCATTTTTTATTATTTCAATGTCCTCATTTGTTATGGGTGTGCTTAGGTTGCTGAGTTTGTGGTTTAATTTTGGTGGTTTGGCTGAATGTAAAAGTTTATCCATTTCTTTTAGGTTTTCTAGCTTAATGCCATACATAGTACATTTTAAAATATTAAAATATTTCTTTATAACATTAGGAATTTCTTCAGTATCTGTTATAATGTTTCCCTGTTCAATTCTGACTCTGTAAATGTGGGTCTTGTCTTTCTTCTTTTCTTTTGCTTACTTGGGACAAGGGTCTAGTGAGATTGCTTATCTTCTAGAAGAACCAGCTCTTAGATTTGTTGATTGCATTTTTTTTGTTTCTATTACACTAATACACATTTTTTGGTATTGAACTGGGTATGGGTTTGGTTTGTTCCTGTTTTCCAAAATTTTCCATTTGCATCATTAAGTCATTTGAGCTCTATCTGATTTATTTTTTTGGGGGGGGGTGAGATAGGGTTTCTCTGTGTAACAGTCCTGGCTGTCCTGGAACTCACTTTGTAGACCAGGCTGGCCTTGAACTCACAGAGATCCTCTTGCCTCTGCCTCCTGAGTACTGGGATTAAAGGCGTGCGCCAGTGCTGCCCAGCAAAGCTGTGTTACTTATAGAGAATAGATAGATGGATTTTGTTAATCCATTCAGTCAGCATGTGTCTTATGATTTTAGAACTGAAGCCATTGATATTTAAAGTTATTATTGAAATGTGTGTGTTAATTCACATTGATGATTTTTGATACTGTGTTCTCAGTGGTACTTTGTGTTTTAATAATTATGGTTTCATATCTCTTTACACAGTATTTCTGCTCTTCTCATTTCTTTCTTCAGCCAAAATAAACACTTCCCATATTTTCTTTAGGTTTGGTTTGTTGGATATAATCTTTTTCCATTGTTACATTAGATTTGCTCATTTTATGTGTGTTTTGCCTGCATGCATGTATGTGCACTGCATATGTGCTTGATGCCCACATATGTGCTTTAAGTTAGAAGAGGGCATTGGATCCCCTGGAACTGGAGTAGTAGAGGTTGTGAACCATTACGTGGTTCTCTTAGCTGCTGAGCCCTCTCTCTAACCCCACTACAAAGCTCTTTTCTATTTTTCTCTGTAGTTTCCCCTCCCTCCAATCCTCTGAGCACCTCCCCCCTCCCTTCTCTCCCATATCTACTCCTCCTGTTTTCCTTACAAAAAAGAGCAGGCCTCCCAGGGATATCAACCAAGTAACCTAGTATGGCCTAACAAATTACAATAACACTAGGCACCAAGGGGGAAAAAATGCTGGGCGGTAGCGGTGCATGCCATTAATCCAGGCACTCTGGAGGCAGAGACAGGTGGATCTCCATGATTTCCAGGCCATCCTGATCTACAGAGTGAGTACCAGGACCGGCTCCAAGGCCACAGAGAAACCCTGTCTCGAAAAACCAAAAAAAAAAAAAAGGACTAGGATCAAAACCTCATATCAAGACTGGATGAGGCAACCCAGTGGGAGAAGGGCCCCAAGAGCAGGCAATGAGTCACACACACACACACACACACACACACACACACACACTCACTCCCACTTTGGAGAGACCCAGAAGAACACCAATCTATACAACCATATTCAGGGTCCCTGATTGTCAGTTCAGTCTCTGTGAGCTCCTGTGAGCCCCGCTTAGTTGAGTATTCTGTGGGCCCTGTTCTCATGGTGTACTCAACACCTCTGGCTCCTACAATGCTTCTTCCTCTTCTTCTGTGGGGTTACCCTGGTTCTGCCTAGTGCTTGGCTGTAGGTCTCTGCATCTGTTCCCATTAGTTGCTGAAAGACACCCCTCTGATGATAATTGTGTTAGGCGCATATGTATGAGTATAGTGGAATATCTTTAGGAATCATTTCATTGACTTTTTCCCAGTAGTATTTGCTTCTCTCCTAGGTCTCTGGGCTGCCCTGCCTCTGGTTCTTGCCAATCCAGGCAGTGTCATGATGGGGGAAGTCCTTCTGTGTATATCTCTCTCTTATTGGTTAATGAATAAAACACTGTTGTCCAATAGGGAAGCAAGATAGGCAAGACTAGAAGAGAAGGAGGATTCTTGGAAATGTAGTAAAGAGGAGTCGCTGTGTGATCTCGGGAAGAGAGGACACATAAGGCCAGCGTCCTCGGTAAGATAAGTCCTTATAAAAATATATAGATTAGTAGTTATGGTTGATAATTAAGACTGAGATAGCAAATAAGAAATCCTAGTCATCAACCAGCAGCATTGTAACTAATATTAAGTCTCTGTGTGTTATTTGGGGGCCCTAAAGCAGTGTCAGAACCCAGGTGGCTGGCGGAAAGAGTTGTTACAAATGGTGCAAAACGTGAGACACAAACCCATGACCCTGAGATTAAGCGTCTCATGGTCTACTTACTGAGCTTGGCCAACAGTGTTTTATTCATTAACAAATAAGAGAGACATATACGAAGAAGTACTTACCCCATCAGTGTCAGGCATGGGCTCCCTCTCCTTGGCTGGGCCTGAAGCTTGACCAGTCATTGGTTGGACATTCCCAGAAGTTCTATGCCACCATTACCCCAGCACATTTTGCAGGCAAGACAAATTGTAGGTGGAAGGTTTTGTGGCTATGTTGATGTCCCAGACCCACTGCTGGAACACTGCCTGGTTATGGAAGATGGCTGGTTTGGACTCTGTATCTCCCATTACTAGAAGAGTTTGCTAGGGTCAGTCTTGTAGAGTACAGAGAGTTTCCACTGCACTGGGTTTCTACATTACCCCCAAATGCCCCACAATTCCAGTCATCTCTCCCAGTACTTTCTCCCTTCTACCCCCAGCTGATCCCTCCTGTTCCCACCCCCACCTGCCCCCAATACACCAGCAAAATCTATTCTATTTTACCTTATGAGGGAGTGCAGCCCTCCCTGTTACTTAGCCTCTCTGGATGTGTGGATTATAGCATGATTATCCTTTACTTTACAGCTAATAGCCACTTTTAAGTGACTATATACCATGCTTGTCATTCTGGGTCTGGGTTACTTCACTCAGGATGATCTTTTCTAGTTCCATCCATTTGCTTGCAATTTTCATTGTTGTGACTGATCCTGCTTGGACACCCCTTGGGGGAGGGGGTGAGAAGATGCAGCACCAATGACTCAGGCACTGGGAGTCAGTGAGTAGCAAAGTAGCTGTAGACTCATTTATTAAGGAAGTTAGGCCTGCCATTATACCCTCTCCCAAAGTCCCATTGGTCAGGCAGCTGACTCTACTGTGTTGTCCTTTTCTCATTGGTGTCTCTGGTCAGGCGTCTCTTTGTCAGCAGTCTCTGAGCATAGAGGCAGGCTTGGCTCATGGAGGAAGTGCTGGCCAAGCATGCTCATATTGGGCTGGCCTGGGCACCTGGACAGGGCGACTATGGCTTGGGTAGGCTGGCCAGCAGTTTCTCCTACATTTCATGATGTCATTGTTTTTTACAGCTGAGTAATACTCCATTGTGTAAATGTACCACATTCTCTTTATCCATTCTTTGGTTGAGGGACATCTAGGTTGTTTCCGGTTTCTGACTATTATGAATAAAGCTGCTATGAATATAGTTGATCAAATGTCCTTGTGGTAGGATGGTGCATCCTTTGGCAATATGCCCAAGAGTGGTCTTGAGATATATAAATTCCCAATTTTCTGAAGAACTGCCATACTGATTCCCATAGTGGCTTTACAAGTTGACACCCCCAGCAGCAATGGAGAAGTGTTGCCTTTGCTTCACATCCTCTCCAGCATAAACTGTCACTCATGTTTTTTATCTTAGCCATTCTGTCAGGTGTAAGATGGAATCTCAGAGTCATTTTGATTAGTGCTTCCCTGATAACTAAGGATGTTGAACATTTCTTTAAGTGTTTCTCGGCCATCTGAGATTCTTCTGTTGAGAATTCTGTTTAGATTTGTACCCCAGTTTTAATTGGATTATTTGGTTTGTTGCTGTCCAGGTTATTGACGTATTATATATCACATATATGATATTAACTCTGTCAGATGTGGAGTTGGTAAAAATCTTCTCCCATTCTCTAGGCTGCCATTTTGTCCTTTAGACAGTGTCCTTTACCATGCAGAAGCTTTTCAGTTTCATGAAGTCCCATTTATTAATTGTAGATCTTAGTGCCTGCTCTAATGGTATTCTGTTCAGGAAGCTGTCTCCTGTGCCAATTAGTTCAAGGCTATCTCCTACTTTCTCTTTTATCAGGTTCAGTGTATCTGGTTTTATGTCAAGGTCTTTAATCCACTTAGACTTGAGTTTTGTGCATGGTTATAGATATAGATCTATTTGCATTCTTCTACATGGTGACATCCAGTTAAACCAGCACCATTTGTTGAAGATGCTTTCTTTTCTTCCATTGTGTATTTCTGGCTTCTTTATCAGAAATCAGGTGTACATAGGTGTGTGAATTTACATCTGGGTCATCAATTCAATTCCATTGATCCCTGTCTGTTTTTATGGTAATACCATGCAGTTTTTATTAGTATAGCTCTGTAGTATCACTTGAAATCAGGGATGGTGATACCTCTGAATGTTCTTCTATTGTACAGTATTGTTTTAGCTATCCTGGTTTTTTTGTTTTTCCATATGAAGTTGTGTGTTGTCATTTCAAAGTCTGAAAGAACTGTGTTGGAATTTTTATGAGGATTGCATTGAATCTGTAGATTACTTTTAATAGAATGGCTATTTTTTACTGTTAACTTACCAATGCATGAACATAGGAGATCTTTCCATCTTCTGGTGTCTTCTTCAATTTACTTCTTCAAAGACTTTTGTCTTATAAGACTTTCACTTGCTTGGTTAGAATTACACCAAGATATTTTATATGATTTGTGGCTATTGTGAAGGGTGTTGCTTCCCTGATTTCCTTCTCAGTCCTTTGGTCATTTGTATAAAGATGGGATACTGAGTTTTTTTAATCTTGTATACAGCCACTTCAATAACACCTGTTTTTTGCTAGAGTGAGATTATTTGTTTCTTGTGTTTCCATGGGTGTAGTTAACCTTCTTGGGTTGGATTTTTCCTTTTACTACCTCTGTAGGGTTAGATTTGTGGATAGAACATTGTTTGAACTTGACTTTGTCATGAAATACCTTGTTTTCTCCATCTATGGTAGTTGAAATTTTTGCTGGATATACTAGTCTAGGCTGGCATCCATGGTCTGAGTCTGTAAGACATTTGTTCAGGCCCTTCTGGCTTTTAAAGTCTCCATTGAGAAGTCGAGTGTAATTCTGATAGGTCTGCATTTGTATGTTACTTGATTTTTTCCTTGCAGCTTTTAATATTCTTTCTTTGCTCTGTATTGTTTAGTGTTTTGTTTATTGTGTGGTGAGGGGACTGTCTTTTCTGATCCAACCTATTTGGTGTTCTGTAAACTTCTTGTAGCTGTATACCAGTGTCCTTCTTTAGAAAAAATTTCTCCTATGATTTTGTTAAAAATATTTTCTGGGAAATTGGGAATCAATCTTCCTCAAGACCCAGTGATAGCACTCTCAGACATATGCCCAAAGGATGCTCAACCATACCAGAAGGACACTTGCTTAACTATGTTCATAGCAGCATTATTCATAATAGCCAGAACCTGGAAACAACCTAGATGCCCCCCCAACCAAAGGATGGATAAAGAAAATGTGGTATATCTACACAATGGAGTATTACTCAGTGGGAAAAAAAACAGTGACATCATGAAATTTCCAGGCAAATGGATGGAACTCGAAAAAAATCCTGAGTGAGATAACCCAGACCCAGAAAGACAAACACGGTATGTACTCACTCATAAGTGTATATTAGATGTAAAGCAGAGGATAACCAAGCTACAATCCTCAGCCCCAGAGAAGCTAGGTAACAAGGAGGACCCTAAGAGGGATGCATGGATCTCCCTAGAAGAAATAGATGAGACATCCTAGGTAAAATGGGGGCAGGGAGAAGTAGAGCAAAGGAAATGATGGGAACATGAGGGATCGGATGGTCAAGTTTGGGGTGGGATGGAGGGGAGAGTAGTGAAAGAGATATCTTGAGAGAGGGGGTCAATATGGGATTATAGAGAAACCTGGTACCAGGAACCCACAAGGATGACCCCAGCTAAGATCCTAGCAATAGTGGAGAGGGTGCCTGAACTTGCCATCCCCTGTAATCAGATTGGTGACTCCTCTAATTGCCATCATAGAGTCTTCATCCAGTACATGATGGAAGAAGATACAGAGAACTACAGCCAAGCACTGGGCTGAGCTCTGGGAGTCCAGTTGAAGAGAGGGTGGAGGGATTATTTGAGCAAGGGAGGTCAAAATAATGATGGGGAAATCTAGCGACAGCTGACCTGAGCTTGTGGGAGCCAACATGGGAACAACCTAGGCCTTCTGCATCTAGGTGACAGTTTTGTAGCTTGGTCTTTTGTGGGGCCCCTAGCAGTGGGACCAGGACCTATCCCTGACTCGTGAGCTGGCTCTTTGGAACTTATTCCTTATGGTGGGATGCCTCACCCAGCCTTGATGTGGGGAGGAGGACCTTGGTCCTACCTCAACTTGATATGCCATGCTTTGCTGATTCCCATGGGAGGCCTTACCCCATCTGAATGAAGACGGAAGACTAGATGGAGGGTGAGGGGAGAAGGGAAGGGAACGGGAGGAGAAGAGGGAGGGGAAACTATGGTTGGTATATAAAAATAAATTTAAAATGATGAAAAAATATTTTCTGGGCCTTTGAGCAGAGATTCTTCTTATTCCTAGTATTCTTAGGTTTGGCCTTTTCATGGTGTCCCAGATTTCCTGGATGTTTTTATGTCAGTAAGTTTTTAGATCTAACATTTCTTTGACTCATCTCAATGCATTAGATTCTCTCTTCCATGTCTCACGTTCTGTTGGTGATGTTTGCATCTGTAGTTCCTGAGGGGTTATAGACTTTTTTCAGGATTCCTTCAGTTTGTGTTTTATTGCTTCGATTTCCATTTTCAGATCTTGAACAGTTTTATTCATTTCCCTCAACTTCTTTTTTCTTGGCTTTAAGAGATCTACTCATTTCCTCCAATCGTTTGTGTTTTCCTGGATTTCTTTGAGGGATTTGTTCTTTTCCTCCTTAAGGACTTCTATCATCTTCATACAGTTGGTTTTAAGGTCATTTTCTAGTGCTTCAGCTGTGTTGGAATATTCAGGCCTCACTGTATTAGGATAGCTGGGTTCTGGTGGTGATATAGTGCCCTGGCTGTTGCTGATTGTGGTCTTACACTGGTGTCTAGGCATCTTGGTTTGGGGTAATTACAGGACGAGGTATCAATTTCTGAGTTTATCTTTGTTGAATGGGTGTTTTTCCTTGGTTTCTGTTTCCTCTCTGTGGCCTATAGTTAAGTAGTGTCTCTATTTGAGTTGGGGGCTGCTGTTCTGGCAGCTGGCATGGCCTCTGGTCTATCGGGGGGGGGTCCTTCTGCAGGAGTTGGGGTTGGGATATGGTGATGAGGAAGCGTGGGGGTTGGAGGTAGGCTGGGCAGAAGGAGTGAGGACAGTGCTGGGCTGTGCAGGCTACCTGTGGTTCTCTGGTCCAGCAGGGTGCCTCTGCTGGAGCTGGAGGCCAGATATGGTGATGAGGAGGGAAGGGCTTGTTTGGGATGGGTTGGGTGCACACTGAGAAAGTGGGAGTGGTGTTGGAATAAGATTGCCATACATGGGATAGGAGTGACATAGGTTAATTTTATTGGGAAGAAATCACTTACATGAGAAACCAACAACCCAGGGTCAGCAATCCGAGCATCCATGCTCAGCTACCCTCCGAGATTTGACCAGAATGCTGAAAGAGTGAGCCTGTCCCTCAGGCCTAAATCTCACACGCCCCATAGGCACCTGTGGCCACACGCATTTGGGCATGGCCACAGTACCTAGTACCACAAGTAACTAGTAAGCGCCACAAGTACCTAGTAAGATCTCCCTACAGGGTGGTCTATGGGCAACCAGTCTACCTGGAGTTCTGGCAGCTAGCCAGAATGGCCTCTGATGGGTTAGAGACCTTCCCACCAGAGTTGTGGGCTCAGATATGGTGACAAGGGGTGGAGGGGAGTTGGGGATAGGCTGTGCAGGCACTGAGTGTTGGCAGTCTGTAAGGGGTGGAGGTTAAACAGGGGTCCTGGTTGCCAGCGTGGCTTCTGGTGGAGCAGGGGGCTTGCACCAGGGTTGTGGACCCAGATATGGTGACAAGGAGAGGGAGGTGATTGGGGGTGGCCTGGGCAGGCACTGAGGGAATGTTGGCTGTCTGCAGGCAATGGGGACAGGGCTTACCTGGGGTTCTGGATGCTGGTGTGGCCTCTGGTAAAACAGGGGCAACAGTTTAAAAATGTTAAAATTGTTTGTCATAGAAAGTCTTTCTATCTCCTTCAATACTGGCAGATAGTTATGCTGATTATATTAGTCTAGACTGGCCATCATAGTCTTTATCTTTTCTTCCAACATGTGTGGCTTGTGCCTGTGCCTGTTCTTCCAACTAGTGTGGTTTGTAACTGTGCCTATAGAGTCTGCAAGGGAGGGCTGGCCACAGGGATGATGTTCGGGTGTGTGGAGTTGGGCAGCAGAGTTGGTCTTGGAAAGATAGAATCCTGTGGGTGGCAGGGGTGGGGCACAGTCTGGGGGCAGGTCTCTCACCTGCTTGCAGGCTGGTGTGGACTGCCATCATGGTCTTTAAGGACTGGGAATGCATTGCTCTAAGCTTTTTTGGCTTTTACAGTTTCCATTGGGAAGTCAGCTGTATTCTGATGGGTTTTCCTTTATATGTGACTTACTTTTTTTAATTTTCTCTTGCAGCTTTCAATACATTTTCTTAGTTATGTATAGTTTGTGTTTTAACTATGATATGCCATGGGGATGTGGGGATTTTCTCTTCTCACTATCTCTATTTGGTGTTTAGTATGCTTCTTGTATCTGTAGGGGTGTGTCTTTATTCTAGTTTGGGAAAGTTTCCTTCTATGATCTTGTTGAAGAGAGATGGTCCATGCCATTAATTTGGGATTCTTCTCCATCTATGCCTATAATTAAAAAGTTTAATTTTTTTCATGGTATCCTACATTTTCTGTGTGCTCCTTCCTTTTATTGTTTTAAATTGTTCATACTCAATGCTTATTTGGTCTAAGTCTTCAAATCCTGATATTCTATACTCTGATTCTATTTCCTACTTGTAAGGCTTTCCTTCAAGTCCGCTAATTGAATTTATGGGGGCTCTCACTTTCCTCTTCATTCCAGCTTGAGCCCTCTTCAATTTTTCTATCTCCTTACTGAATTTTGTTCTCAAGTCCTGGATTGTCTTTGTCATTTCTATCAGCCTTGTTTGTGTTTTCTTGGTCATCACTTAGGCACCTAGTCTCCTGAAGGCCCAGTGGTTGTCACCCTTCCTAATGCTGTGACCCTTTAATACAGTTCCTCATGTTGATGGTCTAGACAGTGGTTCTCACCCTTCCTAATGCTGTGTCCCTTTAATACAGTTCCTCATGTTGATGGTCTAGACAGTGGTTCTCACCCTTCCTAATGCTGTGACCCTTTAATACAGTTCCTCATGTGGATGGTCTAGACAGTGGTTCTCACCCTTCCTAATGCTGTGACCCTTTAATACAGTTCCTCATGTTGATGGTCTAGACAGTGGTTCTCACCCTTCCTAATGCTGTGACCCTTTAATACAGTTCCTCATGTTGATGGTCTAGACAGTGGTTCTCACTCTTCCTAATGCTGTGACCCTTTAATACAGTTCCTCATGTTGATGGTCTACACAGTGGTTCTCAACATTCCTACTGCTGTGACCCTTTAATACAGTTCCTCATGTTGTGGTGATCCCCAACCATAAAATTATTTTGTTTCTACTTCATGATAGTAATTTTGTTGTTGTGAATTACAATGTAAATATATGCAAAATATCCAATATTCAACCCCCAAAGGGGTCACAACCCACAGGTTGAAAACCCCTGCTTGAGCTCTTTCTCCTTAATTTCATTGAGCTATTTCCACCTTCTTTAAACTCCTTGAGTTCTTTGATGAAGTTTATCATTGTTCTTTTAAATTCTGTCCCTCAGGTTCATGTAGGAAATTCTCACTGGCAAACATTTCTACAGGACTGGCACATTTTGGAGAGAAGATACTGGCTTGATCTTTCACACTGTATTTTTGTGATGAGATCTGAGCATGTGGACTTGTTTTGTTTTGTCTAACAAGACAGAGTTTCTCAATTAGCCCTGGCTGTCCTGAAACTCTCTCTGTAGAACAGATGAAGATGTTCTTGACTCTGCCTCCCAAGTACTGGGATTAAAGGCATGTGTCAACACTGCCAGCTATGGATTTCTTTTGTTAGTTCTGACTCTGATAATGACTCTGATAACAGAGCAGATTGGGGCAGAAGAAAGGAAGTGTAGGCAGGTTGGGCCTCGAGGTTGAAAATGGCTTGGATGGATTGAAGTCAGGTAGACAGAGGGGACTAGACTGGCCTACAAAATGTGCTTCCTGGTCCAGTCCTGCAGTGGAAGGGTAGAAGATCTGGCTCAGTTGAAAGATTAGATATATCATGGGACGGTCTTGTGAGTTGTAGAATAGTTAGGGAGGATCCTGGCCAAAGCCTAGAGATCATTTTTGGTGTAAGCAGGAGAGCCAGACCAAGCTGGGCCCCCAGGCTAGATCTGGCAGGTTTGGGAGAAAGTAAGGATAGGGAGGTCATGGGACTCACCAAGCTAGATCCTAAAGGGGAGATGGAAATTTGGGGTGGGTGCAGAGGCTAGATGAAAACAAAAGGGACCTGTTGGTGATGTCAGGTAAGGAGGGTCTTGGGAGAAGCCTAGATGTTGGCAGTAGTGTAGGTGAAATGGCCAGATTATGCAGGAACACAGGATGTGGTACCCAGTGGAGGCCTCTAAACCTCTTTTCTTTCTGAAATGCCCACCGTAAGTATTTCACTGTAGTAGCAAAAAATAAATAAATGGATTGATACAATGCTTATACCACTGTGTATGGTATAGCTATAACAGACACCCTTATTAAGGATTCTTCAGAGAACATACTTGAATATTTACTCAATTTAGTGCAAATCGATCACTTACCCATAGTCATTACCTGGAAATTAATGCAACCTGGATTCAAATCCCAACTTGTTGGACATCAAATCCATGCTGTTTCTACATTACTAACCTTTTATCCTTGACAACTAATAGTAAGCAACAGGGTCTGATTGATGGTGTCTTGGTCCACAGAAATGACAATAGAGTAGGGAGTTTGAGTCAGAGAGCTAATCTGGTAGACAGGGAAGAGGGCAGAGATGGCATATTCCCTAGTGTTGATACTAGCAAAGGAGGTGACTATTGAGCACATGGCCTGTTGACACCACTAGGGACATTGACAGAATTCCTTCCCCTAAGCATGTCCGACTCATGTTTGTCTCAACTACAAGTACTGGCTCCCAGTTGGTCCCCTCCCCGTGAGGGCCCTTGCGTACGTGGATAGAAAGGCATGATGACAGAAAGTATCCTTGCCTGTCACCTCAGACAGACCAGAGAGCTGTGCTGCTGCACCCTTCTGGGGTGAGAGCTTGCGAGCCCAGGGCTACGTGACTAGACTAATGAACAACATAAAAGACAGGATAAATGTATATTTCAAAGAGTGATGTGAGGTATGGCAGAAGTGAGGGCTTTGTCCTTGCACTTACGTGCTGAGGACAAGAGACAGCCAAGGAGATTCAAAGCCCACTCTGAGGGAATTATTTTCCCAAGGCCTTTCTCATTATCAAAGAAAACTGGATTCAGTTAAATTGAACTACAAAAAAGTAGTGAAAACCATTCATAACCCAAAAGCCAGGAGGAAATTATAGTTTGATCTATCTTCTTTATACATACAAATACCTTTGTACTTACATATATAGAGACTATGGGATTTTTTTATAGGTTCCACAGTTGTAGAAGCAGGAATCCCAAGTGTACCCTCTAGTTTTAGACTGTGTAGACACCATGAGGGAAGACCCAGGGGCAGGAAGAATGTCTGGAGGGGTGGAAGAGTGGTGAACTAAAGGGAAACATTTTGAGAACCAATTTTATGTATCTTCAGATGGCAGTGAATTTGTTGTGAATCCAAAGAAGACTTCTGATATTCCTGCCTCCCCTGCCCAGTCACTGGGATTATAGGCATGCAACAGTGGGAATTAAACCAAGGGAGTCATTCTCCTAACTAGTACCTTCCCCCACTGAACCACACCATCAGCCCATTATTTTTATTTAATAGACATAATCGTATTGTCATTCTTACTTGAGAATATGATTTTAAATGGGTATATGATATTCTAGCATATGAGAGTTTCACTCAGTATTTTGCTAGTGTCTGATTGTCTGATTCACAGGCAAAAGTGAATATTATCATTAAAAATATAGCCAATCCAGGGGGATGGTTTAGTAGTGGGTAAAGCACTTGCTATGCAACCTTGGTGATCTGTGGGCAACTCCTCAGAACCTACAGCAGAGCAGAAGGCAAGAACCACTCGCACAAGTTGTCCTCTGACCTCCATCCATGTGTCATAGCACACAAACATACATGCATGGTAACATTTCTCAATTTGAATAAACATTTAGTCTGATATTTAAATTGTTGTTTCTATTTCCTCAGTGACTATGAAGATGGAGCATCTTCTCAAGTTGTCTATTTGCAGCTTTTCTACTATGATTCACCTATTTGAGTCTTTGCTCCAGTTCACTCTTGGGAATTGCTGTCTTCTCTTGTTTTGTCAGTATTTGGCAGTAAGAATATTATCCTAACCCATACACTTCAGAAAACAAATAATGTTCTCTTGGTTTTGCTTTCATGTTTAACTTTCTGGCTGGTATCACTTTAATTTTCAGAAATAGTAAACTTTTATATATTTGAATGCATTCATTTACACTGTCATTGTTCAGCCTTCATTGTATTCTCTCTCTCTCTGTCTCTGTCTCTGTCTCTCTCTCTCTCTGTCTCTCTCTCTCTCTCTCTCTCTCTCTCTCTCTCTCTCTCTCCCCCGTGTGTGTGTGTGTGTGTGTGTGTGTGTGTGTATGATGCTGGGGATTATTCCACAGCCCTGTACATGATCAGCAAGTGTTCTGCTAGAACAATGGCCTCAGTACTGTGCTCTTTGAGGTAAGATACAGAGCCCAATTTTAATAGCCCAACAGTTCAACAGATAAACCACAATACACACAAGCATGCTGTGAAGTGTGCGTGTGCACGTGCGCTTGTGTTTCCGTGTGTTCATGAGTGTGCGTGCATCTTAATTTAGAGTTGTTCTCTTCTGATCAGTAGGGGAAGAGTGAAACATTGAAATGATGCTTAGCCTTTAAAACAATAGGTTATTTATTTGGGGGAAAAAGGTTTAGACACCTAACTTCACAACATTAAAATAAATGCAAATATGCCTAAGAGGTTAAAAATTTAAACTACAAAAGATCTAGGATCAAATATAAACGGATGTTTGATTCTAGCTTCATAACACATTTCAATAAATGCATTATGCTATTACTCATCCAATAAGGCCCTTTTAATTATTATTTCATTTTGTATCTGATGAGTTGTGTTGTACATGTGTATTTACATGTATGGGTGCGTGTATAAGCAAAGACCAGAGGAGAACCTCAGGTGTCTTCCTCTGTAAGAATCTGCTATATTCTGAGACAGGGTCTCTCAGATATCCTGAAGCCTACCATTTCGGTGGCTCTGCTGTCAGGCTTGCAAGTTCCCTGGCTCCATCTGTCTCTTCCACACAGCTGGGATAAAAGGCATGCATGATGGTACCCCATTTTATGTGGGTCATGGAAACTCAAACCCAGGTGTTCATCCTTGCACAGGAAGTCTCTTACCCACTGACCAGTCTCCCTAGCTCATATTTTTAAAACACTGACATATAACTATACAAAATAACAGGACACACTGTGACATTTCAATACATTTCTCTATACTTATGTAGTAATCAGTTCAGGGCAACTGACATATATTTCTTTGTGATGTGAACATTCACAATTCTCCCTACAAGTTTTTAATGTTTAAAAAGTTATTTTTCAACTACAGTTATCCTACTCTGCTATAGAACATTAGAGGTTATTCCTCCTACCCAACTTTATCTCTGTACTCTGAAACCATTCTCTGTCCATCCTCTTCTCCTTATACCCTTCCCAGATTCTAGTAGACAGGATTCCATTCCCTACTTTCTATGCAAACAACTTTTAAAGGTTGCTCCTATCAACCTTTAAATATACGGTGTTGTTTTTCTATGCCAGATACATTTCATATAACAAATATCCTCCAATTCTATCCATGTTGCTGCAAATTATTAAATTGCATTTTTCCTCTTTCTACATTTAAAAAAATGTGTATGTCTGTTTTGTCTGCAAGCATGTCTGTACATTATGTGTATGCCTGCTGCCTATGGAATTTAGAAGACGATGCCAGATCCCCTGGAACTGGAGTTCCAGATGCTTGTGAGCTGCCATGGGGGCAGTGGGAATTCAACCTGGTTCCCCTGGAAGAGAAGCCAGTGCTCTTTACTGCTGAGCCATCTCTCCAGTTCCAAACTGCATTGTTTTGATATTGAAGAATGTTCTACTGTGCATTTGTACAACACTTTCTTTATATCTTCATCTGCCAATGAACACACAGGGTGCTTCCGTATCTGGGCTCTGGTGAATAATACTGCAACTAACCTATGAGTATTGAATCATACTTATTTCATTTCCTCTGGATTTGAACCCAGTAGTGGGACTGTTGTATCATGTGATAGTTCTAGTTCTCATTGTGAGGAATCTTCCTATTATTTTCCACAAATATATGTCCACAGCAACAATTTTCAAATCTTTAGCAGTATTTGTTAGTTTTTGACCTTTTTGTAGTGACGTAGTATCTCACTGTGGCTTCTTTGTATTCATCATCGATGTATTCTCTCAACTGAAGCTTTCAAATCAAAGAATTTATCCCTTTGAGCCTCATGTGTATATCTTTCAAGTGGATTCTGAGACTCACTATGTAACTTCACAATCCAGCCTTCTTTTTCTAACTGATTTCAGTATATGGCTTCTGTTTTGTCTGCTTTAGTTATACATCTCCAGGTTTTATCTCTGCCCCATTCCCTCTCCCCCTGTGATGGCAACATCCTCAATTTATCACCTTAAGGAACAGATTCAGCTTGGTATCATTAAGAAAATATTTATTGCTTACTATATACTTGGTGGCATTCTCTTCAATCTTTTAACTCCACACCGTAGAATGGATTGTTATTTTAGAGATGGGTAAGTTTACTTGGAGAACTTAAGTAAATTGTTCAGGGCCATAGAGATACTTTGTGATTTAAAAGGCAGGTTCAAAAATCTGTTCTGACATATATGCCATACTAGAAGATACAGAGCTTAAAAGACAGCAAATAGGACATTGAACATGCTATCTGCCTTAAAACTGAAAACTCCTGCAGCCAGAGATACAGACTACTTTTTGGAATTAGAAGTGGCACAGTAACTACTATGTTATTCCTTTACCCACCTGGGAAATGGACATTAAAACTACATTGTGATTCCATCTCACACCAGACAGAATGGCTACCAGCAAGAAAACTGATAATGGCAAAGGCTGGAGAGGATATGCAGAAAGAAAAATCCTTACACATTACTGGTAGGGATGTAAACTGGTGTGGCCAGTACACAAATCAGGATGAAGGGCACTGAAAAACACTAAAAATGCAAGTACCATATGATCCAGCCATAACATTCCCAAGTATATGCTCAAAGGACTGTAAGCCCCTACCACAGAGGACCTTACACATCCATGTTTATTGCTGTGTTCTTCATAACAGCTAAGAAACAGATTCAGATCAATGAGTAAGAAAAAATGCTCAATATATGCAATGGATTTTTATGCTGCCTTAAAAATGCAATCATGGGGCTGGAGAGAAGGAGCAGCAGTAAGAGTATCTGCTGTTCTTCTGGAGGACCTGAGCTCATAAGCACCTTTAACTTTCAGCGCCTGAGAATCTAGCACCCTCTTCTGGCCTCTATAGACATCCGCACTCATGTGCATACACACAACACCCAAGTGCACACGTATACATACAAATAAAAACAATACCTACAATACCACTTTGGGGCATATAACCAAAGGAGGTACATTCTTACCACAAGGGCATTTGCTCAACTATGTTCAGAGCAACATTATTCACAATAGTCAGACCTTGGGAACAGCCTAGATGTCCCTCACCTGAAGAATGGATAAAGAAAATGTGGTACATTTACACAATGGAGTACTACTCAGCAATAAAAAATGACATCTTGAAATTCGCACCAAATGGACAGAACTAGAAAAAAACCATCCTGAGTGAGATAACCAAGACCACTATGTACTCACCTATAAGTGGATACCAGACATAAAGCAAAAGATACCCAACCTACAGCCCCAGAGAAGCTAGAACCCTCTTCCAGAAACAGATGGGAGCAGATGCAGAAATCCACAACTAATCAATGGGCCAAGCTCCTGGAGTACAATGGAAGTGAAGGAGGAGCGATAATATGAATAAAGGAGTCAAGACCATGATGGGAAAACTCACAGAATCAGCTGACTCAAGCTAGTGAGAGATCACTGACTCTGGTTTGACAAATGGGGAACCTGCATAAGACCGAACTTGACTCCCTTAATATAGTTGACAATGGTATGACTGGGACAATATATGAGGCCACTGGCAGTGGTCCAAGATCTAACTCCAATGCACAAACTGACTCAGTAGAGCCCATTATATATGGGCTCAGCCTAGACATAGGGGTGTGGGGGTGGAGAGGTGCCTTGGTCCTGCCTCAATGAGATGATGGGACAGACTTAGTAGACTTACTAGGGGAGACCTTACCGTCTCTGTGGAGCAGATTGGAGTTGGGGGGTGGGAGGGATAGTAGGAGGAAAGGACGGGGAACTGTCATTGGAATGTAAAAAATAAATTAATAAAAGGCATTTAAAAGGGAGAATCATAACATTTATGAGAAAATAAATGGAATGGCATTGTGTGACTTAACAATTCTCACACACAGAAGAAAGCACATTCTCAATTCAGGTTGTTAGCAAGGCTCTTGTTCTTTTCCTCATTCTGCATGGCCTGCCATGCAGCTGCCAATGGATTGTCCCCCTGTCCTCTTTCTTTTTTCTTAGGAACCATCTTCATCTGGAAATTCTGATCCTTGGTCTTCTGTCTATTGTGCTGTTGTTGGTTCTTACTAACAATTCTAGAATAGGGGGCTGGAATGTTATACCTCTCTCCACCACCCATCTTCAGCTTCTTTGTCACCTTTCAGTCTGCTTTTCAGATCGCAGGGTTTCCACTCCTTGTCCTCTTCCCTGCTGCCAAGCCCAGGATAAGAGATGTTGCTTTCTGCTAGATCCTTTTCTTTGTCTCAATACATAAATTTTCATGAGCCAATCTGCTGATTTCAGCCTAGGAGCTGAGGCCAACATCGAGTCTCCTCAGCACACAATTCATTTTGACTTTACCAAATCCTAATATGATTAAGTGACTCAGGATTATTTATGCAAAGTACAAATAGCAAGTTGCTTTTCAGGGCTTATCAGCAAAGTAGCCAATTAAGTCAAAACAAATAGTGCCCAAATCAAACATTGAGTATCCTAAAGGACAAGTCCATAAAATAATTATGATCTGATTTTGAAGTACAAAATTCAGAAATAAAACTCACCCCCCCCAAAGAGAAAGAAAGCACATTTTCTCTCTGGTGCATCCTAGCAAAAATACACGTTTTTACTTTATATGTTTGTGGTTTTGTGGGTGTGATTATTGTCTGTAAAACTAGAAGGGAGACCATGAAGCCAATCTATTTATGGAGTATCTGTCCCACCTGGTCCCACAGCCGTTTAGCCTCAAATAAACACACAGAGACTTATAATAATTATAAACCGTTTGGCCGATAGATTAGGCTTCTTACTGGCTAGCTCTCTCTTAATTATTAACCCATTTCTATTAAACTGTGTATCTCCATGTGGTTTTGGCTTACCAGAAAATGCTCCAGCATGTTTACTCCTTCAGCAGCTACATGGCTTCCCTCTGACGGCTCCTCTCTGTGTCCTCTCCCCCTAATTTTCGATTGGTAGCCCCACCTATACATCCTTCCTGGCTACTGGCCAATCAGTGTTTTATTCATCAACCAATAAGAGAAACATATACAGAAGGACAACCCCATCACCAATCCCTTGGGACAAGAGTTACAGATGGTTTTGAGCTGCCATATGGGTACTGGCAATTGAACCCAGGTCCTCTGCATGAACAGCAAGTGCTCTTATCTGCTGGGTCATCTCTCCAGCCCCCACATGTCAATTGTCAAAAATTTAGAAGAGGATCAATGAGATGGCTCAGTGGGTGAACAAAACTGGCACCAAGCCTGATAACCTGGATTTGATCCTTGAGATTCACATGGTAGAGAGCGAACCAACCCCCACAAGTGATCCTCTGACCTCTGCACATATGTGCATGCAGGTTCACCAAGTAAAAATGGGAAAGTTTCAAAAATGAGAATTGGTATGCTGTACTATAGAAGGCTGTAATGAGAGAGTGTGTAAGAGCTCTGGTTTGATGTTTCCATGATACAGATGGTATATGTTTAGCTTTCATTACTAGTTAATGATTAAGGGTAGATGATATAATCTATGTACGACACTCTCCATGGTGCCTGGAAAATATCAATTCCAAAATCTTTTTATTCCAATTTTTAACAACTTTGAAATCAGCAGGACTCTTATGGCTACATTATAATTGGCAATATTGATCTTACAATTGATAGATCTTAGACTTGATGGAGTAAGGCACTTGGTGCTTAATAAATGTTAAGCTATTGTAGGAGATGATTGTTCGTTCATTTAGTAAGTTCTTTTTCCTGAATAAATCATATGCTAGGCAGTAACTGTTTTAGTTACTGGGACAGAATAGAAGATTCAACAACAACTCCTGTTCTTGCTAAATTCATCTTCTAGAGGGAAACATATTTGAAACATACATTAACATGTAAGGGACATAGAATGTCTGATAGAGACACAAAGTAAGGAGAATGGAAAGCCATGGGAATGCTGTTAACGTGTGTTTGTGTGGTGTGTGTGATGGGGGATGGTGTGTGTGGATGTATGCATGTGTATGGTGTCTGTGTATGTGTGTGTGTGGTGTGTGTTCTGTGTGTAGTGTTGTGTGTGTGTGGTGTGGTGTGTGTGTGTGTGTGTGTGTGTGTGTGTGTGTGTGTGTGTTAGTGTATATCTTTGTGCACATGCAAAGGCTAGAAGACAACAAGTGCCCCGGTCTATGTTTTTCTGCCTTATTTCCTTGAAACAGGGTTTCTTTTCTTTTTTTTGTTATTAGAAACAAGCTTGTTTTACATGTCAATCCCGGTTCCCTCTTCCTCCCATCCTCCTCTGTCCCCGATCACACCGTATCCCAGCCACTTTCTGCTCCCCAGGGAGGTTGAGGCCTTCCACAGGGGATCTTAAAAGTCTGCCATACTATTAGGAGCAGGGCCTAGACCCGCCCCATTGTGTCTAGGCTGAGAGAGCATCCCTCTATGCAGAGTGGGCTCTCAAAGTTCATTTGTGTACTAGGGATAAATACTGATCCACTACCAGAGGCCCCATCGACTGCTCAGACCTCCAAACTGACAGCCATGTTCAGGGGGTCTGAATCAGTCCAATGCTGGTTTCCCAGCTATCAGTCTGGAGTCCATGAACTTCCCCTTGTTCAGGTCAGCTGTTTCTGTGGGTTTCTCCAGTCTGCTCTTCACCCCATTTCTCATCACTCCTCCCTCTCTGTAAATGGATTCCAGAGTTCGGCTCAGTGAAACAGGATCTCTTTCCCACCCCCATATATTTTTAGCATGTTTCCCGTCCCCCAACTCCTCCATTTCCTTACCCACCCAACTTCATGTCTTCTCTGTCACTCTCCCCACCTCAATCAAAACAGAACACAGTAAGAAAAAAATTCAAAATGAAATGAAACAATAACCTCCCCACGCACATACATATACAAAACAACGATAACAACAACAACAAAAAAAAAAACATGGAGTTTCTTACTGGACTGAAGTTTGCCAGCAAGCTCCTCCACCATCTGCTGGTCTCTGCTTCCAGTGCTGGGGTTATGAGTATGCATGGCCATACCCAGCTAGGGCTTCAAATTCAGGTCCTTAAACTTGCACAGCAAGTGCTCTTACCCACTGAGCCATTTCTTCAGCCCTGGAGTGCCATTTTAAACAGGCTGGACAGGTAATGCTTCACTGACAAGATGACGGCTTAAAAAGACATGAATGCTCTGAGAGGGTGAGGTAGAAGGCATAGAAAGTGCAAGGGCCTTGAGATGAGAACACCCTTGGAGTTTGGGAGGGTCAATCTGGCTAGATGGGAGTACAGGAATGTACTAGACAAACATGGTGTATAGTCACTTATAAATGAACATTCGCTGTAAATATGCTATGATCCACAGACCTAGAGAGGCTAAGTAACAAAGAGGGCTTAAGGGAGAGCACATGGATCTCCCTTGAAACTCTTTGAAAACTGCTCTAGATTTTGGGAGTAGGAGCTGTGCATTAGGACTCAAACTGCCAAGTGTCATAGCTACGGTGCACTTAAAGCCAAGAGATGACTCGGGGACAGGAGGGACATTAATTTAAGGAAAGTGAGGACAGAGAGAGTTCCATTTAGTTTCTTAAACACACTAATGCACAGTCAAAATGATTCATGATTCAGAAGAACTTAAGGGCAGAAGGATAATGGTACGTGATCAGAATAAGGGAATGAGGCTAGCGTGGGGAAAAAATGCCATCCAGAGCCTAACATCAGATTAATAAGATACACTGCAAACTGGCACTAAACTTGGAAAAGGCATGCTGCCACAACATTCATCCACCCTTCAAAACTCAAGACTAGCAAAGACCATTTATGGATTGATTATAGGCAAGCTGGTTGTGCACAGAAGTCATGCTTCTGTAGCCAATATAAAGCAAATGCTTTATGCCTATCCTTTCGTAGAAGGGCAGGATCTGTGTGGGCAGACAAAGCTGAGCTCAGATGTCAGCTTAGTCACTACCTTCAAAGCTTCGGTGACCTCACCTCTGTAAACTGGGAATGATAATAAGCATCCTCAGAATTTCTTTCCTGAATCAAACAGTGTGTGGCAAGTGCTTAGCACTGGAACTGCTCACTTAAAGTAGAATTGCTACCAGGAGTGGGGGGGGGGGCGGCTTTAACATCAACACCTGGGAGGCAGGAGGATCTCCTGTAAAGTTTGAAGCTGGCCAGGGCTACACAGTAAGACCTTGTCTCAAGTGAAAAAAAAAAGAGGAAAGAAGGAAGAAAAGAAACTAGAGCTGCTTTGCCATTAAAAATGCATTGTGCACCAAAATCTGTTCACTATACATACCTCTTGAAACAAAGCAATCCAGATTTACAGTACCACCAAAATACATAAGCAGTAAAAATAATGGAAAAGAGGAAATGTTTCTGAAGTGTTCCAAAGACAGTACTAGCTTTCAAGGATTAGACACACTGACCTTAAAGGGTGATCCTTCAAGTTGACTTAGATCCCTAGAAAGCCTTACAAACAGCACACATCCTCCTCTTGCTAGGTGGAATCTTGTCTCATTTTGTTTTTGGTTTTTCGAGACAGGGTTTCTCTGTGTATCTTTGGAGCCTGTCCTGGAACTCACTCTGTAGACCAGGCTGGTCTCCACTGAGATCCACCTGCCTCTGCCTCCCGAGTGCTGGGATTAAAGGCGTGCACCACCACCACCCAGTGCTAGCTGTAATCTTAAAGTAAGGTATTGAATTGTGAAATATATTCAATAAAGGAGCTGAAACAAGAAATCTTCTGTTGAAACCCCCTCCTTCCCCAACCAGTTCCACCAAATACTGTGTAAAGCCATTTTCCCACTTAAAGCTATTAAAGCTGCACATGGCAGTACTGCCTATAAACACCAGTACCCAGGAGGGAGAAGCGGGAGGCTCAGTTCAAAGCCTCAGTCTGGGTTAGGTGAGATCATGTCTCAGGAAAAAATGGGGGAGGTGCATAGCTGAGTGGTAACAGTGCACGCCTTTAATCCCAGCACTGGGGAGGCAGAGGCAGGTAGATCTCTGAGTTCAAGGCCAGCCTGGTCTACAGAGTGAGTTCCAGGACAGTTAGGGCTGCTATACAGAGAACCTTGTCTCAAATAAAAAAGAATAAAAGGGGGGAGCATAAAACACATAGCAGTCACAAAATGAAATGCAAACATTTAAGAACAATTGAAGGTCAGTGCTAAATTCCTTCTCCCACCAAAATATTCGAATTTATGTAAACAGGAAGGAGTACAGTTATGTATTACTTAACCTAGTCATGTAGCCAATGAGTAGGCAGAGAGGTTGTAAGGAATTTAGGGAACACTTGTGATGGGGAATGTCCTTCTCTGTATATGTTTATCTTATTGGTTGTTGAATAAAGTACTGTTGGTCAATGAAGAAGCAGGTTAGGTGGGACTAGGAGTCAAGGAGGATTCTGGGAAATGTAGTAAAAGGAAGTTTTGTGATACAGGCAGGAAGTGACATAGCAGGCAGACTCATATAAGTAAGGGCAAGAAGGAAGTTGTTCCTTTTTATCTTCCTCCTGCTCTCTGCTCTGGAGCTGCCAGGTGATCCCAGCAAGAGAAGAGGCCAGCAGATGGTGTCCGATAAGTCTTTATGGTTGATACTTAAGACTGAGCTAGCAAGTAAGAAATCCTAGTCAGTTGGCCAAACAGCATTTATATCTAATATAAGTCTCTGTGTGTTACTTGGGACCTTAATGTGGCGGCGGGGAGAACTCAGGCAGTCTGGTGGGAAGCACCCACGTGGAGGCAGGGCAGCTTGGCGGAAAGGTTTATTGTAACACCCTTGAGCTCCTCTCCTGCCCCTGTTGGAAAGCATGTACTGATCAGAGTGAACTTCAGTAATGAGTACAGGTCATTGGTTCTCACAAACAAAAGAAGTTAGAGTTCTGGATGTTTACATTTGGGTTTGGGTATTTTCTTGGCATTTTCATGACTATATAAGCCCTAATATTTGAATTGTCTAATAAAAAGGTTCTAGTAGCTTCCTTACAATGGGACTCAGTCAATATGCAGACCTCTGACATCATGATTCCTGATGACATGTCTAAAGCACAAGATTTAATGATACAAATGAATCTAAGCTCTTTAGGCTGTGCACAGAGAATAAAAATGAAAGTATCCATGGTGTCATGGAATGCATCATCTTTATTAGTTTAATGTATCAATCCAAAATTACACATAAGAGATCAAACGAATACCACAGTATACTTTATCCCCCCCCCATTCATTAGTTCCTTAATGAACAAATCCAAAACTTGAAAGAGCAGCAAGCATCAATTCTCCCAAAGAGGCTTGGGTGGAAAATGATTCACCATTCCTGAGTTCAAAGCCTTGGTCTGATCCACTGTTTAATTGCTATAAGATGAACTCACAGAGAAAAGCTAATTGAACATTCAACTCAGTTCACAGACTTTGAACTTCCTATATTTGATTGGAGTTGAAGCAGCTTTTTTACCCTTCTGTTATTATTTTGTATTTTAATGCTCAGGGAATAAAAAACATGTCTGCTAATTATCTAAGATTAAAGCCATGACACCTAATGAAGAATTAGTTACATTAGTTTGCTGCTCAAAAAGTAGAAAAGGTTTTAAATAAACCCATACTTTTGGAAGCTATCTGAACATTCAAGTCATATACTTAGCAAGCCAAAAAGTCCATTTAATTAATCAGGCTTCTAGATAATCATCCAAAATGCGTATTGAAATGAAGCCACTGTTCTTTATAGTACCGAGTGACTTTCACTAAATAACAAATAAGCAGTAGCTTTTGGAGAACATCTTTTTAAAAAGCCATTCTGTATATACTGGAGCAAATGGAGCACTTGACTCTGCTAAAGGAGATGGGGTTGAGTAATCCAGTACTCGACCCAGTTGGAAGTCTCTGCTTTTGCGATGGACATGAAGATAAAATAGCAGGGAAGCAAATTGACAAACTTGCTTTCTTTTTAACAGAATTCCCTAACTGCAGTTAATGGCAAAATATCTTGGTATCAGTTAACGAGAGCAGCACAGTGTCGAGAGCCACACTGTGCTGAGAGGTAGATTGGGACTTCATCCTGGGATCTGCTACTAAACTAACATCACTTAGACTTAAGATCACTATTTTAGGCTTAATCAAAATTGCTGAAGTGAATCTTTGGGTTCTTCTGTCTTTAATAGAGAGAAAATAGCTCAAGAAAATCAACATCTGCCTCATGCTAATATCGAGTGTGGGACCTAAACATGCACAGAATTACACGTCAAGAAACCCAGAGGCTGAAGAACCCAGCACACACAAAGATGAGTAGTCTCTAATACCCTACTCCAGAAGGGAGAGCCACTAGTGGCCCCTACAGGGAGAGGCGTCTATCAAGATCAATAAATGTCTAAGATCATCCCAGCCGAGCTTTGGTTAGGCGGCCACCGGATGGATGGCACGTCAGGGCCCACTAAATTCCACAGTTAGCAAAAAAAAAGTATACAGAAGGGTTTTCTTTTGTTATGCAGAGTGAATGAACTCTCTGAACAAGTTACAAGCTGGGAAACAGCTCTAAATCCCAACCTTAAAAAAAACGTCTATTCTGACAGTGTTGCTTCATCTTGCAGTATAAATATGAGCAATACATTCCCAACTGCAGAAGCCAACAAAAAAAGAAAATCCTTGTTAAAATGTAGTGGTTCTAACAGTAATGGAGAAACAGGCAGAGTTTTCTGTTGAGTGCATTTTTGTCTTTAAAAACATTACTTTTGCAGTTATAAGGGTAGAACTCAGAACTCACATATACATGCACTATCACGGGAATATACCCTAGACCCCCCTTTTTTAGTAAAAAGAATTGCAGACTTAGATACTTCTCTTAAGAAGGTGAAAAAACTCATTATGAACCAAATTTTATGTTTGTCCAAGATGAATTCATTAAGTTTTAAGCTTTTATTTGGGGAAGCAAGTTAAATTCTCTATCAGCTTTGATTTTGCAAGTAACATCAAAGTAGCAAAATACAACTAACTGCAACGTACAAAATTATACTTCAGTAGAAATGCTTTCAAAATTGGATCCAGATGCTTAAAATTATTTACTTTAAAGAGACATAGTGTGAAGTGTAGCTTTTGTTTCAATTACATCTTAACAAATGGAGAAGAAAATGAAGAGGGAAGACTGGTCCTAACATTTTTTTAAGTACTACTCATGCTCAAGCCAGCTTGCAATTCACTGAAATCAGTCCATGAATCAATCTGTCACACACCTTTTAGCCAATGGAAGCACTGGACTGATTTGATTATACAGACTGATAGCCAGTACGACTTTTCCTTCTTCCAATCATGTAAGATATAAACACAGCAATTATAAGGAAGCCCAAGGCCACACCCACTGCAACAGGAATAAGAAAGCTGAGGTCAGAGTCAGCAGCACATTCTTCAGCTGTTAGAAAAGAACAGACAGACAGCAAAGAAAGGAAATTAGTAAAGAATGCAATGAGATAGGAAGAAGCAAACAAGACACATTTGGAGAGTGTAGACACATGCTAATCTTTTTAGAACACAACTCTTATTCCCTCAATATCCACCCAAACAGTCCACGGCCACAGATCACTGTTTAACATTTCTTGTAAAATGACCAAATTTCTCAGCATAAAAGGGGAAAATGGGGAAGGGTTCAAATTCAGAATTAAGCTTATACAATATAGTTATGATTTTGGAGTTGCCACATGGCAATAGGGACTGCCTCCGAATCTCATTTCCTTTCTCCCTTGCTACATCTACAGTGACCTAGCTCAGTGCTAGAGTGCTCGCCTAGCATGCCTAAGGCTCTTGGGTTCTGTACAAGTAAAAGGCAGGATCAAGATAATGTCCTCTAGCTCTTTTTTTTTTTTTGGCTTTTTGAGACAGTGTTTCTCTGTGTAGCTTTGGAGCCTGTCCTGGCACTAGCTCTGTAGACCAGGCTGGTCTCGAACTCACAGAGATCTGCCTGCCTCTCTCTACCTCCCGAGTGCTGGGATTAAAGGCGTGTGCCACCAACGCCCGGCTGCTCTGGCTCTTTTAAAGCTTCATTTGTTTGTATTTTATGAATGTGGGTGTTTTGCATATATGTCTGTATACCACATTCATTCAGGGCCCTGGAGTTACAGGTGGGTAATAGCTGGTATGTGGGTGCTAGGAACCAAACCCAGATCCTCTGCAAGACCAACAGATATTCTTAAGAATCTCTCCAGTATCTTTTTGGGGGGGTAGTCTGAGGGGGTTTCGAGACAGGGTTTCTCTGGAACTCACCCTGTAGACCAGGCTGGTCTGAACTCACAAGAGATCTGCCTGCCTCTGCCTCCCAAGTGCTGGGATCAAAGGCCAGTACCACCACTGCTTGGCTTAGTATTTTTTTTAATATAGGCATTCGGTAGTTCACAGGCTTCATGTAATTCTTTCCAGCTAACTGATGGCCTTGCTGAAGAATAATCTAAGGCATGCAAGTCAACCCCATGGAATCAGACTCTGCAGTATTAACTTCAGGAAGACTTTGTCATGTTACTTAAGCTGGGCCTCGCTTCCTTCAACTAGTAAAAGGGAATACTGACAGCTACATTATAAGGGAGTTCAGGAGTCAATATATTTTTAAAGTATCTGACCCACAGCAAGTGATCCACAATTACTCATTCCCTTCTCTTTCCTTCCTGTATTTATGATTCAGATGCTTGGGTTTTGACAGCACAGAAATTTTAACATGTGTGTCTTAGTACAGGACTGAGAAGGAAGACCTATATTCATTAATTCAAAATGACTGAAGCAAAACAAAGGACAACTCAAAGTGCCTACCTCAGGTCTCAAAAGTTCAAGTTTAAATCAGTCATCAGGTTACTATTGAACAATTGCATTTTATTCAGATTTTAATCCAAATACTAACAGGTTCCTTGCTACCAGAAGTCATGTCCCTTTCCAGACAATTCTGGACTTAAGAGTAAACAATCTGTAAGGTCTTTTCAGTACAAGGTTAAAGCAATGAATACATTTTAATGTTTCATGTGATCTCTGATCGTCAACAGCCTGCCTATATCCTTTGAGACTTCCTCTTCTTACACTTTTGTCATTCACAGAAACACTGCTGTGGCTCTGAAAACATAATGTGAATTTCAGTAACTACAATTAGCCTTTTTTTTTGGAGGGCTACTGTTTTACTGAAAGCTCCCTAGCAGACACTGACAGCTGGGTACCTAAACACATTTGTACTGTTAATTAGTACGTGACAGAAACTCTGCACAAGCCAATATACACATTAGAATGAATTAATGATCTTTTCAGTATGAACATGGCCTCATCTGTTAAATCTTTGGATTTATTTATATATTCCGCCAGCGCCTCACTTCTACCATGAAAATGTTCCAATCTGGACTAGCTGTCTAGCTAACGTTAATGCCAACAGGCCCCTTTGACACCCCTCTCAGCACTGTGCCCCACAGCGGCTGTCTTGGAGACGAAAGAGCATGGCTGCCGTGCTTTGTTGCCTCCCTTCTGAGATTGCTGTTAGCTTACATTTCATAAGTAACAGTCGGATGACAACACTAAATAGATTTTAATGCTCCAGAGATCAACAAGACGAGGTAGAGAAACACAACACAATCTGTCCTAATTATTTCATAGAATCTTCTATCTTTCAGTGTTAATCAGGCATCCAACGAGGAGGAAAACAAAGCAAGTGGTTAAATGTTTGAATCTTTTCAGTCTATAGTGCTGAAAAAGAAATATATTCTTTAAAAGCCCAGGCTGGCCTGTGATCTCCGCATTTGGCAAGCCAACACAAGTAGATCTCTGGGAGTTTGAAGCCAGCCTGGACTCCATAGCAAGTACCAGAGCAGCCAAGGCTACAGAAACTCTTGACTCATAAGACAACAACCCCACCCCCACCCCTGAGCCAAAAAAGCCTCTAAGAAGCCAGATTTGAGTTCTGTTTTAGCCTCCTGAGTCTGTTTTTAAGGGGAAAAAAATCACAAGCTTGAGAATCTAATTTCATATTTAACTTGAACTCAAAGGCAACAGTGAAAGTCATAACAGTAGAAAAATGTAAAGCTCTGGTTTCTCTTCAGGTCTTATAAAAATGTGGATGGCTGAGGACTATGTGTACTTCAGACCCCTGAAAAGCAAGTCTAAGCATAAGTGATAGGCATTTTAAGCCTTGAACTATCTGCAAAGGCATAGCAGTGATGAGCTGAAATCAGGACAGCTGTCACACAGAGAAACAGAACACCAGTGGTGAAGCAGTATTTATTAATTCCAGGAAGATACAACTCCATATATCTTTTTATAATGGTCATATTAATAAGTTTAAGGCATCTCAGGTTAGGATCCCAATTTGGCCAAAGCTTCTTAAGACAGACCTTAATACACTGCACATACTGTCTTTTTTTTTTAAAGCCAGTATGCATTTTAAGCTGATCAAAGAAGAACAGTTTTTATGAAAAATAAAACACTGATATCAAAATGCTGGGGCTGATTTAGGAATGAAAGTTCCAAGGTGTGTGTTTTAAGGAGCACTGACAGGCAAGAAAACCTCGTTCTTTGAATGTATTTTATAATATAATCAATTGGATTGCAGGTCCTAAAACTGCTCATATCCAGTATGATGGCGCTTGAGGCCAATAAAATAAGCCAGCAACACTAGAGCAAGTACTCCTGCCAGAGCTGCTCCCACCGCTATGGGCACAAGGAAGTTGTCTTCATCTGCACTGCAGTCTTGAGCTGGATGTGGAGAAAGGACAATTGAGAACAGAAACAATGACACTGCAAATGTCTCCATTTGAAGTTAAAATACAGCACTTCCCAACATACATATTTGTACATCAAAACAGCAAAGTCATTTTGGCATTCATTATCAGTAAAGGAGATGTCTGCAAAAAGTGATCCCTTAAAAAAAAAAAACAGACAAAAACAAAACAGCACTTTTATGCAGTCACCCCTCCTTAAAAAGCAGTCATTGGAGGGAAATATATATATTGATATATTGATATATATGTATATTGATATATTGATAAACATACTCCCAGGCTTCTTACAGAAAGTGATAATGAATAAATATAATTTGATTTCCCTTGATCAGCCTAGAGCTTTCAGAGCTAACTACTATGTTGAATGCTGAATGGTATGTGGCACTAAGTCATGAAATGAATAGCAGCTATTTCAGCTGACACGAGGGCACAACACACAGCATGTGCACTCACTTGGTAATGAGGAAAGATAATCTGGCCCTACTGATGTAACTGTTGGCTTCCTGATGTGTATGTAGCGTAGGGAAAGGGGAACACTTATTCACTACTGGTAGGAATCTAAATTTGGTTTAGCCATCATGGAAATCAGCATCAAGTTACCACAGGGGATGGAAGGGAGGTAATCATGAATCTGGAAAAGGGACTGGCCAGGAACGGGGGCACATTGATAAGGGAGGGAGGGAGAAAAAGGATGCTGGAGAGAGTCATCAGAATACAATGTACAGATACATCAAATTGTCAAAGAAACAAAATTAATCTGAAAAATTAAAAAGAAATACCATATATACAGTGATCCAGGAATTCTATTACTGGTTATGTATCCACAGAAAATTAATTCAGCATATCAAAACAAAACATCTCCGTATGATCTAGCTATACCACCCCTCAGTATACATGCAAAAAATAAATCAACATGTCACAGAAATAAATACCTGATCGTTCACAGCACCATTCACAGGACGGTCAAGACCTAACTTAGACATCCAACAAGTGAACAGATAAGGAAAGTGTACTATATATACAAAATGGAGGTTTATGTAGCAATAAAAATGAAGTGCTTCCATTTAAAGGAAAACGGATGGATCTAAAAATAGCATGTTAAGCAAAATAAGCCAGGCTCACACAAAGCCCACTTATTTATATGAAGATTGTAAATGTGTGCATGAATACAAAGGAGACCATGAAGGGTAGAAGAGCTTCTGAAGAGGCAGAAGAGGATATAGATGTCTGGTACATAACGCCATAGAGATGACATGAAAGCAGAAGGGGAGGCTATCTGTCAAGAAGGGATAAGCAAGAGGGGAGCAGGAGGGACAGGGAGGGCACTGGGGACGGGTAAAATGAGAACAAAATAAAACAGAATATATGTATGAAATGCTATCATAACCAGCCGGGTCTACAGAGCTACTTCCAGGACAGCCAGGACTGTTACAGAGAAACCGTCCTGAAAAACAAAACCAAATGCTATAATAAAACACTGTATGCTAAATTAGAAAATATGTGTAGTCTAGTGTGAGAGTGAAACAAAGAAATCAGTGGTTAGAAATGCAAGATATGCTATGGTAGGGCAAGCAAAACGCAAAATATCATGGAAGTAGTTCAGGGACCCAGTCAACTCAGCTTTGTTAGCTAAGACACCTTGGAAAGGTGACAGCTGAGCCAAGTTTTAAGACAATGCAGGTAGTGGGAGGCAGGTGTAAGAAATGGTGCAGACAAAGCGTGGGGGGTAAGAAAACATGAAACTCCAGGGAGCAATGCAATGAGGGTGACATAGAACAGTGGATGGGTTGGATGGAAGCCAGAAAGAAGGGATGGAAGATCAGCTCACAAAGTACTCTGTGGTTCTGCCTTCTCCCAATGGAAACAAGCAGCAACAGAAATTCTAGCAGAGTTAACTGTTTCAGAACTGCAGATTGCAGGTAGTAAGCTAGGAGCCACCTCAATTGCTAGCATCCAAGTGACCAACATAGTTTTCCTGAACTGGGTTAATGAAGTGTAGATGCAAAATGGAGAGACCACAGATCCATTTAGAAGGCAAACTTGACAAAAATGGATGTAAAAACTTGGCAAAAATGGCTGCAATAGCAGGATGTTTTCCAATTCTACACTTGAGTGGTTACGGAAATGCTGGTGCTGTCAATCATGATAGTAATCCAAAAGAAAGAAATGTGAATTTATTGTAGTCTTGCTGCACTTGTAGTTATTGAGGATGAGTGGAATAGAGTGAAAGAGGGTAAGTAGAAGAGGAAGATACTCACTTTTCGATTGAATTATAGATGTCTGTGTCCCCAAATATACCATTCCTGAGTACATACCTAAAGGGGTCTATCCTACCTGCTGCACTGCACATAGTAGTAAACAAATACATGGTAGGAACCGGCCTACATGTCTACAAAAAAGTGACTAAAGAAAGTGTGGTACATATACACAATGGAAATGAAATCATTCCACTTGAAGGAAATTTGATGGACTAAAATGAGCATCTTAAGCAAAATAAGCTAGACTCAAAGACAAATGCCACATGATTCCTCTCACACTCGGAGACTGTATTTTAATTTGTATATACAGTCATGAAACACGACCATAGGAGGAGTAAGCTAGTTTTAAGGAAGGAAGACTGTGATTCAATATATGTGGCACGAAAGCAAGAGAGGGAGGGAAGGGGAAAGAGCATCACTAAGAATGGGTGTGTAGAAAAATAGACTGATAGCTGGGAAACCAGCACGGGACATGATCCAGACCCCAGGAACGTGGGTGTCAGTGAGGAGACCTTGGAAATCTACGGGACCTCCTGGAGTAGTTCAGTCCTTATCCCTAGCATAGGTGTGGACTTTGGGAACCCAATCCACATCCAGGGATACTCCCTGAGCCAAGACACATGGAGGTGAGCCTAGGCCCTATCCCAAAGTATATGATAGACTCTGAAGACCCCCTATGGAAGGCCTCAGCCTCCCTGGGGAGCAGAAAGGATATGTGATAGGTAGAGTTTTACTTGGGGGTTGGTAGGGTCAGGGGAGGAGAGGTGGGAGAGGGAACTGGGATTGTCATGTAAAACAATCTTGTTTCTAATTCAAATAAAAAAAATCTGCAAAAAAAAAGAAAAGAAAAAAGAAAACCTGTACCCAGTGTAGTTTCCTTAAACACTAACAAAACAAAATACCTGGGTCCCAACCAAAATGTCTATAAATTGGGACAAGTAAAATGAAAAGGGTCCATAGAGAAAACACCAGGAATACTAATTTTTTGAGATGTAGGAAAGGCAGGTAGAAGATGGTATGGCAGATTAGGAAGGGGAGAGCTCCAATTAGCATGAGAGAAGAGTTTAATACATTAGAATTCTGAAACAATGTACATTGGATCTAGCCATGTGCTGGATGAGGTATGAGTCAAACTGCCGCAAAGACGGGTGAGTGGCAAGTGAATAGCTAGTGATCAGTCACAGCATCAAGGACTAAGGAGAAAAAGTCATTTCTATAAATTTAAGATCCAGAAAAAGAAAACATGGATGTACTTACAATAGGGACATAAAGAAAAGGTGACATTTGGAATAAAGAAATACGTTTGTAAGATGAGATAAAGGGGGAAGGAAAATGTTCATAAAAAGAGTGAGGCTAATGTTTCTCCCCTGGTTCCTCATGGACAAAGTGGAGCTTGCTGGAATGTGTGTTCTGTGTGTTATCTTAGCAGATTAAAGAGCAGATATGGAGTAACAGCTTCCCTTTATGAAAACATGGGGGTTTTTAGAACTTGGTGTCTCTAATTACCATCTTCAGTTTGAAGAAATTGTTACATTTAAGGAAAACAACAAGTAAATTTTTTAAAAGAGCAAATCTAATGACATATTGAAGATGTTCAATGGAGGGTTTCCTAGGACATATGAGGAATGAGATTCTAGAAGTACAGATCGTAAAAGAGAAAAACCTACTGTGACTGCAGAGATAGATGGATAGAAAAGACATTTGCAAAGATTCACAAAGAGGATCAGGATGCTAAAATACCACTTATCTGTATTCCCCACTCCCTTGTCTCGTGTTGCCTGCAGTTTTCCTCCAGGGACTGGACTCTACCAGAGGTAGATAAATCACAAAGTTAAATAAGTTTACTGGGATTGTGTCAAAATAAGAATGAACGGCATTGGAGTTAAGAGCACTAACTGTTCTTCCAGAGGACCTGGGTTTCATTTGCAGCATCCACATGGAAGTTCACAACCGTCTGTAACTCCTATTCCAGGGAATCTGGTGCCCTCTTCTTCATTCCACATTGAAAGGGCACACAAGTGGTACACAGACATGTAGGCAAAACATTCATATACATAAGACAAAAAAGAATGAATAGGCTGAAATGAAGTTCTGACCATGACTTGCAATCACAAAATATGCCAAGCTCTTTTCTGACAGCCAGCCTCTAGGGCAATAACTGGAAATGAGATACAACCCTGGAGTTTATAGACAGTCTGACATTGATTCTGGTTGCCAACTTGATGGTCATTCTAAACTGGGTTCTGTTAAGAATCCACACAGTAAACAATGCTGGATTAGACTTGTGAAGAGATGCTACTAAAGTTCCCAGTTAGCTCAGCCCCTTCAATTTCCCAAATTACTGCCCATCCTATAAAATATGAGGTGGCACAGACCATACAGTATTATGCCTTAGATTTAATACCTCTGGATTTTAAAAAATTCATTAGTAGATTAATTTCTTATTTTGGCAAAAGTCTCAACAGTTCTCTTGTTCCCAAATTTGGGTGCTTGATCCAATACTGAGATGACTTTCATAAATACTGCCAATAAGGCTTTTATATAAGACAAATATTCCCAGAGCAGATCAAAAAGGCAATTCCACTAATACAAAGATCTTTCTAGATGCTGTCACTTACTTAAAATGCTCACTTAGTATGTGAAACATTAATTTAGAATTATTGATTTTATGAATTCAACTATAAGAGTATGTAGGTAATTGAAACAAATTCTGATTTTTAAAAAAAGCAATTGTTTTACTCTTTGTTCTTTGTTTTTGAAACGGAGTCTCATGCAGTCCAGATTGGCCTCAAATTCACTATGTGGCCAAGGATGACCTAGAAATCCTGGTCTCCTGCCTCCACCTCCCAAGTGCTAAGATTATGAGTGTGCTCCACCACTAAAACAGTTAATATTAATAGGACTGTGTCCTGAAGAAAAGAAAAACTCATTAAGTAGGTCAATTTGACCTCAGCTATTTGCTTAATGTACACTTAATACTATAATGAAAATGTTTCTGAGAAAGGAAACTGTATTTGTGGGATTTTCTTGAGACAGGGTCTCCAGTCTCAGTGGCTCATCTTGTTTGACCTTAAACTCACTACGAATACCAGGCTGGACTTGAATTTGCATGGGTATCTGCCTGCCTCGTTTTCCCAAGTGTTTTGATTAAAGGAATGTATGGCACGTTGTCTAACTGTTGAGATATCCTACCCCTGCCACTGGGACTTGAACTCAGACCCTGAATACATGCTAAGAAAGTGCTTTATAACTCAGATGCCCCAACCCTGTGAAAAAGTTTCCAAGCCACAGAAGCAATAATAGTTTTAAAGATACTGGGCGGTGGGGCTACACGCCACTAATGCCAGCATTCGGGAGGCAGAGGCAGGAGGATCTCTGTTGAGTTTGAGGCCAGCCTGGTCTACAAAGTGAGTTACAAGACAGGCTCCAAAGAAAACACAGAGAAACCCTGTCTCAAAAAAAAATTAAAGATTAAAAAGTTCCATGGCCATTAAAATTTAATTAAAGTTACCTATAGAGAAAAAAAATAAAACCCTGCTAGTCTTCAATTTTCTACTCAGAGATCTTTCAAAGATAATTTTCAGTCTAAGAATTCGAAAACACTTATCTATAACAAAATATGAAACTCGTCTTAAAAACTAATTGAGGGTTTTTTTAAAGAGTCACCTTCTAACGTAACATTTCATTTATGTATCTTTTACATCAAGTACATCACATGAAGCTGAACAAATACTTGAGGCTGGCACAGCAGAGGTGGGTCGGTCAGTAAAGTGTATGTTGTGTAAGCATGAAGAACTAAGTGCAGATGCCTAGCATCCACCGTGTGCATCTGCAACCCCAGGTCAGCACTAGGGGATGAGACAGTGGATCCAGGAGCACTCTGGCCAATGGCCTAGTGAAAACACTGAGCTTCAGGTTAATGAAGAACCTGTCTGAAAAGATAAGGTGGAAAGCACACAGGAAGAAACTTGACCTTGATGTAGACTTCTGCCCTTCATATGCGTACACACAGACAACCACACACACACACACAATACACACACACACACACACACACACACACACACACACACACACACACACACACACACACACACAATACACACACACACACACACACAGACAGACACGCTCGCGCTCGCGCACAAGTACACATGCATGCACACACACAAAATATTTGAAGCCATTCAGTATAACATGTCTACGCCAATTTCAAAGACAATATATAATGATTAGACAGGAATTTAGCTACCCAAGTAAAGAGAAAGGAGATAAGTGGAAAAGAAATGAATCCAAGACATCTTTCTCTACCTAAGCAAACAGAGGAAGTGCTACAATCTTAAAAATAGATGTATCTTCTAAGAATTCCTCCTGGCAACATGCAGGAAATCGAAGATGGTGCACGGTTCACTGAATTTAAGTATGCACTTGAAATATAAACCATGTGGCTTCTTAGCAGGTTCCTTCCAAAATACTCAATAGCGAGTTTATCTTTTCTGAAATGGAAGGTACTACTAAAAGTAGGGGGCAGTAGAATTTTCAAGCCTCTAATCCCTACATGAAGAAAACTGTGAGGCTACCACCCCTGAAGAAGTTCAGCAACTTGGCCCAGTCTCACGGTAGCTAACAATCATGTTGACAACTGTGATATCTGTAGTCCCATGGTTTACCTCAGGAATCCAGGAGAAACCTGCCGGCTGGGTGCTAAACTGCCTTGTATGACACACTAACATGACTGAGAAATTACATGGAGATTGTGGGGATAATCTAAGAGAAAAATTGTGTTATGAAATACTGCCCTCGACTTAGGAGTCGACAGAAGTGTACCAAAAAGATACTATGAAGCTTTTAATATGAAACAAATAACCTAGATCACACACACACACACACACACACACACACACACACACACACACACACACACACACACACACACACCACAGACTTGCCAAATGAAATCACCCAGACCTGCAGCCTACGTAAAGAAGCATGTCTCAGGTAATTCTTATTCTGCAGCCATCCTGGTGTCAGTCAAGCCTTACATATGGGACTTTCTTTCCAGACAGCAGCACACAGACAAAATGTATTGAACACTGAACACAGTCTAGTTCTTCTCTTAAGGTCATTTTTTTCTGTTTGAAACTGCCATCATGTAATATACAAAACCTTCACTTTAACCAAAGGGAAAAAATGTGAGCAAATTTCCTTAAGAAATAAAAGATCTTTATTGATTTAGAAGCAATGTTGGGCAAACAAACAGGCAAATATCTGAGAAGAGATATCGTACATCAACTAGCACTTTAAACATTTGAAAAAAAAATGTGGGAAGTACTTACATGGACCAGTTTCTTATACAAGTGCTAAAGCATGGAAAAGCATCCCAAATCAAATAGAGTATTATGATCAAGGCGCAAAACCAGTAAAAACAAAACAAACAAAACAAAAATACAAAAGATACAAAGATAATGTGTCTATAGGAAATAAAAGTGTAAATAGCAGTACACAAACTGGCCCATGTAAAATACAAAAATATTCATTGAAGTCAGATCTTTCTAGAAAACAGTGCTTTGGAGGTATTTTAATATGAATCCGGTATATAATCTAAATGTAAAAACTTTTAAAAACATTAACAGCATTAAGCCAGTGCCACCCACTTGTTCAATTAGTCTTTTTAAAACGCTGTTTTGTTGACTCGTGACAAAGGTCTAATACCTGTGCTTTTGAAAGCATAATCCTTTCTTTTAAGATTAACAAGCTTATGCTAAAACAGTTTAAATGGAAAAATATTTTAAAAATTAGATTTCCATTTCATTCCTAACAAGTGTTTTAAGCTGGCCATGCAGTTCCCTGTTGCTTTAGGAGACGGTTAGTCAGAAATATGATTCTGAACCAATAAGGTTTTCAGGCTAAGTGGACAGCAAGTTAAAGTGACACAATCTCTGTCACTTCTATATAACTCAAAGGACAGTTACAGACATACACATGCTAACATGCAATTGCCTATAGGTATATGTATATGTATATGTATATGTATATGTATATGTACCATGTATTCAACATTAGCATTTTGGAAGCCAGACAGTTCTTCATTTTTCTGGTGAATGAAAGGCATATAATCTGCCCTTCCCAAATAACAAGAACCTTCTACATATGGCTGCAGATCAATATTTTAAGAAATGTTTGCTGAGTCTTACCAATATTTATGTATGTATGCATGCATGCACGAATGTATGTATGAATGCATATATGTATGAAAGATCTCCTAGAAGCTGCAAGGAATACATGATGTGTTAACTATCAGGCTGAAATAATTTGCTCTCATATAAGCATTAGCTGATGCATAGCAAATGAGCAACTGGTGCCATCTCTGCACACAAAACTGAATACAAAAGTACTACAATGAATAGTAACAATGTAAGTTTTGATTATCACAGAACCATTTAAACATGAAGCCAAATTAGTAAATGCGGTAGCAGTCGATGCAAACTGGAAATGAAGACGGTGTTAATGGACTAAGGCAAGACCATGACCATGACTTTTGGATTAGGTGCAAGCTATGTTGTGAGTGTAAGTGCACTTCGTATTCTAGGTTCTAAGACATACTGACATTTCTTGAAGAAAAAAAGGAAAGAACAAAGCACATTACCACCAACAAGGAAGACTGGAGGGTTCAAGAGAAATCTGCATTCATCTTAGTGCTGCATAGAGAGGCCAATTTCTGGGCACAAAGCACTAATGCCCTCATTTGGCACTGCCTAGCAATTATCTCTAAAGCACCTAAAAACATTGAAATGCCCAGTTGGAACTGCCTTGTGTCTTGCAATTTAAAAGATTGAAATATCCAGTTTTTTAAAATATTAAATAAAAAGATTAACATCTATTCTAAAATTTAAAAAGCTTTTGTGTTTTTGTCATTTCAGCCACATTAAATACAAATGTATTCAAAAAGCATGAGAAAAGGATTTTACTGGCAAGAGTGTGATACTGCTGGGCTCTGCTCAAATCTACTGATACTTCTTTCACAGGTCAAATATGGAGCAATGCCAAAGTAGCTAAGCCAACCTGCAAACAAAAATCCCAAACAATGCAAAAGGAGCTAGTACAAATTCTGGAGATCAGGTTGTTCAAAGTCAACCTCATGCAGGCAGAGAAAACCTTCTCTTTTTCCTACCCTGTACATTCTCGTCCAAATTTTTAAGTCAAACACTGAGATACAAATTCCACCCAGTGAACAAGAACCTGTAGCCCAGGTAATTTTGTACACGCCTTTTGCTATAGAAGTTTTAAACTCCCTTGTCAGGGAAACCAAACTCACATGACTCATTTGTAGTTGACAGTACTTGGGATTCTTCTGTTAAAGTTTGAAATCTACCATACCACCCATCTGAGAGCAGGACTGTAACTAAGTGTACCTTCAATAGTATTGCATACAGAAACTTGTACTTGCTTTATTATTTTGTAACAGAGATTACATGTGGATTAGTGTTACAGAGTCTGATATCCAGCATAACTCTTTCTTCTGCCAATTAGGTAAGCAATCACTATAACGATAATCAAGCCTGAAAGACCAGCACCAACTATAATTGGTATTAGAATGGTGTCATCATCCAGCGAACACTCCTGGGCTGTAGGTGAGAAAAAGTGTGTAACAAATAATGAGTATAATCAAAAGAGAATGTCCAAAAGTAAAGATGTTGATTCAAAGTCAGAAATGCTCTTACAAAATAAATTTCAACAAAAGCAGGCATATTTTTATGATAATGTAGAGAAAGTGATGACCGGTTAAAGTTAAAATCCGAAAGTGTATCTGTCCTTTTGTTTGTGAGTATATCAGAGAGTATTCCTATGTGTCAATAATGGATGCTCATTTATTGCTCTGCGTAAAACCATGTATCATATGATATACACACTGCATTACACTACTAAGATAGGAAAACTACTTTATCAGAAATGAAGAGACCTAAACCAGCCCATGTCTACAGAACCAGCTTAACCTCTGAGTGGGAAAGTGGACATCTCTGGGGAGATAAAGAACACCAGGGCTATCATTGGACTAAACAACTGCTGCCTCTGGAGTTCTTTAACAGTGGGGATCAGCAAACTACAGCCCATGGGCCAAACCTGGCTGAAGAACTAAAAGTAGCATGAATAATCAATTTTAAATGATTGGAAAAGAAGGTATTCTTTTGTGAAACATGAGCATTACATGAAATTCAAATTTTCATATCCCTAAAGTTTTACTGGAAGGCAGCCACACTCGTCTGTATGAATTGCCTAGAGAGGTTTCCAAACTACAATGGCAGAGTTAAAGAGTTGTGACATACACCATACGACTTCAAAGCTTGTGAAATCAATTTAGACTTTTTCTCAAAAAGCTTGTATGTCCCTGGCTTAAAATATGTGAAGAATTAAGAAACTAGGACCTCTTACAATGCTAAGTGTGTTTACTATGTGTTTTATCTCTCTGGCTCAGAATAGCAGGCCAGAGGGGCTTTTTTTTCTATTTATAGCAAGCAGTCCTATCTAATAAAATCCAATCAACGCTCTTCAAAATGACTGCAATTCTATTTCCTCCCTGAATACACTGACGTATTACCTGGGTGTTATATTTATAGTTATCCACAACCAAGAACCTAGTTCCATAAATAGATTGTGCATTCAGTATCAGTATTAAACATTCTATATCTCTCTGGCACCCAACCTTTCAAATTAGGCAAAGAGCATAGCTCATCTTGGGCCACTGCCAACTAGATAAACAGACCTGAACTGAGACTAATACTGCAGATGATTTTAAATTCTAAATACAAATTCAGACCTCAAATTAGAATAATGATGTAGGGGAGCTAGATGAAGATTTAAAAAAAATAAATCTATTACAAGATCAAAATAATTAAAGTAATACGCAAAACAAACACACGGGAAGAGATTGGATTCTATTTTGGGTTTTGGGAAGCAGGATTTCATAGACACCAGCCTAACCTCGAATTGACTATGTAGCCAAGGATGACCTTGAACAGCTGCTAACCCTGCCTTGACTGCCTGAGTACTATGATTATAAGCATGTCACCACTCCTGGCAAAGCAAATGGAGTCTTGAAATTTTGAAGCTATGAATAACCTTTTGTCCCCACAAGAATGGTAGGGTAAATAAAGGTCCGACTATGTGTTTGGTACTCCTGTAAATGTACCGAACAGTTCACAGCTGAATAGTTCACAGCATATTCACTTTAATCACAGCTTCTCCATTTACTTATAAACCTCGAGATTAATTGTTTGAAAGGATGGGGATGACTGAAATAGTTCTGCTCAGCAAAGCTCTGCTCAACAAACCCCCAATTTTAAGTAATTGGTTTAAAAGCATAAGTCACTTAAGGAATTGGCTGTACTTTTTTCTGTCATGCAAATTTTAATCTGCAATGCCAAATGCATATTTCATATTCACACAAATACAATATAATGAACTGTACATGAGGATTTCATTAAAAACCTGATAAAGGCCACCATTAGCCCAAACAAAGTGGGTCTTCAAAAAGTCTTATTTGAACTTAGACTGGCTTTAAGGACTGTCTATGTCATTTTGGCTGGCAGGCTAGGATTCATGGGATATGGGCCTTTGCTACCACTACCACCCTTTATCTTGTGTCTTGAGCAAATCAAACCAAACTGTTTTCATCTGGGTATGAAAATGTTTCCCAAGATGGTCCCCAGAAGGCAGCTATAAGGTGCTTGAAGCTGTTGCTCCAAGTGCCTCCCCTCCCCAAACTCAACCTTAGGGGATAACCTGTTTCTTAAAATGATTTTCAGATTTTCAAAAATTACATCTACTTTGACCAAAATGATGAGCCAAATGTAGTTACACAATTTGTCCCAGGCTCTGAGAACTTTCTATCGAATCGAGAGGGGAATTTGTATTTCTCTATGCTCATGGACAGAATCCCCCGAGACTCGGAGGAAAAGCCACCTATAGGATGACAGAAGAACATAGTAACTACAGTTTGTTTGCTTCTTACCTGTGGCATACTTTCCTTTCGTCACATTAAAAGGTTGCACCTTTAGGTTAAAGGTGTTTATCTGAAACGTTCTAGACACTGAAACAACCTGCTCTTTGTTGCACATATAAGAACTTCCAAGAGGGGCATCCCAGAAGCTAAGGTTGTTATTTGCAACACTGAAAACTGCAGGAAATAAAACAGGCTAATTAACTTCTTAATCTAGCAACATAAGAAAAATGAGACAGTCTCTAGGGTTGGAAGGGTTTTAGTAAAATATAGCAGTTTGAAGTCAGGCTCTGACCCCCAAAAAGCAACTCTTGCCATCACTAAGTTCACTTAATTTGTTTTCTTTTGCTTGGTTTCTGACACAGGACCTCACTATATAGCCCAAACTGACCTAGGGCTCACTATGCATCCCAGGCTGTTTTCAAACTTATGACCCTCCTTGTCCCTGCTTCCCAAGGCTGCAATTCCAGGAATGTACCACCACATCTGCTTCTCCTTAGTCTTTCCATCAATGCTTCTGTAGTCTAAATTTCAGGCATTTCATTAGCAATTACCCACCATACTTTGAAAAGATGATTCTGCAGAGCAGATGATTCTACAAGGGATACACTGTAGTTCTATACTACATAGTACGGTCTAGTTCTACAGTAGACTCTAAGCTGTGATCAAGAAGTATTTTTACATAGCATCTTCTATTTCATAAGACATGATCTGGCCATAAGCTAATTATCACTTCCACTCCTTCCATAAATCCAGAACTCTTCTCCCCCAGGACAATGCTGTGCTTACCTGAGCCATTAGCCATATACATGCTGACGTTAACTTCCTTCAGATAGAAATGGCTTTCACTTTTCTGTTTGAAAAAGAGCTTCCAGTTAATAACATATCACAGCTGTCTAAATAACAGTTAATATCAGCAGAAAAGCAATCTAGCACTGTTATACAGATGAGGACACCATCAGACATCAGCCAGCAGTATAAACTACAACTTAAGTCTTGTCGCTAATTGTAACAAAACCATTTTCCAATGCATTTCATTTCTAAACTCTTTGAGCACATTATTCAGGAATTCCTGTATACAGGATGATTCATTTCCTCTGTTTTATTCTTCTTGTCACTTGCTGAGTCCATACTATTTGGCGTAGGTCACAGTGTGACCTTTTTTGTCTTTTTATTTTGGTTTGGTTTTTTGACTCAGGGTTTCTCTGTGTAGTCCAGGATATCCTGGAAGTCCGAGGCTGTCTGGTCACTCTGTAGACCAGGCTGGCCTTAAACACAAAGATCTGCCTGCTTCTGCCTCCTAGGTGCCACCATTCCAGGCTCACAATATGACCTTTGAACTGTGTGCCCTGCTTTCAGATCCTCCAGTTCGGTTCTCTTACTTTTCTTATTATCTATCATATCTGCTCATCATATTGGTTTTCCAATACTATTACCTTTGCATTCTATTTTTGCTTTCTAACCTTTGTGTTTGGGGCTGGAACCTAGGGCTTACTGCACATAACATGCAAGCGTTATTCAATTGAGGACATCATCAGCCCGATGTTTGTCTAATACAATTTTCATTACAGTTATTTGTTTTGTGTGTATGGATGCATGAACTTATAATGTGTCATGTGTGGAGATCAGAGGACAATTTATGGGACTTGGCTCTCACCCTCTACCATGTTGGTTCTGGGGATGGAACTCAAATTATCATCAGGCTTGGCAGCAAGTGTCTTTACCCACTGACCCATCTTGCCCCAGTTTTTTTGTTGTTGGTAGTTTTTTTTTTTGAGACAAGGTTTCTCCAGGGAGCCTTGGCTGTCCTGAAATTCTCTCAGTAGACCAGGCTGCCCTTGAACTCACAGGGATCCACCTGTTTCTGCATCCCAACTGCTGGAGTGAAAGGTGTGTGCCACCAAAACCCAGCACTTAATTATATGTATTAATGGCGCTCGGTGTGATACCCTGATACATGCATACAGTGTGTACTAACCAAGTAAGGGTAATTGGCATTCCCCTCACCTTAGAACTGTTAATGTTTGAAGCTTTGATGTCCCCTTTTCTTGTTTTTTTTTTTTTGGTTTTTGTTTTGTTTTGTTTTGGTTTGGTTTTCCGAGACAGGGCTTCTGTTTAGCTTTGGAGCCTGTCCTGGAACTCGCTCTGTAGACCAGGCAGGCCTCAAACTCACAGAGATCCTCCTGCCTCTGCTGCCCCCCCCCAATGTCACCTTTTCTAGATCTTCATAAAATATAAACTAGGGTACTCTGAACTAGTCATCCCATTGTGGTAAGGAACACTTTCTGTATCTTATCCAGTATCCCTCTACCTAGCCTCCCCTCCTTATCTTTCTGAAACCGATGAACCAGCCATTCTAATAATATAAATGCTTAGCATATACCAAGTAACACATCTAAGTGCTCCATGGAACTAACAAGGTGAAACATACTTGTATATTGCCCTCTTAGTGCTGGTAATGTGCCAAGGAACATAAGATAAATACATAGGAAATTAAAGATACAGCTCAGTGGTGAAGGGCTTGCTTAGTTAGCATTTATGAGCCGTGGAGTTCTGTTCCCACACCAACCTCACTGGTCTCTGGACTGGAAAGAAAAGACATATAAATAAGCTAATCCTGTTACAAAAAAAAAGTAGCAAGTTAAGAAAATTGACAGGGTCGGGCACTGGTGGTACACGCCTTTAATCCCAGCATTCGGGAGGCAAAGGCAGGCGGATTTCTGTGAATTCGAGGCCAGCCTGGTCTACAGAGTGAATTCCAGGACAGGCTCCAAAGCAATAAAGAGAAACCCTGTCTTGAAAAACAAAAAAAGGAAGAAAAAGTAAAGAAAATTGGCAGGAATGATATTATTTCCAATGGGGAATTTGGTTACAAAACAAGTAGATATATTCGAGAAGGCAATAATCGAATAAGGAAAGGTGATCAGAAATAAGCATTATCTACACACTTGAGAACTAAGTGCCAACCATTGTTCTTTTGGTATGTGAGACAGTGGATTAAACCCAGCATTCTACACACAGTGGGCAAGCATCCCCAGCCATTTTATTTGCTATTTTGAGAAAAGGTCTCACTAGCCCATACTAGCACTGAAAACGTAACACAGGCTGGCCTTGAATTTGCAATCCTCTTATCTCAGTCTCCCAAGTAGCTGGGAGTATAATACCTATGCCACCAGCCCTGGCTCCAACACCTCTATACTACTGATGCCATTATTGTGCCCAGTTTAAAATGAATCATTCAGGCAGAGAGTTGCTAAGTGACCTCCCACACTGATGCCAATTACTAATCGTCAAGCTGGAATTTCAACCCAAAATCTGGCTACAAATATATGGACTGGTTACTGTCGTGCTCAGACTTCATAAGCTATGTCTCAAAGTCAGAGTAAAGGAGAGCCTGTTCTTGCTGTATCCAAGAGGCTAGTGAAATACCATAGTGACATTTTTTGTTGAGTGTTATTTTTTTGAGACAGTGCCTCACAGTCCAGCTAGCCTTTGATTCTTCATCTTCCTGCTTTACCGTAGGTAGATGTATACCTCCTTCCCTGTCCACAGGTACTTCTTATACATCAGATACTGAGACTCCATCCCAGGCAGGCAGTGGTGGCACACACCTTTAATCCTAGCACTCAGGAGGCAGAGGCAAGCGGATCTCTGTGAGTTCGAGGCCAGCCTAGTCTACAGAGCGAGTGCCAGGATAGGCTCCAAAGCTACACAGAGAAACCCTGTCATGATAAACCAAAGAAAAAAAAGAGACTCTATCTCCATCCATACATATAGTAATATGATTGACAGCTAAAGTAGTTTTTATACAATGATATAGCAGTTCTGCTCAAGAATGGTGGTGACTCCTCATCTTCCCTCACTTGAAAACTATGGCCTATTCTTCATTCCCATTTGCTACTATGGCACACATAGAACCACACAACATTAAAACTAGTAATTGTTTCTGACATGGTAGAAATTAGGTCTCCAGTTACTAACAGCTGCTAGCAAGGAGAACAGGTGTGCCTAACAGCTCCTAGTTCAGATCTTAACAAAAGCATAATCAACAAAAAACTGTATGCTGGCACTATAAAGGATCCTGGTTTAATGAGTTAATGTGTGCACTTAACACAAAGCCTACATGTAACAAGAGAACTGTCCCTCAAATTCTCAGAGGATCAGCACCAGGATCTACTAGAAATACCAAAATCTAGGATGTTCAAATCCCTTTTTCAAAATGGTGATACTTGCTTACAATTTACACACATCTTCTGTATACTTTCAATCACCCCCACATTACTTATGATCCTTAAATATAAATGCTATGTAGAAGGAATAGTGCATCGTTTACATTTTAATAACAAGAACTATAACTATAAATGCAATTTTTGTGGCTCTGGGGACAAAACACAGGGTCCTGGGCATTCTAAGCAAAATTGTCTGCCACAAATCTTGAACCACAGACCTTTTTACTTGATATTAACTCAAGGTTGGTTTAATCTGTGTATGCAGGATCAAAGGTGTGTACCACCATCACTCAGCCTGACTATGCTTATTAATGCTAGCTATTACTAGTACAGACACTATTATCTTGTAGAGCTGGCTCAGCAGTTGGGAGCAGTAGCTGTTCTTCCAGGACCCGGTTTCAATTCCCAGTACACATATGGCTGCTTGCACTGGTTTGTGGCCTCAGTTCCAGGGGATTGGGCACCCTCTCACAGACATGTATGCAGGCAAAACACCAATGTACATAGTAATAAATATATCTTTTAAAAAGAATCTTAACCTGGGTGGTGGTGGTGCAGGCCTTTAATCCCAGCACTCAGGAGGCAGAGGCAGGCCTATGAGTTCAAGACCAGCCTGGTCTACAGAGCGAGTTCCAAGACAGCCTCCAAAGCAATACAGAGAAACCTTGTCTCAAAAAAAAAAAACAAAAAAATACAAGTCCAGCCCATAGACAATGGAACTGACTCAAAAATGAACAAGCATAAGTGAGCTTTCCTTCATAGTAGTTAGGTGTTAAAAGTGAAAAGAAATCCAAATATCACACACACATACATCTACCACTGTTTAGACTTTCAGATATACTTGTCAGAGAAAGAACTTTAGAAAACAGTTGGTACTCACCACAGCAAAGATAAAGTCAAGATACTTAATTTGGCTGTTGTTCAGCCTAAGTTGAGCAGTTTGAGGATGACAGCTGCCGGTGAAGTTAGTTGTACTGGGGTTGATGTTAAAAATGAAAGGCACCTTCAGGAGAATAAGCAGAAGGAAGATACAGATTAACTCAAAGTCCATAGCAAAGCCTTATACTCTGATGGAACCAACCTCAATGTACAACAAAAACTCCTTTGTTTCAATACTTGAATTCCTGGTGTCTTTCTTTCACGAGAACTTGGCACAAGCCCTCAAGCTATGACTCAGCCGACTTCAACAACAATAACAAGAGAGAAACTTCCTCAGTAATGAGCCAGATAAAAACACATTTTTACAGAGCACAAGAGCCATCTGTCTTGGCTTGTTTCAAATCACAGGATCCTGAAAATGGGATTTGTTCATTGGCACTCCCCCTGGTGCCCCAATGAGGTACTGCAACCAAACGAGTACTTGAGAGCTGATCTACGGGCTCTGACTCATCAAACAGCCTTGCTCCTCCTGCACGCCAACCTACAACGTGGCTCAAAGAAAAGGGGGAAAGAGTTTTGGATGGTTTTGAATTTTTGCTGGCGTTGGGATGGCACCCGGGGTCTTGTGCATGTTATGCAAGTGCTTTTCCACTCAACTACATCCATTCCCATTCCCAACTTGTACTGACGGTTGATAGAATCTAAACCATGAAGAAGTCTTTCAAACCGGTAGGTTTTCTGCTGGCCAAGGGGCCTTGAAGGTGACATTAACTCTTCGTGGTTATAGTCATTCCAAACTAAGCAAAACTCAAGTCAAATGAGGAGACCTTGGAAATCTATGGAGCCCCTTGTAGTGGATCAGTACTTATCCCTAGCATAGGAATGGACTTTGGGAGCCTATTCCACATAGAGGGATACTCCCTGAGCCTAGGCACATGGGGGTGGGCCTAGGCCCTACCCCAAAGGATATGACAGACTCTGAAGCCCCCTATGGAAGGGCTCACACTCCCTGAGGAGCAGAAAAGGTATGGGATGGGTAGGGCATTAGTTGGGGGGGGCAGGGAAGGAGGGGAGGGAGAGGGAACTGGGATTGACATGTAAAATAATTTTCTTTCTAACAAAAAGGAAAAAATAATAAAAAACAAAAAACACATTTGCATGAAAAAGATTAAAAAAAAAAACTCAAGTCAACACCAAACCTGCAATTAAACTTGACTCATTCTAGTAGCAGTTCTTAAGTATGTGGTAACCTATACATTACCTGAGATGAAAGTCTTTTAAAAAAAGGTTTATTGATAAAGCAGACAACCCTACCTTCTCCTCAGTGACATTCAGCTGCAGTCCCATGGTAGCCAGCAGACAGGTAGCATTGCCATTACTAACGGAATAGTTTCCAACCTTTGGAGGCAGTGGAGTGGGTGTCGTAGTAGGAGGTGGCACAGTAGTGTGAATGATGGGTCTTACAGTGGTGACAGATTTGTCTTCCTCACACACAAATTCTAAAACAAAGGATAAAATAAGCTATGGTAGTCTTCTTGCTTTATCAGGCCAGGGGAGAGCAAACTACTTCTCAGAGTTAGGTTTTCACAGTCTATGAGTGTTAATTCAAGCAAATGAAGACCTTGGTGGAATATTTTTAAAGTGGATGAAACAGGGGTTCTTTCACTACTGTTTCATATACAGGTAATCTCTTGTGAGTTTTGACCAGAGTAGACAAACTCAGAACACATCAGAAGGTTATAGCTACTCAAGTATAACGATATATTCTTTTTTCAGGCCCACAAAGGTATTTATTGCAAAGAACTTCACCTGCCTCTGATGGGAAAGTCATAGCATGTCTGAGAACACCCCCAGCCCCAGCTAAAATGTCTTTTCCTTCCAACATACAACCACTGTGAGGAAGGACACTGCTTACTAAAAAATAGTTTGGAAATCGTTAAAGAGTTTTGAATACAACGGAATCTTTTCTTTCCATTACCCCACAGCAGGTCACAGGCACTGAAATCCCTTCTTAGGAAGTATTAGTAGTTTTCCAATAATGAATATGAGATTATTACATTTCTAGTAAAAACCACATAACATTGTTTTAAAATCAACTTCTAAAAGGTCAAGGTTAGAACACAGAAATCTGATTTCTAAACTTTGGGCACAGAACTGCTAAGAGCACATGGTCAAGCAATTTGAGGAATTGTTCAATGGTCAGGTTTTACAGGCTGAAAACATCAGAGAAAGTATTTTTAAAAGATTATTCCAAGGGCTACATAAATGGCTCAGCAGTTAAGAGCACTATTTATTCTTCCAGAGGATCTGAGTTCAAGTTCCAGCACCCACATGGTGGCTCCCAACTGTGTCTAGCTCCAGTTACAGGAGATCAGACAGCAGGCACACATCTGGTGCACAGACATACATGCAGGCAAAACACGCATACCTACAAATGAAAAAACACCCCAAATGACTATTCAGAGCCAGGCATGGGAGTGTATTTTAGTTCAAGCAGTCTAAGAAAGAGAAAGAGGCAAATACATCTCTGGGAGTTGGAGGCCAGCCTGGTCTCTATAGTGAGTTCCGGGCCCTGTCTCAAAAAAAAAAAGAAAAAGCCATTCCAAGGCTGAGGCTGGAAGATATACCTCAGCTGGTAAAGTATCTGCTCTGCAAGTCTGAGACTTGAGATAAAACCCCAGAATGAGCCCGGAGCTGATGGAACACACATTTGATCCCAGTACTTGGGAGGCAGAGGCAGGCGGATCTCTGTGAGTTCAAGGCCAGCCTGGTCTACAGAGCAAGTGCCAGGATAGGCTCCAAAGCTACACAGAGAAACCCTGTCTTGGAAAAAAAACAGAAATAGAAAAGAAACTCCTGTAGAAAATAAGCATGGAGACATATGCTTTCAATACCAGTGCTGAAGGAGCAGGTAGCCACAGGAAGATCCCCACAACTCCCTGGACAGCCAACCTAGCCCACTCAGTACTTTCCAAGACAGTGAGAGACCCTATCAAAACCCATGTGGATTGGACCTGAGAAGTTATACCCAAGGTGGACCCCTGGCCTCCAGGCACGACCCCCAACTCTCACACACCATTCCTTATATATAATCATAAACCTGCAAGTGAAATTACCAGTAAGAAAGCTATGACTTTAAACAAGGCATGATGGCCAGACCTTTAGTCCCAGGAGGCAGAAGACAGGTCTCTGAGTTCAAGGCCAGCCTGGACTACAGAACAACCTCTAGGATAGCCAGGACTATGCAGAGAAACCCTGTCTCAAAAAAAAAAAAACAAAAACAAAAAAGAATTATTACCATTTTAAAAATATTTAGACTGGCCAGGTGGTAGTGGTGCACACCTTTAGTGGGAGGCAGAGGCAGGTGGATCTCTGTTAGTTCAAGACCAGCCTGGTCTACAGAATGAGTTCCAGGGCCGCCAAAGCTACACAGAGAAATGCTATCTCAAAAAAAAAATAAACTGTGTGTTAAGAAATGTTCTCAGATGACCACATCAATAATACAGTTGGCCCTTAAAATAAGAGCATATAAATCCATACTTTGAGCACTCACCTTCTTTACTCACTGTGCCATTTTGAACAAAAGCTTGCAGGTGAATATCCCAATAGTTCTGGACCACATTACCCGTCTTGAAAGTTAGTAAACTATTGCACCTAAAGATGTCATCCAATGGAATTTCGATGCTCTGAGAACTGATAACAGTAGCACTTCCTATAAAACAATATTAACAATGGCATTTCCAGGAAAACATGAAAAACTGCTAATACATTAACATACAAATGTAGGTTCTTTTCTTCTAGGCCTCCCCCCTACCCGACCATGCCAAATGTGGGGCATGTTGACAGAAATGACAAGTTCCCTGTAACTGAAACTATAGGGAGCAGGGAAGACAAGTAATAAGACAGCAGTAAGACTGGAGGGATGACTCAGTGGTTAAGAACATTTCCAGCTCTTCCAGGGTTCCAGAGTTCAGTTCCCAGCAACCACATGGAGGTTCGAAACTGCTTGATTCCAGTCCTGTGTGATTTGACACCCTTTTCTAGCCTCTGTGGGCAACAGGCATGCCTGCAGGCTTTCCACTTTAGCTGCTATTATTTTAATTGTTTTGGGTGTATGTGTGTTCATTTGCATGATGGTTATGGACACAAACACACGTTGGGAGGTCAGAGGAGAAACTGCAGGAGATGGCTTTCTCTTTCTTGCACAGGTTCCAGAGTGCCAACTCAGCTTGTCAGACTTGCACAACAAGCGCTTTTACACACAGTCATCTGGACAGCCCCACATCAGTTTTTTATATATACAATCTATTCTCATCACGTTTTCTCCTCTCTCAACTCCTCCCTTTCCGTCCCCACCTCCCTATCCACCCAACTTCAAGTCCCTTCCTCTCCCTACTCCCGCTCTCTCAAAATAAGCAAGAGCACAGCAATGAAAATTGAAACAAAAAAGTGCCAAAACAAAAAGTCCACAAAGACACACACACAAACAAAACAAAAACAAAAAACAGGAGTCCATTTTTTTTGCTGGTTAACTACCAGCTGGTACCAATTACAGATAGCATGCTTAGGAGTGGGGCTTAAAAGAGGAAATAAGGTCTAATTTCTTTTAAGGGCTGTAACAAATATGCAGCAATAAGCAGAGAAAACCCCAAATTTTAATTAGCAGGGGAAACAGAAGGCCAATGGGCTACTTAGGTAAAAAGTGAGAGTGGAAGGGAGGGGGTTGCCAACACGAAGATAGTGATGACCAGGAGGAAAGGTCAAATTAAAAATGCCTCTCCAGCCCGGCCGTTGGTGGCGCAGACCTTTGATCCCAGCACTTGGGAGGCAGAAGGAGGCTGATCTCTGTGAGTTCGAGGCCAGTCTAGTCTACAGAGAGAGTTACAGAACAGGCTCCAAAGTCACAGAGAGACCCTGTCTCAGAAAACCAAAAAAAAAAAAAATGCCTCTCTAGGTAGGAGAGGCCTTAGTGACTATAAGAAAGGAAGAGTCCTGAAAACATAGCTGAGTGGATAGAGTGCTGACACTCTACAGGTACACCAGAAGCCCAGGTTCAATACCCAGTACCCCACAAAATGAATCAGGTGGTGGAGCCAAACAGGCAAGTACTGAAATCCCTGCCACTCCAGAGCTAGAAGCTGGAAAAATGGGACTTCAAGCTCATGCTTGGCTTCAGTTGGCTAGAGGCCCACCTGGGCTTCATTAGAAAGACAGAGCTCTCCTCCTCCCTGGGCTGCAGAGGTGACTAAAGGAGTGACTTGGATTAATTCTCAGGGCCTACATGAAGATGAGAGAACTGACTCCACGAAATTGTTCTCTGACCTCCACATACACACACCATGGCACACACATTCACACACATCATAACAGTGATGATAACAACTATTTTTCAAAAGATAGTTGGATTAAACACAGTTTTGTAATGATCTCTATTTTTGTGGCACTATCCACAAGTATGTTACATCAACTGTAATTTATTTATAAACTTATTCCTAGATGGAATTTAAACATGATTCCAACTGGGCGTTGGTGGTGCCTTTGATCCCAGCACCCGGTAGGCAGAAGCAGATAGATCTCTGTGAGTTCGAGGCCAGCCTGGTCTACAGAGTGAGTTCCAGGACAGGCTCCAAAGCTACACAGAGAAACCCTGTCTCAAAAAACAAAAATGAATGAATGAATGACAAAGAAAAATAAAGATAATTCCATTTCAGGAAATCTTTAGGTAAAAGAAGTTACAACGCTATGAACAGAGTTCTTATTGGAATGCCTACAGTGAAACTTCAAAATACTGATTTCATACAAATCTAAATAGCTTAATCTCTTGGAGAAGCAGAAAGGATGGCATTAATGATCATTAATAGAGGCCTTCTGTGCCTCAACATGTAACCAGGTAGCCACTTAATGCTATCTTGGCACCCCCTAATGGGCAGATGAGGTTTGAGGGTTTTTTTAAATTTGAATTTGTTTTCCTAAAATTGTTGCCTTCTTATCAAAAAAGGAACAGATGTGAACTTGCTATATAAAGACGGACCTCAAAACACAATGAAGGGGAAACCAGGCATGGTGCTGCATGCCTTTACTTCCACAACTCAGGAAACAGGAAGATGGATCTCGGTATGGTTGATGCCAGCCTTCTCTACATAGTTGAGTTCCAGGCCAGCCAGAACTACTTGCTGAAACCCTGTTTCACAACAAATTAAACAAACAAAAACAATGATGGAGGCACCAGGCCCACGCCTTTAATCCCAGCGCTCAGGAGGCGGGGCAGGTGAATCTGAGTTTGAGGCCAGCCTGGTCTATAGAATGAGTTCCATCCAGGACAGCAAGAGCTGTGACACAGAGAAACCCTGTCTTGAAAAAAAGAAACTGATGGGGAAAAAAGTTCTAGTCACATTAGGGTTATACTATGAAACTATATAAAAGTTACAACTATTATTTATGAACATAGATAATACACACAGGAATGCTACTCCCTAAATTTACAAGGCTGGTTGCTTCTAGCAGGCAGGGAGGAAAGTGTAGCTGAGGAGTACCTTAAATAGATCTGTAAAGTTTGTTTCTTTAATATAATGAAGCAGCCATTTTAAAACTGCATTTATTAGGCCAGGCGCACGCCTTTAATCCCAGCACCCAGGAGGCAGAGGCAGACAGATCTCTGTGAAATGGAGACAAACCTGGTCTACATAGGGAATTCTAGGACACTTAGGGCTATACAGTAAGGCTTTGTTTAAAATAAAAAAATAATTCTGAGTAATGTGTCTCTGTAGGTCTGCTATATTATTCTCTAGTTTTTTTGTATTTTAATCATGAAAACATTTTTAATAGCAGCTTCAAAGTTACTTCAATTAGTAAATGCCTAAAAATTAGTATTTCAAAATACTAAATTATTTCAAAGGCAATTCCCTAAAGTACATGTAAGGAAAGTATTTTCAATTCCAAACAGTCTTGATAAATACTTTATTATACAGAAGACAATCATAGAAAAATTCATCAAACACTAGTTTAAAAACAAGGAAGGGGCAGCATGTCAGTGATTTTATCCTTTAACAGTTGCCCACGTGGTTGGGGCATGCATTACGTCATCTCCTGATTATTGCAACAGCCTCTGAAACTGGCTTCTCTGCTTGTAGTCTCCTCACTTCCAAATTAATCGGGCAGTATTCTCTATAAACCATTCCCTTTGCTTTGCTTATATCGTTTTTCTGGCTTAGGAAACTTGCCACAGTTTCCCTGGTGCCTACCCCATCATGCTAAAGGCCCTTTCTTGGCTTCTCAGGACCCCTATTATGAGGCCCACTGCACTGAGCCAATGGTCTTTGCCTCCTGCTACACGTACAGACAGCCTGGATTTAATCAGGCAACTCGCCAATGGCTGCTGCGCATCCTCTGCTTCCCCCTGGTGGAAACACTCTGCTCAACAGTTTCCCACTTAACATTCTACCATTAGCAACTACAACTCAGGACCAATTTCCCCAGCAAGCTCTTTTACTCCTCCATCACAAACTGACCCCTCTCTTTCTGTTTCCAATGTCTTCTCTCTCTGCCCCTCATCAGGATCACTAGTGAGAACACTCAGAAAGTAGGCAGGCACTCAGCCCAGGAATCCAAAGAGACAATTGGAGAATGCATATTACATTCTAAATTTACTGTATGCTTTTTTGTGGTTGAGAAAGAGAGTCTAGAACCTTCCTCCCATGCTCAGAAAAGATGTATGAAGTCTCTACCCACTCAAACAGAAACCACAAACAAAAAATTCAGACTGAGCTCCGTGTTCTCCCTATCACTTCGGAATACAATTAAGCTTTGTCTCCCTCAATGATTTCTAAACCCCTTGAAAGTCAAGGACAAATCTTATTCTAGTTATTAAAGATAATGCAACCATGCCTCACCCACAGAGATAATATCTAAAATAGCCAATAAACTCTTGCCTCAGTTATTCTCTCAAATTAAGAGATTAGCAGAATTAAAGCTTGGATTTGCACAAGAAAACCCACAGAATCAACTAACCTGGGCTCACAGAGACTGAACTGACAACCAAGGAGCCTTCGTGGGACTGACCTAGGCCCTTTTCTTTTTCTTTCTTTCTTTCTTTTTTGAGACAGGGTTTTTCTGTAAGTTTAGAGACTGTCCTGGAACTCTATTTAAAGACCAGGCTGACCTTGAACTCAGAGCTCCTCCTGCCTCTGCCTCTCCAGTGCTGGGATTAAAGGTGTGCGCCACCAACGCCAGCAGGCCCTTTTAATATATGTTCTGGTTGTGTAGCTTGGTCTTTGTGTGAGACTCCTAACAGTGGGAGCACGGGCTGTCTCTGACTCTGTTGCCTACTTTTGGGACCCTTTCCTCCTACTGAGTTTTCTCATTCAGCCTTAATAGAAACGGAGGTGCCAAGTCTCACTGAATTTGATAACCCATGGCTGGCTTATAGCCATAGAGGGCTCCATTTTTCTGAAGAGAAACAGAGGAGGATTGGAAGTGGAGAGACTGGGAGAAGAGGAGGGAGGGAAAATAGCAGTTAGGGTGTAAAAATTATTTTTAAAAAGCTTGGGTTTGATTTTTCAAGTCTTAGTTTGTGCTAGCTCTGAAGTTTAACGTGAAACTCATTCACTTCTGAGTCTTTGGGGGGAGGCAGGGTGGAGACAGGATTTCTCTGCATAGCCCTGGCTGTCCTGGAACTTGGTTCTGTAGACCAGGTTGGCTTTCAACTCAGACATTCACCTGCCTCTGCCTCAAGAGTGCTGGAATTAAAGGTATGCGCCACCACCACCTGGCTCACTTTGGAGTCTTTAGGGCATGATATTTCCATCCACCAGTCCAAAGGTATTATTATTAAACCCCAAATCTAGGCACCTGATGTTAATCTGTCAGTGTTTGTGCAGTCAGAATGGCATACGAGATGAGAGGTGCTAACTACTCCAGACACCATACTAATCTAATCTCACGGGAGAGGGTTGAAAGGAGAGAACTATGGCCCTAATAAAATCAGCGTCATATACTAAACATGGTGGTGTGCAAACAGCATGACCTCAATACTTCAGGGTGCTGTAAGAAGAGTGTGTATCGTAGGCCAGTCTGGCTTGCATGAGAGACAAAAAACTTAAAATCTCCACTATACACACTTTCAAAATACCTTATCTTGTTGTAAGAACAAGATTGCCAGGCAGTGGTGGTGCACACCATTAATCCCAGCACTCAGGAGGCAAAGGCAGGTGGATCTCAATGAGTTCGAGGCCAGCCTGGTCTACAAGAGTTCCAGGACAGCCAGGACTGTTACACAGAGAAACCCTGTCTCACAAAACCAAAAAGGAAAAAAAATGACAAGACTGGCCTAATTATCTAAGTTGTTCCTGACCTGAAGTTGTCTCAAAATAGCAAATGTTGACCTTAGTTCACTTCAGTCACTATTTCCTTTTCAAGTAAAAGTGCACCCTGAAAGAGATCTGAAGGGGAGGTATTTCTTCTAATCTCAAATTACTGAACTTGTATACTTCCAATTAGTAAAGAATTTTCTCATTTGCTGAGTGTCCATACTAAAGTGTATGAACTCTATAGCTCAGTAAGCTTTGCTTCCAACACTAGCTTGTAGGGAGACACTGTAACCACACTTCCTAAGGGCTGGCTACAGGTGTGCCTGACCACACCTAGGTGTGATCAAGGTGAGGTCAGAGTGACCAGGCATGGGCTCTTAAGGACCTCGAGCACATGGAATGCTCTCATCTTCTGCGGCCCCTACTCCCTGGCCTCACTGCTCTGGCTTGCGTTTGGCTGATATTTATCTGAATAAAGGTATCTTGAATCTACAAGCCTTCTCCTTCACTAGCTTTTCACTCCCTTACTAAATTTGGAGCCTTTTGGGAAAGTCACCAAGCCTCATTCCCTTTACTTACTTCCCAGGGTTGCTATAAATTGGACACTCAGTAAAACACTGCATGTGACAATCAGGTAATCAATGGTATAGAGTAAAACACTCCAGCAATGAGAGTCAATATCACTTTGTGCCCAACACTATTCTATTCAGGAAGTCAGGGCTGAGATGGGTAATAAAACTGATTTTTCATTTTTATTAAGAAGACAGATGGGCATATTAATGATTATTTTGTTATATTTCTGTTACTACCAAAAGCAAGAGAATGTAACATAAACCAATTCTGAAGGTTACCTTTAGGGATAGCACCAGGAAATGTTGTGTTATCACTAGTGTTGTACACGAGCCAGATGCTGCCAATAACATAATGAGATTCTTCCTTAGTAAAAGTCACATTCCAAGAAACAGTGGATCCAAATTGCACAGCTATTTTAGCCACACCCTGGTCATCACCACAGCTGCTTCCATTATATGTCACATTGTGAGGTTCTGAAATGGTTACAGTTTTCTAAAAGATAAAAAAAAGTTTAGGATTGAGTGAGAAAAAACAACAGTGTGCCCCATACCTTTGTCCGGTGTGCCAAGAAAAACAATCTCAGATTCTTTAGTTACACACCAGATGTCTGGACAAGTTCGAGTATGTCTAAAAAAAAAAATAGGAAAAGTTACCTGGACTCTTCTAATCTATCCGCTTGCTCATTTCTGCAGACCTGGAGATGGAATTCAGGGTCTCATACACAAGGGCAAGTGTTCTACCACTTAGCAATTTCCCAGCTTGTACTGTTTTTGTAAGTGATGTTACAGAGAGGGCCTTAACAAAATGAAGATAAGGCAAAAAGACCAAGAAAAGAACATCGAAAAGGCAGATAGAAATAGCAAACTAGTTTTTAGAAGTTGAGAACTGGACAGACAGCTCCGTATTTAAGAGCACTGGCTGCTTGTCCAGAGCACCCAGATTGGATTCATAGCACCCACACTACTGTGGGCTCACAACTGTCTGTAACTCCAGTTCCAGGGAAGGCAATGCCCTTCTCTGTCCTCCTCTGGCATCAGGAACAAATGATGCACAAATGCACATAGAAAAAATTTTAAATCCACATATCCATACACACACACACACACACACACACACACACACACACACACACACACACACAAAATTTTTTAAAGATGGAAAAAAGAAATTCAAGATTTAATGTTAGTATATTATTTCAGAAGTGGTTAGGACTGAAATACCATGAAGTCTTTCCTCATTGGAATATACCATCTCCAAGGAAAACTCAAAAAAATAAATCAACGAATTACAAGTATCCACTCCAAATCTGTATTACACAGTATATTTTTAAGAGTATAATACTTTTTAAAAACATAGGATTATTGTTTTATAAGAGTCCCTAATGTTCATAGCAGCACTATCTGTAATAGCCAGAAACTGGAAGCAACCTAGATGCCCCTCAACCGAAGAATGGATGGAGAAAATGTGGTACATTTACACAATGGAGTACTACTCAGCAGAAAAAAACAATGGAATCTTGAAATTTGCAGGAAAATGGATGGAACTCGAAGAAACCATTCTGAGCGAGGTAACCCAATCACAAAAAGACAAACATGATATGTACTCACTCATATGTGGGTTTTAGACATAGAGTAAGGGATTACCAGCCTACAATCCACTCTGCCAGAGAAACTAGTAAACAAGGAAGACCCTAAAAGAGACAAACATGGTCCGCTGGAGAAGGGGAAAGGGTCACTATCCCCAGAGCAAATTGAGAGCATGGGAAGTGGGGGGAGGGAGCTACGAGAATGAGAAGGGAAGAAGAGGAAAGATGCAGAGGTCATGAGGGAGCAGAAATGTTGAGTCAGGTGTAAATTAGAAGAAAGGACATATGATAGGTAGGATTTTAGTTGGGGGGGTGGTAGAGGAGGAAGGGAGGGAGAAGGGAACTGGGATTGTCATGTAATTCAATCTTGTTTGTAATTCAAATATATAAAAAATAAAAAACTAAAAAAAATTGATTACACATGGGGGTGGGCCTAGGCCCTATCCCAAAGGATACAATAGACTCTGATGACACCCTATGGGAGGCCTCACCATCCAGGGGGAGCATAAAGGATATGTGATAGGTAGGGTTTCAGTTGGGGGGGTGGTAGGGGAGGATGGGAGGGAGAAGGGAACTGGGATTGACATGTAAAACAGTCTTGTTTCTAATTCAAATAAAAAAATCTGAAAGAAAAAACATAGGATTTAAGTATTAGATCAATTAACATGAAATCTTACTTTGTACTCATATATCTAAAGGGTAAAAAAAAAGTCTACACATAAAGCCAGGTGTGGTGGTGCATGCCTTTAATCTCAGCACTCAAGAGGCAAAGGCAGGCAGATTTCTGAGTTCGAAGCCAACCTGGTCCAGAGTTCCAGGACACCCAGGGCTGCATAGAGAAATCCTGTCTCAAACAAAACAAAAAAAAACCTAAATGTAAATAAATCCCTACTATAAAATTCAACACAAGCCTTTAATCCCAGCACTTGGGAGGCAGAGACAGGAGGATCTCTGTGAGTTAAAGACCATCCTGGTCTACAAGAGCTAGTTCCAGGACAGCCTCCAAAGCCACAGAGAAACCCTGTCTTGGAAAAAAAAGAAAGAAAGGAGCAAGGAAGGAAGGAAGGAATAAAGACTCCTCAGTGGTTAACAGCAGTAGCTACTACTCTTCTAGAGGATTCCCAGAATCCACATGGCAGCTCACTCTCATCTGTAATTCTGGTTCCACAGGATTTGATGCCCTCTATTGACCTCTAAGGGCACTATACGAACATGGTACACAGATACACATTCAGGCAAAACACCCACATACATAAAAAGTAAACCTCAAAAATGACAAATGTTTACTTACAAGGGTTTTGTTTGTTGTAGTTTCATAGGATATTGTGAAATTCATCTTCCATTTGGCAAAAAGGCAAGTAGCTTTTGAATCTGGCAAATTAAGTTCGAATGCATAGGACTGAACAGCTCCTAGATTTAAAAAATATGTACAATGTAAGATGAAACTAAATTCTAGCTACTGCTGAAGTTCAACTCTAAAATGAAACCCGTATGTTCAAGTATATGGTGTCCTGGTAGTTACTTTCTTTGTAGTTTTTAACAGAGCACTAGTAATAAAGGTAGCATTTTCTCTTCTGGAAATCAATGGTTGCTAGACCCTTGATGCTTAGGTGATGGCAGAAACTAGTGACTTTCGATTCCCACATTCACTTGTGCCTTTTTGCTGTTCTTGCTTGTTTCTTGCAGTGCTGCTAATCAAACCAGGGCTTAATGCATTGCCAAGTGCTCTACTGAGCTACACCCAATGCTTCTTTTAGTTTTGGGGGTAACTAAGGTAGGGGGAAATTTGGAAAGTGGATTAAACTCCTGCTTCTCAGCTAGGCAGTGGTGGCACACGCCTTTAGTCCCAGCACTCAGGAGGCAGAGGCAGGAGGATTTCTGTGAGTTTGAGACCAGCCTGGTCTACAAGAGCTAGTTCCAGAACAGCCTCCAAAGCTACAGAGAAACCCTGTCTCGAAAAGCAAAACAAAACAAAAAACCCTCCTGCTTCTCTCAAACCTATCAGTGAAACTTTGTCTGCAATAATGAAATAGATCAGATATCTTATGTTTTTTCTCAGAATTCTGTTGTCAACTGTATGCTAGGACACATGGAACACATGGAAGTCTTCCCAAATGAGTTTTCTGATGTGATCAGGGTTAGCTTTTCTAAACACATGTATCACAAGTTCAGAGAAGCAACATGTCACCAGGCTGTTAGAGCTGGAATCCGTAAGAAAAGTCAATCTTTACAAACGCAGAGTTCATAAATCTATTTCAGTCTAAAATTGAACTGAGTGTCAGGAGGTGATAGCACTCACCTTGAATCCCAGCACTTGGGAGGCAGCGGCAGGTGGATCTCAGTGAATGTACAGGCAGCCTGGTCTACAGAGAGAGTTCCAGGACAGCTGCAACTGTTTCACAGAGAAACCCTCTCGAAAAACCAAAACAAACAAACAAAAAACTGAATTGAATAAAAAGGCAGATGAACCTTTCACATGGACCCACAATTCCTTCCTAAATTCTCAAACCTACTCCTTCTGTAAATGGAGAAACTTTTCAGGCAGGAATGCTTTGGGACTTTTCATCCAACTTACCTCTCATCTATACTTAAAGGTTACTGAAGCATTACCCATTAAACTCCAGTGCTCAAAGCTTCAATATTCTAAAGGATAAGGGGGAAATAGGACAGCAAATAGACCTGCAGCATAAATAACAGGCAACCATCTGAGAATTGTCTTGCCTGTCTCATACATTACCCTAGGGAAAAGTTGTTTCCTGTTAAGATAGCTGCACACCCTTTAATACTATCCGACCAGTACAGTGTCATCTACAGGTAGGGACATGTTATTAGACTAGAGAAAACTCCTGAGAGGAATACCAAGCTGGCATGCCTCAGCAGCAGCTTTCAAGCTATACACAAAAGCCTCCCTTTCATGCTGCAGAGACTTGGCTGCCTTAGCAAGCCCAAACACTATGCTAAAGCTTGTGGTTGCTGACAGGGACTAAGTACTGGCAAGGGTTCAGAAAGACCCTGTATGAGGGACGTAGGTTTTTTCCACCATCCTTTTCTCCATAGACATGGACTGGAACTGTCAATCTGATCCAAGTCTACCCTGGAGAGTGCTGCTGAGAACTCCAACTTCCAATTTTCCCACTCATCTAGAGGTTTGCTTTGCCTGTGCTCCATCCCTGCCCTTGGCATAAAGGTCTCCAGCTTGTATTCCTGGTATAAAACCTACTTGGTCATGAGAAATGATCTTTTAAATATGTTGCTGCATTCAATTTGCTATTGTTTTATTAATAGTTCGCATCTATATTTACTACAGGGATCGGTACAGCTCTCTTTGTTGTACTCCTTAGAAGTTGAGGCTGGAATTGTGGTCACAAGAAGTTGGGCAGAGCAGATGAGAAGGGGTGAAGAAATGCCAATCAATGGAGACCAAGTTACAGCTAGGACAGTTAGGAGTGAGAAACCCTGATGTGCTTCAATGCACTACAAAGTGGGGTGACTGGAGACAGCAGCAATGTTTCAAAAAGAAAGGATTTTCAAAACTTTCCCCATAAAGAGATGAGCAATGCCAGGAATCAATGTTTAGTCTGTTTCTTTAAAAATCATACAATACTCATGCACAAAAATCATAATACCTCATTTTATTGTGTACAATTTTGTTTAATGTATTAGTTGAAATCAATTTTAAAATAAAGGGTACTCAGACACCCACAGATATACACTGAGCTGAAATCTGGAACTTAGTTGAAGAGAGGGAGGAATGAAGAGCGAAGGGTCTGGACCAGGTTGGAGAAACCCACAGAAACAGCTGGCCTGAACAAGGGGGAGCACATTGAACCCACATGCTGTCTGGGAGGCCAGTACAGGACTAATCCAGACCCCTGAACATGGATGTCAATAAGGAGGCCACTGCACTCCAGGGAGCCCCTAGTAGTGGATTAGTATTTTTCCCTGGTGTAAGAAGGGACTTTGAGGGCTGGAGAGATGGCTCAGCGGTTAAGAGCACTGACTGTTCTTCCAGAGGTCCTGAGTTCAATTCCTGGCAACCACATGGTGACTCAAAAAAACACCTTGAATGAGATATGGTGCCCTCTGCTGGCATGCACGCAAAAGACTTTAAACATAATAAATAAATAAAAATCCTTAAAAAATTAAAAAAAAAAGAAGGGACTTTGAGAGCCCATCCCACGTGAAGGGATACACTCTGGCCTTGGACACATGGAGAAGGGCCCAAGCCCAGCCCAGGAAGATTTGGTGGACTTTGCAGAGCCCCCGTTGAGGGCCCTACCCTGCCTGGGGAGTGGAGGGTGGATGGGTTGGGGTAGGTCAGGGTGGGGAGGAGGATGGAGGGAGGGGAGGGAGAGGGAGAAGGGATTTACATGTGAAACAAGCTTGCTCCCAACTTGAACTAATTAAAAATTTTTTTAAAAAATTAAAAAAAAATAAAGGGTACTCTTCTTCTACTCAAACCACCCAAAACTATTATAAAAATAATTGAGGGGGCTGAAGAGATGGCTCAAAGGTTAAGAGCACTAGCTGCTCTTCCAGAGGCCCTGAGTTCAATCCCAGCAACTACTAGGTGGCTCCCAACCATCTGTAATGAGAACTGGTGCCCTCTTCTGGTGTAAAGGCAAACATGCAGACAGAACACGATATATTTAATAAATAAATAAATAAATCTTTTTTTAAAGAAAATAATTGAGAAGCCATGTATGGTGGTGCACACTTAAAACCTAGCATTCAGGAGGCTGAGGCATGAGGCTGCTCAGTGATGGCTGAGTGGTTAAAAGCACCTGTCGGTCTTGCAAAGGACAGGGTTTGAATTCCCAGTTCCCACATGGCAGCTCACAGTTCCAGGGATCCCGTGTCCTCTTCTGCTTCTCTGGGCACATAATTATACACATGCAAAACACTCATATACATAAAAAGTAAATCTGAACTACTAAGGAAAAAAGGATGGGCTGGAAAGATAGCTCAGTGGTTAAGAGCATTAGATGCTGTTCCAGAGGACCTGAGTTTGAGTTCCAGCACCACATGGGGGTTCCCAATAACCTGTAACTCCAGCTCCTGATATCCTCTTCTGGCCTAGGCTGGCACTAGGAGCACAAGTGATGCACAGACATATACACAGGCAAACCACCTATGCCCAAAAAAATTAAATTTTAAAAATTTAAAAAGAGGCTGAGACAGGTGAATTACATGTTCAGGGCTAACCTAAGCTACAAAGAAAGATGGTCTCAAAAACAGTATTTGGAGGCAGGTGGATCCCTATGACTTTGAGGCCAAACTGGCCAAATAGAGCAAGTTCCAAGACTCCAAGACAGCCAAGACTACACAGAGAAACCCTATCTTAGGAAAAACTTTATGAAAAAAAAAATTGTCTCAGTCGGGCGGTGGTGGCGCATGCCTTTAATCCCAGCACTCAGGAGGCAGAGGCAGGCAGATCTATGTGAGTTCGAGACCAGCCTGGTCTACAAAAGCTAGTTCCAGGACAGCCTCCAAAGCCACAGGGAAACCCTGTCTCGAAAAAAAAAAAAAAGGCGTTTCATATGGCCAACTATTTTCTTCTCAAAGATATTAAAGTGACAGGAAGAAAGTTGCATAAGATAGTAATGGGAACAATGCACCCAAGGTGAGAAAGTAAAGATTTTGAGAAGAGTTCAAGTAGTTACTCACATTTATCACTTACAATCAAACCCAGGATAGCTAATCTACCTCCTGAAGCCTGGAAACCAGAATACCCTGAAGACCACACATACCCGTCCATCCCTCTCCAAGCCCACCAGTATAGTGGCTGCTTTTCCTCCAAGGCTTATCAATTGAACAGTTTCACAATCCAGATTCATTCTTCCACTTCCTCCTCCAAATGGGCTCCCTCCTCACCCCCATACCTTGAAATAGAAAAGTAAAGCCTGGCATTTTTTTCCTACTTTTATTCCCAATCAACCACGCCATCCTTATGCTACGACAGACCCCTCTGGGATGTCCCCGAAAAGCACTGCTAGATACCACTTCCTTCTCCAAAACACCCCTCTTTAAATACTTACTAGTTCCCAAACTAAATTTAAATTCCTGTCTGACTTTCAAAGTAATCTTTAATCTTGTCCCACCCGATGACTTCAATGTCACTCAGACCAATTTTTTCCAGAGCACACCCTTTAACCTGGTTGAACTTGTTTCCTTCCACTGGGCCCAAAGTCTACACTCCACTCAGTGGCTTCTATTGTTTCTAGCACTTGACATCCACTTTCTCTTGATGGCTTAAGTCTTTCAAGGACTGCATTCTTTGGGGTAGTAAGGTGAAATAACTGAGCCATGGCAGTGGTGGCACACACGTTTAATCCCAACAGAGGTAGGAAGATCTCTGTGAGTTCAAGGCCAGTATGATCTACAGGGCAGAGTTCCAGGACAGCCAAGATACACAAAGAAACAAACAACAACAAAAAAAGTCTAACTGCTGGCCCACATCTCTGGCTGCTACGTGAACTGAAAATGTTGAGCACTTGCTTTCCCAACCTTCCTTACAGCTAAACTAACAAAGAACTCTATCCCAGACTTAAAGTAAAAGCACTGAGAACAGAGTCAGCTATAGACAAAGCATCCTATGGTTAAGGATATGGCTCAGAAGATTCAAGTGCCCAGGCAAAAAGGTGACACAAGCCAGTGGTAGGAGCTTTTTTTTGCACTTGGTCATAACAGTGCAATCCAGTATTGAACCGGGTTTTGTTATACAAGGCCAGAGGGGTTCCTCTTTCTAAGTAACTTAATCTACTATGCACCTTTGTAAATCTGTGCACATTATTTATTTTGTGGTTTGGGTACTGGAGATTGAACTGGGGAGCAAGTGTGCTACATGCCCAGCCCTTGCTCACCTTTTAAAAAAGCAAAATATGTTATTAAGATGTAACATTCACAACATAACATGCAAGGAAAAGGTGTACACAGTGTTAAGTACAGCTCAGAGCATGTTTTTATTACATGAGCAAATGAACCCTCCTTCAAGAAGCAGAACATTACAAGTACAGTCTCGGTATCCATGGGAACATGGGAACATGGGAACAGACTCCAGGACTCTCAGAGGATACTGAAGTTCACAGGTGCTCTAGTCCCTTAGATAACCCATCCACATCCTCCTATATACTTTCAAATCTCCCCGGATCACTTACATAATACAGTGTGAATGTGATGGAAATAGTTGTGCTATATTGTTTAGGTAACAGCAACCAAAAATGTCTATAATTCAGCATAGATACTATGCTTTTCTCTGATACTTTGATCCATGGCTCCTTGAATTTGTGGATTTGCAACCTACAGAGAACAAAGAAGGCTGAGTATACCCCCAAAGTTCCTATAGATTCCCCATTCAGTTACTATTCCCCTTCCAAGGTAAAATACCACCCTCACTTGAAACAATACAGATGACTACTGCCTGTTGTTTAGCTTGATATGAACAGAATAATTTACTATGTTCTCTTTTTGGGGTTGGCTTCTTCAGATTCACTGTGATGTGTGTAACTGCAATTAATTCATTCTTTCTATTATACTGCTTCTGATTATGGGGTGAATCTTTGCTATGTATCTGCAGTATTGTTGATGGACAGCTAGAAGTTTCCAGTCTGTGCTGTCACAAACGCTGCTGTAAACATTCTTTCAGTATTGGTAAACCTGTGTGTGTTGAATATTTATCTAACAGTGGAATTGTGGTTTCAAAGAGTATGTGAATATCCCATTATAGTTTGAGAGTTTTGTTGTTGCTGTTTGGCAGAGAGGAGGTTGTTTGGTTTGTGTGGTTTGCTTGTTTGTTTTGAGACAGTCTTTTCTTCCTTTTTTTCTCCTTTCTTTTTGAGGTAGTTCTTACTATGTAGCCCCACTGGCTTAGACCTCACCATGTAGCCTAAAATGGCCTTGAACTCAAGATCACTTGCATCTGCCTCCCAAGTGCCAGGATTAAATGAGTGAACCACCACACGTAGCCAGCCAGCCAGTCTCAGTATGTATCCCAGGATGGTCTTGAACTCAGTTTCCCAGGCTAGCTAAGAACTCCATTCTCCTGCCTGGAATTACAGGTATGTGCTATCAACACTTGCTCCACTGTTTTCAGTAATTTCACTTTGTGCTTGAAACCCATCAAGTTTTCTTTCTCGTGTTTGTAACTGAGAACCTGGACTGAAGCTGGGCATGGAGATAATCCTAGCACTTGGAAAGCTGAGGCCGGAGGATCAGGAGATCAAGTGTATAGTCAAGGATAGTAAAGCCCCTTAACCCGTTAAAAAACAACCAGCATCCATGCTTGAATTTTTTAGCAGTCATTTCACTGCAAACTTCCCTTGAATAGAAAAGCCCTTACACATCTCAGTGGACTTTACACTATCTGGAATTACCCTTATTTTTTATGCTTTCCTTATTCATTATATGGACAAATGACAGATAATTTTCAAATGAAGAACTACAAATAGCCCATAAACACATTAAAAAGTATTCAACATCATCAGCTCTCTGGGCAATGCAAATCCAAGTTATTTTATATCATTGAATCCTGTTGCTCCTATTGTCAAAAGCTCCAAAACAGCACTTTTGAACAGTCACTTCATAGCAAACTAGTATGCTGTTGAAACTGAAATACAGTAAGCGATTTGTTACTAATAAAACACCAAAGTCTGTGAGTGAGTGACGTATGTGGATAAAGATTCTCTTTTGCTAGTGTTTCCAACACTCATTTGAATTCCAATATGCACCTTTCACCATAAGATCTTATCTAAGCCACAGTCCCTAGGAGTGTGTCTTTTATACGAATGTCATCTATCTTGTCTGTCACGTTGGAGAAGAGGTCTATTACTTTTCCTCTATCTCCTGTCATTCCTAATAGTGCTGAATACATATTAGGTTTTCAATAAATACTGATTGATTATATCAAAGTGAAAATACCCTGCAACATGGAGCTGAAGTACAGCTCAGTCTAATTACAGTTCTTTTGAACTTCCAAATCTCGGATTTATCAATGTTCTGGATACTGCCTCAAACCTTGTGTCAGTTTTCCATAAACTATGACTCAGATGTCAAGCTATGAATAATGCTTTTCCCATAAACTGAGAGATTAATTTGGAAATGTTACACTTGAGGGATCTTCACACTTAACTGCTATGTTTGACTTTTAAATATCCAAACTATTTTAAAGGCTATAAGGCCTTTAAAAGCCATAGCTGACTATATCTTAGAATGTGTAATTATGGAGCTCAGAGTTTATTCTCAAAAGAAAACAAAAGAAGGGCTGGCTGGAGAGATGGCTCAGTGGTTAAGAATACTGGCTGCTCTTCCAGAGGACCCTGATTTAATTCCCAGCATATACATGACAGCTCACAACTGTTTGCGACTCCAGCTCCAGGGGATACAACTCCACACAGACATACATGCAGGCAAAACACCAATGCACATAAAATAAAAATAAATTAAAATATACACATAAAAGCTGGGTGGTGGTGGTGCATGCCTTTGGTCCCAGCACTTGGGAGGCAGAGGCAGGTGGATCTCTGTGAGTTCGAGGCCAGCCTGGTCTACAGAGTGAGTTCCAGGTCAGCCTCCAAAACAATACAGAGAAACCCTGTCTCGAAAAACCAAAAACACACACACACACACACACACACACACACACACACACACACACACAGAGAGAGAGAGAGAGAGAGAGAGAGAGAGAGAGAGAGAGAGAGAGATCATGCCTCAAAAATCAACATTCTTCCATGTACTTATCTTCTCAGTACTGCTCCAAACAGGTCATTTATAGGTTCATTTAAAACTCAGACTCAGTTATCCATAAACAAAAAGCATTGTGCTGGGTGGTGGTGGTGCACGCCTTTGATGCCAGCACTCAGGAGGCAGAGACAGACGGATCTCTGTGAGTTCGAAGCCAGCCTGGTCTACAGAGCCAGTTCCAGGACAGGCTTCAAAGCTACAGAAAAACCCCGTCTCGAAAAAAAAGCATTGTATTTTTAAAAAGTGACTAGGTTTTTACAAGTCTGTTTGACCCAAATATACCTAAAACATATACAGATTAAAACAAAGGCCTGTGGTGTTTGCATGCCTTTAATCCCAGCACTCATGAGGCAGAGGCAGGTGGATTTCTGTGAGTTCGAGACCAGACTGGTCTACAGAGTGAGTTCCAGGACAGCCAGAACTGTTACAGAGATCCTATCTCAAAAAAAGAGAACTACAGATAGAAGATAGTTTTAAAAAATCCATAAGAGGGAATGGAGAAATGGCTCAGTGGTTAAAAGCACTGGCTGCTTTTCTAGAAGACCTAGGTTCAATTCCCAAGGCCTGCAAGTCTTTAATTCTAGTCCCAGGAAAACCAACACACACCTTGTGGCCTCCACAAGTACCAGGCATAAATATGATACATAGACATATAAACAGGCAAAACACTCAGATAAAATTTAAAGACTAAAAATAAAAATTAAAAATCCACACAAGGCAGGGACCTCAGAATCAGTATAATAAAGTGATGAAGAGAACCCATCTGTGGAGCTGAGAAGCTAAAATTCCACTCAGGAAGCCAAGCTTACTAGCTGTGAGACTCTGGGACGGTTACCCTTGCCAAGAATTACAGTGTCTATTTGTCTAATAGGTTTTTCAATGGGATATAAACATTCAAACTAAGAGATATTTTCCAAGCAAGTTAGGGATCCTATTTATAGCCTGCCTTTCAGTCAACACTGGAGCTTAAAGAAAGGGACCCTTTTCCATTTTAAGGTATAGCTTTACTTTCACCATATTAAGTCCTAGCCTAAACTTCACCCATTTACCTTGATGTTGGCCAAAAAGGGTTTTTTTTTTGGGGGGGGGGGAGATGGAGTTGGAGAGACGGTACAGTGGTTAGAGCACTGTTCTTGCAGAGGACCTGGTTTCAATTCTCAGCAGGCATATGGTGCTCACAACCATCCATAACTCCAATTCCAGGGAATCCAACTCCCTCCTTTGATCTCCAAGGTTACCGGGCATGCATGTAGTACACAGACATACATGCAAGCAAACCATACAAATAAAGTAAATAAAATCTTTTTTGGAGGCATAGGGCGAGGAAGATGGCTCAGCAGGTAAAGGTACTTGCTAACCTGATAACCTAAGTTCAATACCTGGGGCCCACAGGATAGAAGTTGTCCTCTGCTTTCCACATGTGTACCACACCACACACGCACGCACGCACGCACGCACGCGCGCGCGCTTTATAAAACAGCCATAACTTATGATCCCTACACTCAGGAGGTTGAGGCAGGAGGACTGCCATGAATTCTAGGCCATCCCAGGCTACAAAGTTAGTTCCAAGCAAGAGCTAAGAATGAGACCACTTAAAAAAAAAAACCAAGACATAAAGGGAAATACTTTTTCTTCCCTGTTTAATGATGGCCTTCCTGTAAGTTTACATCCAATTAGCTGTTCTCCTGTTTACCTGTGACACACATTTTTCTTTTTGTTAGGTCTGCTACAACAAAAAAACAAGGTTTTAAGCTATGAATGTTGGTCGTCTGAAAAGCAACATTTAAAATTAACAAAACAGCCGGGCGTTGGTGGTACATGCCTTTGATCCCAGCACTCGGGAGGCAGAGGCAAGTGGATCTCTGTAAGTTCGAGGCCAGCCTGGTCTACAGAGCGAGTGCCAGGATAGGCTCCAAAGCTACACAGAGAAACCCTGTCTTGAAAAGCCAAAAAAAATTTAACAAAACATACTATTCTAAACTGTGAAATGACTTCCTTGATTAAGGTCAGAGAATATGTAATAAGACCGTACTGAAGTAATGGAAAGTGCCTATTGCTGAGCCGCATTTGGCAGGCCTCCAGGGTTCTTTTGCAATGCACAGTGGGATACCAACAAGTACTCATAAAATACACTTTTGGAATTGGAAGAATCTCTGGTCACTTTAGTACAAAATTGTGATTAGGAAGGATAGCCTTCCTGAACCACCGTCACAGAAGTTATCTCCTGTGCTGTGAAATAATGCTGGGTTACAGACAAAAGTCCACCACACATAACGGGAAAAGAAGGCTAGATACACAGGAATATATTTGAATATTATAACCCTAGCAGATGTGTTAACCAATGACTAATAGATTAATGTCAAGCCTGTCCTTTCAAGTGTCTCTACTACAGATAGACGAATTTTAACTCAACCATGAATTCAAAGTTATCAGTTAAAACAAAATGTGCTAAGGCTGCAGAAAAAACAAACAAAAAACCCAATACTTGCCGGGCAGTGGTGGCACACGCCTTTAGTCCCAGCACTGGGGGGGGGGGGCAAATGGATCTCTGTGAGTTCGAGACCATCCTGATCTACAATAACTAGTTCCAGGACAGCCTCCAAAGCCACAGAGAAACCCTGTCTCAAAGTAGCCCCCTCTCCAAAACCCCAATACAATTACCCACAGCAAACCTTTACTGACCTTTAACCACTAGTCCATGGGAAAGACCAGCAGCTAAGTTTGCCCCATCCTCTCAGAGTTCTAGTACCATAAGGTAAAGAACAGAAAATAGGCTAGTATACCTAAGAATTTGGGAGACAAGATTTATTCTCTCACTTTTTAGCTTAAGCAATTTCTTTTATGTGTTTGTTTTATTTTTACTGAAAATTCATAATATATTCTGATCAAGGTTTCCTCCTCCTGACTCCTCCCAGATCCTCCCCACCCATCTTATCCCAAATAGTTGTAGGTAGGGCAGACCTCCTTCCAGCACCAAGGTCTCTTCCCAAATGTCACACAACACCAGAAAGCACTACAACCACATAATATAAACACACAGGTCATCCCTACCACCTAACCATCTCGCCTATTCACTTTCATTCCTCATTACCTGCTTCCTGTTTGTTATGGTCCTTTTCACTATCTAAAAATGTTATTTACCTGTTGGCCTATCTTCCTCCTCTAAAACGAAGATTCTATGACAGCAGACCCTCCACTGTCTTGTCCATTGCTGTCTGCCTTTCATCTGGTTGTAGTTAGTGGTTAAAAAATAATAGGCAGTTAATAAACATCTGTGGGAAAGCATGGTCCACAACCCTACACTCAGGATATTTATCAAAGGCTTTTTTCCACCTCTAAGAGGAGCCTCAAAGCTTTTTTAACAGTCTCATTCAACCCTTTAAAAAAACAGAAGTTAAGCCAGGAGTGGCAACACACACCTTTAATCCCAGCACTCGGGAGGCAGAGGTAGGAGGATCTCTGTGAGTTCAAGGCCAGCCTGATCTACAGAGCGAGTGCCAGGATAGGCTCCAAAGCAATACAGAGAAAGCCTGTCTCAAAAAACCAAAAACAGGAAGTTTAAGCTAGTTATAAAAATATCAATGACCACAGAATTCTGTCACTAAGGAAACACAATTAAGCAACAATATTAGGAAAGGAATTTTATCTGTTGCCCTTTTCATGTTTCTAGCTCATAAACTTTTTTCCAATATTGTCTTTCACTGGTTATAATATATTCAAATTAAAGCCAGCAAAAGTTTTTTCTGTGAGCAGTGGTGGTGCAGGCCTTTAATCCCAGAGCCCCCCCCCCAAAAAAAATGAAGAAATTTCTGTGAAAAACACCAACATGAAGTCTAAGAATATTTTCTATACTTATTTTATTTTATTTTGGTTTTTCAAGACAGGGTTTCTCTGTGTAGCATTGGAGCCTATCCTGGCACTCGCTCTGGAGACCAGGCTAGCCTCGAACTCACAGAGATCCACCTGCCTCTGCCTCCCTAGTTCTGGGATTAAAGATGTGCACCACCAACGCCCAGCTTTTTATCTCTATACTTATTTTAAAGCAAGGGGTTTTGGTCTTCCTTTTTCACAATGCTGGAGATTATACCTAGGGCCTCATACATGCTGTTCAAGGTACAGGCCCAACCTTGTAGATTTTTTTTTTTAGTTTTTCAACAGGGTTTCTCTGTGTAACACACCAGGCTGGCCTGGGACTCACAGAGATCCACCTGCCTCTCCCTCCCAGAGTGCTGGGATTAAAGGCATATGCCACCACTCAGGCTAAAGAAAATATTTTTTAAGAGGCTACTAATAGAGCTGGGGTAGTTATAAAGTTGGAAATGAAACACCAGTACACTAATGGTAATGAGAGTACACATTAGGACTGACACTCAGTTAAGTCCCAGGTACACAGTAAGTGCCTACTGGGTTTTCAAAACCCTATTCTTGGATGTCCATTTTGGCATGGAAATATAAAAACACAAAATCCAAAAGCAACTGAAGACTTGCAAAATCCTTATGAGTATAAGGCACACAGGATCTTGAGCCTCAGAGTTGTCTGAAAGATCAGATGTGCAGACTTTGTTTTTATTTTGTTTTGTTTTGGCTTTTCAAGTGTATCCCTGGCAGTCCTGGAACTCACTATGGCAGACAAGGCTGGCCTGAAGTCACAGAGATCGGCCTGCCTCTATGTCCTTAGTACTGGGATTAAAGGTGTGCGCCACCACCTGGCTTCAACTAGATCCTGGGTTTGAAGAGGTGACTTAGTGGTCACTCTTCCAGAGAACCCAGTTTTGATTCCCAGTACCCACACTGCACCTTACAACTGTCTATGTAAACTCCAGTTCCAGGGGATGTGCTGCCCACCGGCACCAGGGACACAGGCAGGTATAGAGGTATACAGGCAGACATAAAATAAAAATAGATAAATAAAAAATTAACCCTGAATCCTACATTGTTAAATGTTGCTCCTGTAGATCCCTTTATGAATGTGTGAATGGAGGGGATCAGCTTTGGAAACCATCCAAAAGGATGAATCTAGTAACTCCGGATTCACTGGGTTTGAGGTTTCTTCTATGTACTAAGTTTCGCCTGTTTACTTTCTGCAGTGAGCAAGCACTGCTTTTATAAATGCAAAACAAAAGACTTCATTAAAAAATTTAATGGCACAAAAGCCAACATGTAGGTCAACTATTTTTCTCACTTTCTCTGAACAATAATAGCGTTGTGTTTGTGCAGATTCAATTGGCAAAGAATTACTGATTAATAGGTGCCTTTGTCAGATGAGTTCTTGTCACTGATAAGGTGTTTTCCACTGTAAACAAGTCTCTTGTGGGGGTCAGCCAGACCTCAGCAAGTGCTCCCCAGGTAAGGATTAGAATTAAGTGTTCATGCCAAGCCTCGTGGCTCAAATTCAGAAGTGTTACAGACGGTCTTGCTTACACACTATGGTCAGCTAGGACCTGCAAATATTTTAGAGTCACAATGTCCCATCTACAGAAGACATCACAGAGTGTCGTCGGTTTAGGTGAATTATATTTGCTGGCACTTCTGTTATTAGAAAGTTGAGAAATAAATAAGAACACTGGAGTATTAGGGTGGTGATATCATTACATATTATGTAGCTTCTTACTCTATATAAGCAAAAGGCTGAGAGTGAAAAGGAGAAAGATCTTAGTACTGTTAGGGAAACTTTTGATTGCACAGGCTCCCTAGCAAGGTCCTTGAGAATTACCGGATAAACTCATCAAATGCTATGCTTGGAAGCTGGGCTCCTCACATCTGGCAGTGGTAATGTGTTGCAGATAACTTTTTACTGTTTATTTTTATTAATTTTTGGTGTTTTGAGGTAGAGTTTCTCTGTAACAGCCCTAGCTGTCCTGGAACTCGAGCTTTAGACCAGGCTGGGCTTGAACTCAGAGATCTGCCTGCCCAAGTGCTGGAATTAAAGGTGTGTGCCCAGTTGGAGACAACCTTCTAAGAAAGGCTGTCCTGTTCCTATAGGAAGGTTAGCAGGACCCCTGACCTCTATTCACTAGAAGCAGCCTTGTGGGACAAGAAAAATGCCTCTATGATATAGGTGTATACACAAATACATATTTGCATGAAATAACAATAGATGAAAACGAGGTCATGAATTTGAAGGAGAGTAGGGAGGGGTATATGGGGGGATCTGGAGGGGGTAAGGGAAGAGAGAAATATAATCTCAAAATACAATCTCAAAAATAAAAAAAATAAACTCAAAAGCTATTATGGAAAAAATTTTAAATGGCTCTACAAGATCTTGCCAAATGCCCACTGGATCAGAACACACTGTTCCAGCAGATCCTATTCCACTTAAATGTGCCTCAATAACCTATCTCTCCACCCCATCCCACTCTGGGTCTTTTTTGTTCTATCCCTTCACTAAAGTACAAACAACAAGAGCCACTGGATAACAATCAGAGTAAATCAGGTCAGGAAGACAGACACACTGTGACCAAAGTTCAAGTTTAGGTTGCTATGGACTCTCGGTGTATTGCAGCAGTTCCCAAACAACCAACCTTAACCCACTTACTCTTACCACCTAGTCACAAGTCAATCCCTTTCCTACTACTTTGAAACCACAAATAAGCCAACTGCGGTGGGATAGGAGAAAAAACAGGAGGCTCTGAAGAAAAGGAGGTAGTAAACAAAAGTCAGATAAATAACTACCATCTTGGAAGCTCCCTGGGCTTTACATCTAGCAGGATTTTTCTGACGGGAGTCTGGCTAGGAGGAAGTAGCAAAAAGTTATATGAGAAAGAAAAGCAAAAAACAAAAAAATCCCACGAGATCCTGAATACCTGCAAGTCAGATATTCACTCCCCACCCAAGTTCTCATCCTTCAGTCTCCAGAGGTTGGGAATGAATTTTCTTTCCAGGAAGTTACTCGAGTTACCTTCAATCTCTCTGCTCTCAAAACTCCAAGACCATAGGGAAAGTCCGCACTACTCATCTCATTTCCTCCTAGCCTCCAATCCCACCTACAAAGCCCCCAAACGCTGTCTCTACCCCTTTAGGCCCTACAGTCCTATCTGGCCCGTATTCTGGCCCAACAATTTCACAGGAGTACAGGTCTTCCCTTCCAAATTTCCTTTCTCACGCTACAGTTTGCCCACCATCTTCAAAACTCTTCCCTGATCCACGTAACCAAGGCTCCCCGGGGACTGGCGACTGTTTCCCTGCTCCCCAGGACTCTTTTCCAAGTTGCTCCCTCTATCCCAGGTGTCTGGAACTCTTCACTCATTCTTGCCTAGTCCGCGGCGGTCCTCCACATCCCTGACTTGCCGGGTTGTTACTCTCAGGGGCCCTCCCAGTCGGCCATCCCTTAGTCAGGCCTTCTCTAGGTCACTGCTCAAGTTCCACCCCCTCTCCTCCCCCCCCCCCCGCCCGTCCCGGCCCCGAGCCGCCGCCGCCGCCGCCGCCGCCACCGCCGCCAGTGTCAGCTGCACAGTCTCTCACCGCCTTCCCGAAGACCAGTCTTTCAGGTTGTGGCCTTCGAACCCCCGTCCCATCCCCCCGGGCCCAGCTGAAGACACTAAAGGAGAGGGCCCGACAACTCACCCAGGAGGAGACAACACAGGACGAGCCCCGAGCCCGAAACCGGAGAGAGGCGGAAGCACATCATGATCCCGCAGGGCAGGAGTCGACCTGGCCGGCAAAGCTAAGGAACACCGTCACAGCCCCGGGGAAGGCGACAGCGCAGGTGACCACCGACAAGAGCACCGAGAAAGCCAGGAATCGCCGCTTCAGCGCCAGTCATAAGACCTGGGGCGGGGCTCTTTCTTCCTTCCAGCCAATCACCACGCTTGAGAGCTGTGCGAGGGATGGGGAGGGGGGGGTCCGCGCACGAGGGCGGGGTGGCCACGCCCTGTATTTCTGGTTCACGATCCTTCTTACGCGAGAAAGATCTAAGCGCGGAGGGCAATTTTTAAAGCTAACAGGACAGGAAAAGACGAACTTTTGAGGTTTGTAGATAGTGGGTAATTTCTGTTCCTGGTCCTTGAGAACAAACACCATTTTTCTGGCATCAAAACAGTTGCAAGATAAATCTAGGCAAAAAGAAAACACTATTATTCTCCAAGCACGGAGGCTACCTATGAAGTTTATGCTATTGATGGACGGGGAAGGGAGGGAGGGGGTAGCGTGGGAGTCACTGACCAGCAGATCAGCCCCTGCTCTTGAACTTGACAAAGTTACAACATTCCCTTTCCCAGATGGGGAAATTGAAGCCAGAAAGAGGAAGCATATTTTTAAATAGAGGAAGAAAAAGATGAGAGAAATAAAACAAGAATAAAAGGAAATAAAGAACATTCCCATTATTACCCAGCGATGATGTTTACAAACTCAAACTTCCAGATATTTTCTATGCATATATAAAAATGTTGTCTAATGAGTTCATACTAAAGAGTATTCTGTACACTTGCCAAGTGAACAGTAAACAGACACAACTTGAACCAACTTAGCACAACACTCCAGCGTAAAACTCAAGAGTTGGAATAAAGCATTGACCCTCAAATGTTTAGTTTCCAAAACACACTACAGACGCGCGCGCGCGCGCGCGCACACGCGCGTACGCGTACACAGACACACACACACACACAGACAGACACACACACACACACAGACACACACACACAGACACACACACACACAGACACACACACACACACACACACACTGGTCTAGGCTTTTAGAACATTCTTTTGTTTTTTGTTTTTGTTTTTCTTATCTGATGCCTCAGAAATTCTGGAATAAATGGCCTCTGTCTGTGCTACAAACTTAATTTTTTTTTTCTTTTTGACAGTACTCGAGGTTGAACCCAGGACCTCCTCACACATGCTTATAGCAAGCACTGAGCCCTTTTGGAAAAAAAATTGAGACAGGCTCACTAAGTTTCCTAGTTTAACCTTAAACTCCCAGTATAGCTGTAACTCAGGCAGAACTTGAACACATGGTTCTCCTGCCTCAGCTTGTCAAGTAGCTGGGATTGCAGGCTTTCACCTCCAGTCCCGTCTTATTACTTTCTTAAACACTTGGAATGATTCTGATGCTATGGACCATGGACCACACTTGGAAAAGCACTAAAATATAGCTTCAACACGGTCCAGATCTTAAATCTGAGGTTTCTGCCTATAAGCAAGCTGGAGCAGAAGTATGGGACAGCTAAGTGATTCTCAGAAATGACATGAGACACGGATGAGGTTTCTTCTGTAGAACTTTAGTTAATTCTCTAAGGGGACTGGTGACTACCCATCCTAGCCCCCACTTCAACACCAATATTAATAGCCACGGATCTGCATTCACTGAAAGTAAGAACACTTGCTGATGAATGCTCTATCATGGGTGAAACTAAGTCATGAGCAAGTGACTTGCTGAGCATGGAACTACTAAACTTTACAGCATTAGTCATTAGCTTTAGCAAAATGTCATTTGATCATTCTCCCTCCCATAAAAGCTGGCTGAGTCTGCAGAGAACATATGACTGAATCAAGCCTTCAGAAGTTGCCCCACCAATCCTTACATTTATGAACTCCATCCATTTTGGGTCTTTTCTTTTCTTTTCTTTCTTTTTTTTTTTTTTTGATTGTTATTTTTTCTTTGGTTTGGTTTTGGTTTTTCAAGACACGGTTTCTCTGTGTAGCTTTGGAGCCTATCCTGGCACTCACTCTGTAAACCAGGCTGGCCTCAAACTCACAGAGATCTGCCTGCCTCTGCCTCCTGAGTGCTGGGATCAAAGGTGTGCGCCACCCACCACCAACGCCTGGCCCTGTTTTGTTTTGAGACAGGATCTCACTTTGTGGCCCTGGCTGGCCTAGAACTTTTATAGACTAGGCTGGCCTAGAACTCACAGAGATCCTCCTGCCTCTGCCTCCAAGGCTGGAATTAAAGGCTTGCACAACCATCCTGGCTGGAAAATAACCCTTTCCCCAGTATCAGGACAATGAATGATATAATGAAGACACTGTGAATATAATCAAAGTTTCTCGTATGCACATATGAAAAGATCAAACCGAAACCCATTAGTTTATACAAATCACAAGTATTATTTATAATAAAAGAGATATAATGGCCAGGCATGATAGTGAACAACTTTACTCCAGAACTAGGGAGTCACAGGTAGGAGGTTCTCTATGAGTTTGAGGCCAGCCTGGTCTATGTAGTGCGTTCTATAACAGCCAGGATGACATAATAACACTTTGTTTAAAAAGAGAAAGAAACCCTACTAGATTTGGTAAAGGATGAAATTCAGGAATTAGAGGAAGGAACTGAACTCACGGGTCCAGAGATTATGAATTAAAAAACAAGGGCTGGAGAGATGGCTCAGTAGTTAAGTGCACTAGCTGCTCTTCCAGGGAACCTGGGTTAGATTCCCAAAACCTACAGGGCAGCTCACACCTGTCTGTAACTCCAGTTCCAGGGCTTTGACACCCTCATACAGACATACCTGCAGGCAAAAACCAATGAGCATAAAATAAATCAGGTTCTAAAACAAGAAATATAAAGCAAAATTTTTGAAAGAATTCAGCAAGTACCCCTGAGCTATTGGTATCATCTACTTGTTACCATGTGATTTTTAAACATGTATTAATTATTCAAAATAATGGGTTTTGTGATGATGTTTTCATACCTGTACATACAGTGATACCACCTCCTCCTGTTAGTCCCTTCATCTTCCCAGATATTCCCCCTCTACTTTCTTTTATTTCTTTTTAGATATAGAGTCTTCATGTAGAATTTGGTTTTGTTGTTGTTGTTGTTTTTGGGGGAGTTCAAGGCAGGGTTTCTCTATGTAGCTTTGGAGCCTATCCTGGCACTCACTCTGGAGACCAGGGTGGCCTTGAACTCACAGAGATCCGCCTGCCTCTGCCTCTGCCTCTGCCTCCCGAGTGCTGGGATTAAAGGTGTGCGCCACCAACGCCCGGCTGGAATTTGGTTTTTTGAGTATGGTTTATTTCACTTAATATAATGATCTTCAGTTTTCTCTGTTTTTCTGAAAATAACACACCCCATTTTTCTTTATGATTATTACCTATTTTATTTATATTTGGGGTTCTTTTTGTTTCTGGGTAATGTACACTTTTGTGTGCATGTGTGTGTGTGTGCATGTCTCACATGTTGAATGTGTGTGGGGAGGCCAAAGGTAGATGTTTTGCTCTATTGTTCTTCTAACTTATTGTTGAGATGAGGCTTCCCTTCAAGCTGGAGCTTGTTATTTTGGCTAGATTGGCCAGCCACTGAGCCCCTGGAATGTACCTATCTCAGAACCGCACGTTTTGAGGTTACAGATGACCATGCCTGGCTTTTACATGGGTGCTGGAATCCTAATTCAGATCCCATTCTTGCATGATAAGCACTTTCCCCACCTAACCATTTCCCCAAAACTGACTTTCATTTTCATACACTCCTTGAATTTTGGCTCTCTTCTGGATAATGCCTCCAATCCATAGCAAAATGACCATCGCTGAGACCCACACAGAAGTCACAGAGAGCTGCCAAACCTTCTTCTGGAGTTCTCAGGGTAAGCGGGATGTGCCATTTTTCCCCACAGGACTGTCCTCAGATCCCCTTGCAAAAAGATCTGACAAATGTCCTAAAATACAGTGTTTCTCAGGCCAACTGTACATTAAAATCACCTAGAGGGCTTATCACATCACAGACTACTGGACCCCACTGAACTTTGTGTAGGTCTGAGGTAGAGTGAGAGAAAATCTGTCTTTCTAGTAACTTCTCTGGTTGTCCTGATGGTGCCATATTAGAGTCCACACTCTGAATATCTCAAAATCTTTGGGGCCAGTGTCTTTATTTACACACAGACACACAGACAGACAGGCGCACACGCGCACGCACGCACGCACGCACACACACACACTTATTTTATTTATTTATTTATTTATTTATTTCTATTTCCATATGAATGTATGTATGCCACGTGTGTCCAGTGCCCAAAGCACACATAAAAGGGCATTGGATTCCCCAGACCTGGGGTTACAGGCAGTTATGAGCTGCCAAATGCAGATGTTGGGAGACAGCTAATGTGTGGGTGCTAAAAACTGCACTTAGGCCAGGCGGTGGTGGTGTACGCCTTTGATCCCAGCACTTGGGAAGCAGAGGCAGATGGATCTCTCTGAGTTTGAGGCCAGCATGGACTACAGAGCGAGTTCCAGGATAGGCTCCAAAGCTACAGAGAAACCCTTTCTCAAAAAACCAAACCAAAACAAAAACAAAAACAAAAACAAAAAAACCTGCACTCAGGACCTCTGAAATAGCAGTAAATGTTCTTAAACACTAAGCCATCTCTCCAGCCAGAAATACAAACTTTTGTTTTACCCAGGGTCTCACTATGTAGCTAGTTTCCGCTGGCCTAGAGCCCCCTATGGAGCTCAGGCTGGCCATGAACTCAGAGCCATCATCCTGCCTCTGCCTCCGTGCTGGGGTTAAAACTGTGTACCACTGCACTTGTCTTTTTGGTTTTTTTAAGACACGGTTTCTCTTTGTAACAGCCTTGGCTGTCCTGGAACGACTTGAACTGTGTAAAGATGTGTTACATTGGTTTATTCATGCTGCATTTGTTTAATGATGGAAAGATGTGTTGCATTCCTGGGCAGCTGCAAAAAGGATGATGAAAACACGAGGAGAGGTGGGTAAACCAAAACTAAGCCAGATGGAAATCTAGTGACCTAGAAGCTCATTTATAAAATATGAAAGTCAGCTTGGGTGCCATAATTTATACGTAGAGAGGGTGATAAGATACACAAAGGGAGAAAGTGACTTTCCTGACATTTCATGATAATTAAAAAAATCATTTCCTTGATGTTTGGCATTCAATAATTTGATCTTCTTCCCTTTTGCTTTGTTGCTGCTGTTGTTTGTAGTGGTGGATTTTTGTAGACCAGGCAGCCCTCCAGCACCCAGAGATCAGCCTGCTTCTGCAAGGATTAAATGTGTCATTTCTCTTTTTGGTTGTTGTTGTTGTTTGTTTTTGAGGCAGAACATCACTATGTAGCCCTGGCCAGCATGGAACTCTTGCTATGTAGAAGACTAGACTGACCTTTCACTACCTGCCTCTGCCTCCTTCCTGAGTGCCACCATGCCCAGTTTTTGTTTTTGTTTTGTTTTCAATTGGGGGGCAGTGGTATAGAAGGCCTTTAGTCCCAGCACTCAGGAGGCAGAGGCAGGCAGATCTCTGTGAGTTCAAGGTCATCCTGGTCTATAGAATGAGTTCCAGGACAGCTAGGGCTACACTGAGAAACCCTGTCTCAAAACAAACAAACAAAAATATACTTTTACCTCATTTTTTTCCTCTTAAGGTAAAGCCTTGAATTGACTATGCTACTGAGGATGACCTTGAGCTTCTGTTCAGAAGGACAGCCTTACCTCCCAAGAAATTCAAGGCTAGCCTGGGCTATATACAACAAGACCCTGCATAAGAAAAGAAGCTTAATAAATAAACAAGTTTTTTGTTTGTTTTTCAAGACAGGGTTTCTCTGTCAACCGTAGCTATCCTGGAACTCTCTTTGTAGATCAGGCTGTCCTAGAACTCACAAAGATTCATCTGCCTCTGCCTCCCAGTGCTGGGAACAAAGATGTGCACCAACACCCAGGATAAACAAATTCTTAAACCACACTCCCCAACCTCATGTGGTTAGTATAAAAATTGTATCATTGTTGGGCAGTGGTAGTTCACACCTTTAATCTCAGCACTCAAGAGGCTCACTCTGTGAGTTGAAGACCAGCATGGCCTACAAAGCAAGTTCCAGGACAGCCAGGGCTACACAGAGAATCCCTGTCTTGAAAAAAAAATTGATTCACAGAACACCATAATTTTATTTTATTTTTTTATTAATTTGAGACCCGTTCTAACTACATTATCCAGACTGATTTTGAAAGATTAGGTAGGTTCAAGCAATCCTCTTGCCTGAGAGCCCTGAATAGCTGGTACTCCAAACCCACGCTGTCATATCTGCCTCATCATCATTATATTTTACAGGGAATTTTAATCAACAACTTAGACTTGGTTTACTGTTTTGGACATTTGGAAATGTGTCACAGGGTAAGTATTGTTGATGAGATAAGAGCAAATCGGGTTCTGGCAGTTGCAAAGTTCAACTAGCCTTCTGAAACCTATTCTGCCATCAGATTATGGCACACGCTTCTGTTCTCAAAGCCTTCAGTGAATTGGATCTGGTCCTCCCACTGCCTTTCTTCTTCAGGGAGCTGCAGTTCTACTCTAAATACCTTTGAACTAGTTGCATTGTGACCCCAGTTTATTTGGCATAACTCCCGTTCCTTAAAGTCAACAACAGATGAACGAACTTTAATAGCATTTGAACAATGCCGACACAGTAACAACAAGACTAGTTTTAGGTTGATTAATTAGCCTTACTGATACTTCAAAAGATTAAAAAGGAACGTGTTCTTTCCTTTAAAAAAAAAAACCTTCACAACAGTATTGCTCCAGGGACAGTCTGATCCATGGAACAGAATGGACAGTTTAAAGATACACCTGTGTGTGTATATATACGGGACCACTTATTTTGTGCTGGAGTTGGCCGTGGGGTACTTACTGTTCATGCTGGGCAAGCACTTTGTTACTGCCAATAGCTTCAGCCCTTTTTCTTTCTGTATTTTTACTTTGAAAACACTGAGTCTTCCTGGGTTGCTCAGGTTGCACTTGAATTCCCCCTGTAGCTCTGGCAGGCCTAAAGTTTAGAATTTCTTTCACAGCATTCCAAATGACTGGGATTTTATGCTTGTACCACCAGGCCAATAGCGGCAATGTAGTAAGTATATCAGTGGTTCTCACCCTTCCTAATGCTGCAACCCTGTATGTAACACAGTTCCTCATGTTGTGGTAACCACTAACTCCAAAATTATTATTATTTTTTTTTTGGTTTTTCGAGACAGGGTTTCTCTGTGTAGCTTTGGAGCCTATCCTGGCACTCACTCTGTAGACCAGGCTGGCCTCGAACTCAGAGAAATCCGCCTGCCTCTGCCTCCCAAGTTAAAGGCGTGCACCACCAAGCTCAGCTAAAATTATTTTTGTTGCTACTTCATAACTGTAATTTTGCTACTGTTAGGAATCATAATGTAAATATTTTTGGAGATAGAAGTTTGCCAAGGAGGTCAAGATCCACAGGTTGAGAACCACTGTAGTACACACTAAAAGTGGTACTACAAAGGAGATGGAAGAGCCCGGGAGCACTTAGAAGACAGAGGCAGGTGGATCTCTGTGAGTTCAAAGTCATCCTGATCTATATGCTAGTTCCAGGCCAACCATGGTTAGATAATGAGACGTGCCTCAAAAACCAAATAACAACAACAACAAAAAGAAAAGAAAAGAAAATTAAAAATTTCCAGGCATTGGTGGCATATGCCTTTAATCCCAGCGCTTGGGAGGCAGAGGCAGGCGGATCTCTGTGAAATCATTTTTGTAATTATCATGCAACACGGAGAATGCCACTTTGTCCCTTTGTGTATCGCATCCTCTTCACATATAAATTATTCCGTCCAAATTGACTTCCATATTTTACAATTATTCTATACAAATTTCATGTGCGTTAAGTGGAGAACATTATAAAACCCCTGCTAAGGGAGAAGGGAACTGGGATTGTCATGTAATTCAATCTTGTTTGTAATTTTTTAAAAAAGTAAAAAATAAATAAATAAAATAAAACCCCCGCTAAACGTAGAAACAAAAACTGAAGTAGCCTATAGTCCAGAGCTTCTGCCCAGCACATTCTTTCTCCCATCTCTGCTCCACCAGGGTGACTCCTACTTCTCCTTCAGGTGACCTGTATCCCTCCTGAGCCAGGGAAGGAACTAGGGGACTGAGCCTAGGTGAGCACCCTGGACTTCCCTCAGACAGGTGTGTCTTCACTAACCCTGAAACTCTCGAAGTTTAAATGTGGCTGTTGCTTTCAACAATCCGTTCTCATAATCAGTGCTCATTAGATGCTTCTTGAATTAGTGAGTAAACAGAGGTTATAGGGGTATTAGAAAGCATATAAAGTGAGCAGTGAGCTGGAGGAATTATCTCAGCCTACTTCCTGTTTTTTTCCTTCTGTGTCATATCAGGGAAAGTGTTCTTTGTTCCCTAGTTGACTAACCAGCTGTAACTAACAAACTTCTTACTCCTGCTTTGACCACTCTCTCCTTGTCTATGTGTCTTTTTGTTGTTGAGTTGTGGTCTTAGTATGTAACCAAGGCTGGCCTTGGACTTTTTTGTTGTGTTGTGTTTTGGTCTTCTTTACTTTTGCTTTGCAATACAATTTCACTGTATAGTCTTGGCTGGCCTGGAACTCTGCTCTGGACTAGGCTGGCCTTGTACTCATAGAGGTCTACCTGCCTCAGCCATATATATATATATATATATATATATATATATATATATATATATGTGTGTGTGTGTGTGTGTGTGTGTGTGTATGTATGTATGTATATATATATATATATATATATATATATATATATTCATACTGTTTATCCTTTCTGAATCTTTGTTTCTCTATTTCTGTGTCTTTCCCTTTCGTGTGAACACACACACACACACACACACACACACACACACACACACACACTCTTTCGGACCGCCTTCATCATCTCTCCTGTCTGATTTTTCTTCTTCCTTTTACTTTTGTGAAAGGTGTGTGCTCTCCACCTAACCAAAAAGTCTAACTGAAACGGCTGCAACAAGCTCTTTGGCATAAGTTGGTAGCCACATGCTGCAGGTTTCTGGATGGTGGAATAGCAGATATTTTGAAATCAGAAAGGGCCCTTATCTGTGTCAACCCTGCCATTTTGCCCATCAAGGTCAAGTTGCTTACTCAAGTTGGCAGCAGAGCTGAGAATGGAACTCTTACCTCCGAACTTTTTGCCCGCTCTTCTGTTTCCATTTGGCTCTAGCTCTGTGCTCTAAAAGGCTCCCTTCATTAAAGTTTCATGTGAACAAGAAAGGCACAGGAAACACTGAAAGCCCTGTGCACTTCTGCTACAGAATTTATTAGATGGTGACCTTAGCACTCTTACCAATTGAAATGCACATGTTTCCTAGCAACTTCACTCTTCAGCTGTTGTTTTGTTTTCCTGGTGCATGCTCATGGAAATACGCTCATGGAAATATTTGTTGGCTTGCAATAGGCTTTCAAAAAGACAGTTCATCTAGCCAAGCCCTTCATGTTTTTGTTTTTGTTTGTTTGTTTGGTTGTTTTTTGTTTTGTTTTGTTTTGTTTGAGACAGTGTTTCTCTGTGTAGAACTGGCTGTCCTGGAACTAGCTCTGTAGACCAAGCTGGTCTGGAACTCATACAGATTCACCTGCATCTGACTCCCAAGTGCTGGGATTAAAGTTATGTGTTGACATACCTGGCTTGTTTCCTTTTTGAGAGAGGGTCTCACTATATAGCCCTGAATGGCCTGGAGCTCTTAGACATCTGCCTGCTTCCACTCACGAAGAGCCAGGATTAAAGGTGTGTGCTCAGTGGTGAAATTTGGCTTTAGGTTGATTTTTAAAAAATCTCTTAAGACTGGGAGTAGTTGTGCACACCTTTAGCCCCAGTACTCAGGAGGCAGCAGCAAGCAGACCTCTCTCATAAATTTGAGACCAGCCTAACTATATAATGAGTTCTAAGCCAGCATGGGCTACAAAGTGATACACTGTCTGAAAAAAGAAAATCACTGTTATAGGGAGTGGAGAGAGCTCGGTGGTTAAAAACACTTGTTCTTGCAGAGTACCCAGGTTTGGTTCCTAGCACCCACATGACAGCTAACAGCCATCTGGAACTCCAGTTCTAGGAGATCTCAGGTTTCTCCTAACCTACACAGGCACCTGAGTGCTTGTGGTATATGTACACATAAAATTAAACAAAAATACATGAATATTTTAAAATTTATCTTTCAAAGTAGAAAATAACTATAATTATTAAAAAGCAAAACAAATCCTCCCCTACCAAAAAAGCCATGTGATAGAGCTATAGGATTTTATTGTTGACATACTGGAATTCAACACTGTCTCCTTGTTTTTTTTTGTTTTTTTGTGTGTGTGTTTTTTGGTTTTTTGAGATAGGGTTTCTCTGTGTAGCTTTGGAGCCTATCCTGGCACTCGCTCTGGAGACCAGGCTAGCCTCGAACTCACAGAGATCTGACTGCCTCTGCCTCCCAAGTGCTGGGATTAAAGGCATGTGCCACCAATGCCCAGCAACACTGTCTCTTTTTAAAAGTGCAAAGTGCAGGCTAAGGCCACTTAGATGGAAAGTTCAAATGAAGGAAGGGAATGGCACCCTGGACTCTGACACAGTTGTATGTTTTAATGTGGGTTCCACAGTTGCAGAAGGACATTGACAAAGTCAAAGAGCTTTGGGGAAGGAAAATAAAATGAGAGATCTGGGAAATCTTCCCATAGGACCAGGTTCAGGCTAGAGAATGGATGTCTCGGTAAAATAGCTATCTCCAAATATCTCCAGATAGGCTTGAGAGGTGGCTCAATGAAGACAGTTAGCACTCTCCCAAAGGACCTGGGTTCAGGTAGCAGCACCCACATCAGGCAGCTCACAAGAGCCTGGAACTCTGACTTCAGGGAGCCAAGGCGACTGGCCTCTCTGAGCAGCCGTGTTTGCTCACGCACACTGAACCCCCACACAGTCAAGAATAAAGAACATCTCTTTGGAAGTAGCACATAAACAGCTACAGACACATAGAGGGGAGGAAACAGGAAGCTATGTCATGCAGTTCCACAGAGATTAGAAAAGACACTTACACATTCTTCCTTCCTACTGACTGAACGTTAGCTCCTTTTCAAATTTCAAACAAGACCTCCAAAATTAGTAACTCAGAGTGGTGGCGCACACCTTTAATCCCCGCACTCGAGAGGCAGAGGCAGGCGGATCTCTGTGAGTTTGAGGCCAGCATGGTCTTCAAAGAAAGTTCCAGGACAGTCTCCAAACCTACAGCGAAACCCTGTCTCAAAAAAAGGGGGGGGGGGCTGGAGAGATGACTGCTCTTCCAGAGGAACCTGGGTTCAATTCCCAGCACCCACATGGCAGCTTCCAACTGTCTGTAACTCCAGTTTCAGGGGATCTGACATCTTCACACCAATGCACATAAAATAAAGTTAAATAGATTATTAAAAAAAGAAAAACCAGAAAAGAAAGAAAAACAAAAACAAAAAAAAGAGTAACTCATAGTAGTGTGTTCTTACAGAGAAACCAAAAGACTATTTGATTCGAAAGTGCAAGGTGAGATTTACCATCAGAAGTTACGTAAGGTGACTTCTAAAGACTCTACCAACTTGGACCCCAGAGCTATCTTGGGCCTCGGTGTTGGATACAGATGTAGAGACGAATGCTTCAAAAAGACTGCCTTTTTTTCTATTTACAAAACTAGCAGAGGTGGGCCAGTGCTTATGGTTCAGTCTTAGAGCTTGCCTAATAGGCACAAAGCTCTGTGTTCAGTCCTAGAATTACTTAAAAATTGTATATATGAAATTATACATACTATTTTTAAAGATTCGTGTTTATTTTATGTGTCTGGGTGTTTATCTGCTCGCTGGTGTGCTATGCACTTGCAGCGCCTGCTGAGGCCAGATAGGGGCGCTGGATTCCCTGGAACTGGATTACAATACTGTGGGCCTCCGTGTGTGTGTGTGTGTGTGTGTGTGTGTGTGTGTGTGTGGTGTGTGTGTGTGTGTGTGTGTGTGCTCGGAACTGAACTCTGCAAGAGCAAAAACTACTCCTTTTTTTTTTTTATTCCAGGACAGGGTTTCTCTGTGTAACAGTGCTGGCTGGAACTCATTTTGTAAACCAGGCTGGCCTCAAACTCATGGAGATCTGCCACCTGGCCAAAAATAGTCTTTTTGTTTGTTTTTCGAGGCAGGGTTTCTCTATATAACAGCCCTGGCTCTCCTACAACTCCCTCTGTAGACCAGGCTGGCCTCGAACTCACAGAGATCTGCCTGCCTCTGCTTCACCAGTGAGTGCTGGGACTAAAGGATTGCGCCACCACTGCCTGGCATTGAAACTGTTGCTGTTGTTGTTGTTGTTGTTGTTGTTGTTGTTGTTGTTTTTAATGTGTTTTGCCTCTGTGTTTGGAAGTGTACCATGTGCAAGCCATGACAGGGGAGGCTAGCAGAGGGCATGAGAACCCTGGGAACTGGTTTTGAACCAACAAGTGGGTGCTGGGAACCTCTCATTTACTAAGCCCCTCTCCAGCATCCTCCCTCAAAGAATACATACTCTAAAGAAAATAACTAATGAAAGGCATAGGTGTCCAATGCCCTGGGTTTCACCTCTAGTATAGAAAACAAACAGAAGCAAACAAAACAACACTAGTACTGGGTGGACAGATAACTCAGCAGTTAAGAAAACTAGCTGCCAGGATCTGAGTTCGTTCCCAGCACCCACATGACAGCTCGCAAGTCTGTAGCTCCGTTTCAAGGAATCCAAAACCTTCTTCTGACTTCTTCAGACACCAGTTATGCACACAGATATACATGAAAGCAAAATACCCATACGCATTAGAGTAATGCTACTGGAGGCAGATTTCCTATCTCTGCTCAGGGCTGATATGCAGAACAGAGTTCCCACAAGATGCCATATCTTGTCAGGGGAAGTTAAAAATGAATTAACGTCTAAAATGGCTTTGCTATGATCAGGCTTTCATTTTCTTTTATTGAGACAGTATTTCAGGCTGACTTCAAAGTCAAGATCTCCATACCTTGACCTCCTGAGTGCTGGGACTACAGGTGGCTTTCCTCTGACTTTAAAATGAGCAAATTATGATAGGTTCTCTGTACTGGGCCTAATGTAATCACAGGGTCATCATAAGTGAAAGAAGGAAGCATAAGAGTCAGTCAGAGCAAGATGTGACAACACAAACAAGGGTCACAGTAAGCTGATATGAGGATAGCTCCAGGAGAGACTGAACAACAGGCTCCAAAGACAGGGCATAAAGAACAGCTTAAGGACCTGAAACAGGCTGCAAAGGATGCTGGGATGGTTGACTCCAGATGTACTAGGGCAGGATACAAAAACAGATCGAAAGGACAATGTGAGATAGTGGTCCATTGTCACTAGGTCAGATTAAAGCAATTTCAAGAGTCTCATTCCAAGGCAGCATGCACAGAGTGTTGTTCTTTCCAGTGGCCCTGCCAACTTTAGGGGATATAGCCCTACACATATTCTTGCATTTCACACATCTAAGAATGAATTGTGGTTAAAGTGGGTTTCTGACGAAAGTGCGTCTTTCCTAGAAGTGACTACCCTGGGGGAGGAGGCACAGGGAAGGGACAGCAGAGAAGCTAGAATCAAGACTCCTGCTCCTTGGCTCACTGCACTTCTGACGTTTTTGCTTTCTGAAGCACAAGAAGCAAGACTGCTGCTGGGGTGGGGACCAGAGGAAACTGGACACTTCTCCATAACAAGGTCACACCATCTGTGCTTTCCTTGGAAGATGGAAGAGGGACCTGTCAACCCAGGGCCACAGGCTGACTTCCTGAGCTAGAAAGGGCAATGGGACAGTTTCCCCAAGAACCTGCAGAAGAAAGGCCAGCATGCTGACGCCTTTTTAGGTCCTTGGACTTCCGGAATGGTACCACAGTACATTTGTATTGTTGAAAATCACCCAATACTTGGCAAAGAAAAAAGAAACGTGTGCCTTTTGGGGGAAAGCGGTGGGTCTTGGAACGTTTGACCTTGGAAATTAACATTAGCACTTGTTGCATGGAAACTGAGGTGTTTTTAGTTTTGGCTCCTCTCTTTCTTTATTTTCTTTCACCTAACAAAAATCCAGAGGGGATACTGAAGAAGAAGAGGTGTGGCTGGGGGCGGGGCTTCAAAGTGAGAAGAGAGTAAGATGGAAGAAAATGTCAATATTGGGGAAAGGAGTGGGGAGAAGGGACTGACAGGGCCAGGGATGGCAGGGGAAGAGAAGAGAGGGGCAAAGGAGAGGGAGGAATGGAGGAAAGGGGGAAGAATGGGAGTGCATAGGAAAGGGAGGAGCAGAGGTAAGGGGAGTGGAAGGGAGAGAGAATGGGCAGGAGGTAAGGAGGGGCAGTAATGAGGGAAGAAAATAGACGACGGGGTATGGAGTGATGGCAGGGAGGAGAGGAGGAAAGAGGGTGGGGAAGACGGGAGATTTGAGGACTGGAGAGGAAGAGAGGCAGGAAAGGGGTGGGGTGCCCATGGAAAGGGTAGGATTGGGAAAGACAGTAGGGGTCCTAGAGGTAGGGAGGTGAGACAAGAGGGGAAGGGAAGAGAGTATGTGCAGAAGAGGTGAAGAGGGGATGGTAGAGAGAAGGAGAGGGGGCCAAAGGACAGAGGAAGGATGGAGGGAGGGAGGGAATGGAGGTAGAAGGTGGCGGAGAATTAAGGGTCACCAGATGAGGTAGTGTTGGGGTGAAGCGGATGGTAACACAGAACCATGCAAATGCAGGAAGGGGGGCGCAGAACAAGTGGGAAGGTTTATAGAGCTATGGGAGGGGTGTGGAGCAGGGTGGAAGACGGATGCAGTAGGAGAAGAGACACGACGACATGAGGGGAATTGGGTAGGGATGGTAACTAGAATGAAGGAGAGATGGAATCAGAAAATAGAGGAATCAGGGGGTGGGGAGAAGACGTAGGGAGAGGAGGGAAGGGGAAGTACAGGGGATGCACAAAAAGAGGAAAACAAAAACCAATTACGGGGTGTGGGTACATGCTGGTCCTCTCAGTATTCTCAAGACTTATGTTTCTCCTCCTCCCGGAGCCTACAAGACTGGACAGCGACTTCATGGGCATCTGGAGGCCCGGGCTCCATTTCATACCACAAGGGTACCTTCTGCGATTCAAGGTCTAGGAAGCCGACCTAGAAGCATCTTCTGATAACTTCTGTCAGTCTCAGCAGCTACTCAAGTATCCTTAAGCTCAGTCGGCAGTGGAGGTGGAGCTCAACTCTTGTTTGCGAACCACAGACCTAGTATTTATTTAGCCATTTGCTTACTTATTTAAAGACAGACTTTCCTTGTCTATCTCTGCCTAGCTTCAAATATTTTTTTTTCAAGACAGGGTTTCTCTGTGGCTTTGGACGCTGTCCTGGAACTCCCTCTGTAGACCAGGCTGGTCTCGAACTCACAGAGATCTGCCTGCCTTTGCCTTCTGAGTGCTGGGACTAAAGGCGTGTGCCACCAATGCCCGGCTTAATCTCAAATACTTTATTTTAGGTGTATGACTGTTTTCCCTGCATGTGTGAATGTGTTTCCTGTGTGTACCTCATGCCCAGGGAGATTAGATCCCCTGGAAGTGGAGTTATGGGTGGCTATGAACCACCGTGTGGGGATTGAGAGTTGAACCCTGGTCCTCTGCAAGAACAAGTGCTCTTCAGTGCTGAGCCATCTCTCAGAGCCCACTGTCACTTTCTTTTTTCTTTCTTTCTTTCTTTCTTTCTTTTTTTTTTTTTTTGGTTTTTCGAGACAGGGTTTTTCTGTGGCTTTGGAGGCTGTCTTGGAACTAGCTCTTGTAGACCAGGCTGGTCTCGAACTCACAGAGATCCTCCTGCCTCTGCCTCCCGAGTGCTGAGATTAAAGGCGTGTGCCACCAACGCCCGGCTCACTTTCTTAATAACTACCCTACTTAATAGTGAGCCCCCAGACACACACACAATTTCCCCATTCCTATCCTATTTTTCATGCCAATTACCTCCTTCTACCATAAAATAACATTGTTTCATATTTAGTATATCTCCCCTCATTAAAACATTAATGTCCTTTGCACTATTCCATGCAAAGGGCGTAAATTATTCTCACACGAAATCTGGGTACTTATACAGACATATGAACATGTACATTGTTGAAAACCTGTGGACAAACACAAAAAAAATTATTTAGAAAAATAATTTTTTGGCCGGCCTGACCCCTACCCAGAACCCTCATCCAGTGGCTGATGGGAGCAGAGACAGACACCCACAGATATACACTGAACTGAACTCTGGAATTTAGTTGAAGACAGGGAGGAATGAAGATCGAAGGGGTCTGTACCAGGTTGGAGAAGCCCACAGAAACAGTTGGCCTGAACAAGAGGGAGCACATCGACCCCAGATGCTGTCTGGGAGGCCAGCAGGAGACTGATCCAGACCCCTGAACATGAATGTCAGTGAGGAGGCCTCAGCACTCTATGGGGCCCCTGGTAGTGGATTAGTATTTTTCCCTGGTGTAAGAAGGGACTTTGAGAGCCCATCCCACGTGAAGGGATGCTCTCTCGGCCTGGACACATGGGGAGGGCCTAGTCCCGGCCCAGGATGATGTGGTGGACTTTGGGGAGCCCCCGTCGAGGGCCCTACCCTCCCTGGGGAGTGGAGGGTGGATGGGGTGGGGGACAGGTGGGAGGTTGGGGGAAAGCTGGGAGGGGAGGGAGAGGGAGAAGGGATTGACATGTGAAGCAAGCTTGTTCCTAATTTGAACTAATAAAATAATTACAAAAAGAAAAAAGAAAAAGAATTTTGTGAGTTATGTGGGCTTTGAGACAGGGTCTCTCTATTTAGCCCTGGCTGGGCTGGGACTCACTATGTAGCTCAGGCGGATTGTGTTTTGTTTTTTGGGTTTTTTTTTTTTAACCTACATTTGAAGGAAAACCTCAAAGAAGTCTCAGTCTTCAAAAGTAAGGCCCAGGTGTTGAAGCAAACTCTGACTCCAATAAATGAGAACCCAAACTTGTAAACATAGACTGGTTTGGGAGTGGCTATTAGCATTTCAAAGGGTGCCTCACCTCTTAGAAAGAACCCACTACAGAGCTATTCATCTTGGTCAAATGAAACACACACACACACACACACACACACACACACACACACACACACACACACACGCTCACACACACTCGGACCCCAAAATGGAGAACTGGGCTCATGTGATGCATATTCAACTCATAAATTGACCTATGAGCTGGCTATTAAGTTAAAGTTGGAGGACAGTCTGTACTTCAATTGTGGAATGCTTGCCCACCATGTGAGAGACACCCTGGATTCAGTCCTCTCAGCACCACTAAAAGAAGTTTTCAGTAAATTTGGAAAAATGCAGGCATTGTGATAAGGAGAAATATTTCAGAAACAAAATCGTTTAGTGACAATTATTTATTTTTGTATAATTTATTTACTTTTAACTGTATGTGCATTGTTGTTTTTGCCTGCCAAGTATGTGTGTCTAAGGGTGTCAGATCTCCCAAAACTGGAGTTACAAACTGTAGTGAGTGGCCTTGTGGGTGCTGGGAATTGAACCCGGGTGGACTGGAAGAACAGTCAGTGCTCTTAACTGCTGGGGCACCCCTCCAGCCCTGACAACTATTTCTTAAAAATCTATAAAAAAAATGAAAAAACCAAATTATTAACTGGTTATTTCCAAGTACAGAGATTAAAAATGATTTCCATTCTGTCTTCTTTTTTGCAGTTTACATGTCTATATTTATTGCGAAAATCTCACAAAGCCTCATACCTGGATGAAGAGCTACTCACAATTAATGATTTCTCAGATTCAGAGAATTTTTTATCTTCCCAAGGAATGAACCACCTAAGTTTTTTTTTTCCTTTTTTTTTAATTTTAGAAGCACTCTTATTTACACATCAATCCCCCTATTCCCTCGCCCTCCCATCCTCCTCACCGGCTTCCCCAACCCACCCACTCCCCAAGGATAGTGAGGCCCTCCACGGGGGGACCATCAATGTCCATCACACATTTTGGGGAAGGCCTAGGTCCTCTTTCTTGCGTCTGGGCTGCAATAGTGTCCTTCCATAGGGAATGGGCTCCCAAAGTCCATTTGTGCTCTAAGGATAAACACTGGCTCCACTGTTAGAGGTCCCATAGGCTGTCTTGGTCTCCTAGCTGGCACCCACATTCAGAGGGCTTGGTTTGGTTCAATGCTGGTTCCCCAGCTTTACGACTAGGGTCTCCATGCTCTCACTAGGGCAGGTTGACTATTTCTGCTGGTTTCTCCAGCACAGTCTTGGCTCCTTTGCTCATCCCTCCTCCCTCTCCACAACTGGATTCCAGGAGTATGGCTCAGTGCTTAGCTGTGGGTGCCTGTCTCTGCTTGGAACAGCTACTGGATGGAGGCTTAGGAATGGTAACCAAGGTAGTCATCAATCTCATTATAGGGGAAGGGCATCAAAGGCAGCCTCTCCACCACTGCCTAGAATATTAGTTGGGGTCATCCGTGTGGATCCCTGAACATGTCCCCAGTGCCAGACATCTCTGCAAACCTATACTGGCTCCCTTTATCAAGGCATCGCCTTTCTTGCCCTCCTCTATTTCTCCCGTCTCAGTCCTCCTGACCCCTCCTGTTCTCCTCCCCTCTCCCCTTCTCCTCCTCCATTCTGTCTTTTGAGTTGTCCAATTGCCTTCTTTTTCAACAATGAGTGTATATTGAGGAAAAGAAACTTCTAGGGGTTGGAGAGATGACTCAGCAGTTAAGAGCACTTGCTGCTCTTGCAGGGGATCCAAGTTCTGTTCTCAACATCCATATCAGATGTCTCATAACTGCCTGTAAAATGGGCAAATGGGCTGGTGGTGCACGCCTGTAATCCCAGCTCTCAGAAGACACAAGCAGAAGGATCTCTGAGTTTGAGACTAGCCTGGTCTACATAGTGAGTTCCAGGACAGCGAGGGGTACACAGAGAGAATCTGCCTCAAAACAAACAAACAAATCTGCCCATGACTCCAGCTCCAGAAGATCTGACACCCTTTTCTGGCATCCATGGACACTTGCATTCCTATACACATATCTATATCTCCATAGATATAGATATACATACATATATATATACATAATTTAAGAATAAACTTTTTAAAGTGAAAGCCCAAGTTTGATTTGTAAAAAGTTGATTTGCATGGAACTGTATGGAGGAGAAAAAAGTCTCAAGACAATTGTTGATCAAATCTCTTAAAATGTCTGTAGGTAAGGCAGTTGCAATCTGACTCTAGAATCCAGACTGGCTTTGAACCCCAGGTGCTTAATGCCCATGGCTCCACAGGCATCACAGGTGTCCACAACTACACCCAGCTTTAGTTCTTAGCAAATCTTTATGTAATTCTTCAATTGGGTTAAGAATAGGTCTGTAGATATTGTACATCATAGTAACAATGTTTGATAACTATATTTTATGACCCCCCAATCTCTAAAAGTAGATTTTGTGCTCTCATCACAGAAAATAATGAAAGCCTAGTGTTGGTGGCGCATGCCTTTAATCCCAGCACTCGGGAGACAGAGGCGGATCTCTGTGAGTTCGAGGCCAGCCTGGTCTACTGAGCGACAGGCTCCAAAGCCGCAGAGAAACCCTGTTCCAAAAAAAGGAGAGAGAGAGAGAGAGAGAGAGAGAGAGAGAGAGAGAGAGAGAGAGAGAGAGAGAGAGAGAAAGAATGATAGATCATGTGAATATTCATTAGCTTGATTTTACCATTTCAAAAACAAAAGTAGCCATTGGGGCTGGAGAGACGGGTCATGTCTAAAAGCATTTCTTGCTCTTCCAGAGGACCCGCATTAGGTTCTAAGCACCCATGTCCTTCACCACAACCACTTGTAATTCCAACTCCAGGGGGATCCAACCCCCTCAGGCACCTGTACATTCACTTATACACATAATTAAAATAATAAAAATAAATATTTAAGTAACCTCATATCAAAATAGTGTACATTATAAGCAACTGTAATCAATTTGTGCATTAATAAAAAGATATTTCCATTCATTAACAAAAAGAGAGGAAAGCAAGAGCAATCTATAATAATCCAGAATTAAGATAGAAAAGTAAGAAATGTGTAGCTGTTGATTCCCTGGAAAATCAGGCACATAGTTATTTAAAAACATCTTTTTTGTAGGCTTGAAATAAGTTGGGCTAAAAGAATTAACTAGCTTGGTTTTAAAGTAGTCCTGATTCCTTTTTTCAGACAGGGTCTCGCTGTGCGTCCTAGGCTGGCCTCCAACTCGGGATCTTAAACCTGCAGACGCAGTGCCCACTCTCGACTTTCAAGTCTTGACTTGAACTTTTTTAAACTTCCAAGTCATGTGTAGTTTGTGTCGAATAAGAAAGTTTCTTTTCAAATGTTCAAAAGTGGGCTATAGGACCGTAAAAGAAAAAGGGGGAAGGCGGTGACGACAAACCAAAGAATTAAAGGCGGCGGTTCCGAGAAATAGCTGAGTCAGGAGTGGGACAATCACGTGAATAGTTGATTAAAAAACGAAACTTAGGCGGACACAGCCTCCGGCCGCCTCCACCGCCTTTAGCCACTGTTATGCTTTGGGGAGTGTAGGGTTCAAGAGTGTGGTTTGCTTTGTCCGTGAGCGGAACTCTTGAGGGGGGCGTGCCATAGGCACTTGGGATGCGTTTGCAAGTGGTGCGGCGCAGAAGCTCCGGAGGAGGCGTTGGCGTTTTGTGTCTCCCGTGGTTCAGATGCTTACCGCAGCTGTGGGAGGCCGCGTGTGCTGCCCACGGTCAAAGCAACTTTGTTCAGTAAAAAGGACTATTGTACTTTGAATGAATGACTCCCAGGGCTCTGCTGCCTTCTAGGCAGTCTTCCAGGAGCTTTCTCCCCCTGCAGGCCTGGGCTATAAATGCAGTTTGTTTTTACAGTGGGATGTTGCTTTATTCTTGGCGTGGGCGCCAAGAGTAGCATTCAAGCCCTACCAGTTAATTATGGCCTTTTCGAGAAAAGGGCTGTCCTTAGGTCCAAAGTTGGTGCTCCAGGCTTTACTGGCAGGAGATGCTTTTGAAGTCTTTCTTCTGCATAACTACTCAGCCAGCATCCGGCATGCAAGCATGAACATGCCCGGAAGCCCAGCTCAGGTTCTGCCTTGGCACATGACTTGGGTGGATGCACAGAGACATGAGCATCATTTCCTGCACCCAGCTTCTTTCAAAACTTACCAAACTGTACTCTCAAAGTAGGTGTAATTTACATGTCAACAAAGCTAACTTCAAAAATCACACTCCCGGGATAAGACAATCACCATCCTCCTAGCTTCTAAGTAACAAACAAGATATGATAAAATGTCTCTCTCTCTTTTAAAAAAATCATGTATATTTCTCTTTTCATTGAGTAATTTGTTTACTTTAAAACCTTGAGTTTCTATAAATATGGGAACATGGTTTTATTTACAGAAGTTTTCATTAGGATATTCCATGAATGTTTTATTTGCTACTGGTATGAAAACTGAAGTGTGAAGGAGGGCTGTACATCTCTCTTAAATAGCTATAAGGGGCCGAGCGTTGGTGACGCACGCCTTTAATCCCAGCACTCGGGAGGCACAGGCAGGAGGAGCTCTGTGAGTTCGAGACCAGCCTGGTGTACAAGACCTAGTTGCAAGACAGCCTCCAAAGCCACAGAGAAACACTGTCTCGAAAAACCAAAAAAATAAAATAAAAATAAAGGAAGGAAGGAAGGAAGGAAGGAAGGAAGGAAGGAAGGAAGGAAGCTACAAGGTTGAGGGATTATAACATTGTGATTGTAGAAAAATGAAAATTTGCATACCCAGAGTCAAATTGTCTCAAGTTCCCTTAATAGCCATCCACTGTCCATCTATGTCAACATCCATGTGACTATCATGTGAAGCCTTTGGGGAACTATTCATTTAGATCACTACCTTCCACCAACCCCAACATGAAGAACGCAGTCAGAGAGAACCAGTAGTCTGTCTAGCTGGTATTTCCTATTTCCACCATTGCCTTCAAGAAGTGTCTTGATTTTCTGTTTTCTTTGATTTTGCAAGTATAAGACCTTCACAAAACTATTACTGTGTGTTAAGATGCTATTTGGAGCAACGTGAATCTGTGTGGTGGGTCTGTGCTGGTTCATATTTGTCTCCTGAATAAACTATATCTTGTTTCCCTTGAGCTGAGAGCTGTGATTTTGTGTTGATAGATGTGATCTCAAAGAAAACTCAATGTCAACATGCTTCAATAGAAAGAAAGACACTGGGGGTGGTTCCCATCTTTCTTATTCCCACTCCCAGCACTGGGGAGGAAGAAGCAGGAGGATCCCAAGTTCAAGGTCACTTCAGGTTAGAGATGCCATTCGTCATCACCATAACCAACCTTCTACCTCCAAAGAAAATAGCCAGAATGGCAAAAAAGAAAGAAAAAACCAAACCATTACTCTGGAGGTTAGCTCAGTTGGTATAATGCTTGCCTAGCATGCATGAAGCCCTAGTCAATCCAGGACTGCATAGTCCAGGCATGGAGGTACATACCTATTATCTCAGCACTCAGAAGTTAGAGGCAGAAAGAAATTCAAAGTCACCCTCTGCTAAATAGCAAGTTCAAGGCAAGACTGGACTACCTAAGACCCTGTCTCAAAACCAAACAAAAACCTATTACAGACAAGTAAGCAGTAACACAATGTACAAGTGAGAATCTCAGGCCAACTCTCCAGCCTTCCGAAGATCTGAATTCAAACAATACCATTTACTGTTGCCAACCATGAATGCTGAGATTAGTCCTTTATTCTCTCCACGCCTCTGCTTCCTTGTGGAGTTCTTTTGTTTGTTTTGTTTGTTTGTTTGTTTTTGGTTTGGTTTTGCTTTTCAAGATGGGGTTTCTCTGTGTAGCTTTGAAGCCTGTCCTGGAACTCACTCTGTAGACCAGGCTGGCCTCGAACTCACAGAGATCCGCCTGCCTCTGCCTTCCAAGTGCTGGAATTAAAGGCGTGCACCACCACGACCCGGCCCCTTAGGGAGTTCCTGAGTGAGCCAGTGTCAGCAGAGGAGGTGGTGAAGGATAGATTCTTTGGTTGATGCCTTAACTCTCAGTTGGACCTCACATATGGGCTGCTGCCTCATAATATATTAGTGTGTAGTAGAACTGTTAAGAGAATGTGGATTGTAAAAATAGATCTTAGGTGAATTCCACTGACCCTAGTGATGGATAAGGTGTGGGTGTGGGTGTGGGGGGTTAGTTGGTGAGGGTCATCAGAGTTTAATTTTCCCAGCTTTGAGGACTTTTTTTTTTAAAGACAGGGTTTATCTGTGTAACAGTCCTGGCCATCCCGGAACTCACTCTGTACACCAGGCTGGCCTTGAACTCACAGAGATTTGCCTGCCTCTGCCTCCCAAAGGCAGGCACCACCACCATCTGGCCTTTGAGGACTTTTAAGAGTCAAATAACATAATCATGATAATGATAGATCTGAACAGTACCTGACACATACTACTATGAAATCAGTGGTACTTTATTTTATTTTGTCGTTGTCGTTGGTGACAGAACCTTCTATCTCATGGTATCATTGTGAGAAGAGAGTAGAAATGAAATGAAGACGGTAAAGACCCTAGCAGAGAGCCTGAGACATAAGGCTGAGCTGGTATTAGTTCTTATCCCTCTTCTGGGTGTTCCCTCCCCATGCAGCTCACTTTCATGTCCCCCAGCTCAACAAATGTAGACTTCCTTGTTGTTTTGGGACCTCATGGGGGAAGCACCTCTACCAAGTGGAGGTTGGCTTGGGAGACCTGACTTCCTGTCATTGAGTTATATGGAAGAACATAATCTTGTCGTAGAGGTGACAACCTGGACTCCAGATGTTTAAGTCTAGTTCCTTGTAGTGGTTTGAATGAGAAGGAATCACATAGGCTCATATACATGAATATTTGGTCCCCAGTTGGTGGAACTGCTTGTGAAGGATTAGGAGTTGTGGCCTTGTTGGAGGAGGTGTGTCAATGGGGGTGGGCTTTGGGGTTATAAAAGTCCAAGCCATCCCCAGGTTGTTTTCTCTGTGCCTTGTACTTTTGGATCAGATGTAAGCTTTCAGCTACTGCTCCAGTGTCGTGCCTGCCCGCTGCCATGCTCCCTACCATCAGTCATGAACCAAACCTTCTAGAACTGGGAGCTCCAAATTGAATGCTTTTTTTTTTTTTTTTTTTTTTTTTTTTACAAGTGACTTTGGATATAGTGTTTTGTCACAGCCCTAGAAAAGTAACTAAGATGTTCCTAAGAGGTCAGGATGTGGCTTGTCACAGGTTGGGCTTTGCAAAAACAGTGAGGTAGAAATGGAAGTGTGAAATGTGCGCATTTAGAGATTAGTCACTGCAAACGGAAGGGGTGGGAAGGCGAATGATGCAAAGACAAAGTGGGAAGGCAGACAACGCAAAAGAAAAAGCTCAACACCAGCTTAACACCAGCTCGACAATGCCTGGGCCAAGCCTACAGGATGATGTAAGTGAGTGTCTCCAGTGAGCAGACAAAGGCAGGGAGGGCTTCACACACTGTCTCTCTCAATTCCTGAGTGGTGCTTGTTCAAAAATGCTTGTTAACCATCACATCCTTCCATATACTCACCAGCACCTCTGGGGTTTGAGCGTGCTCACCAAGCATCACTATTGCTTCTTCTGCAAGGTCCACTGGAGAACCCAACAGAGGATAGATTAGCAAAGGACATAGAGTACCCTCTGCAGAACGAGATGCAGCATCCTCACTGTTGCAAACTGGAGGAAGAAATGCTCCAGTCAACACCCTCCCTTGGAAGGCTCGGGTGAGAGAAATAGCAAGCTCAGTAAGAAAGGAAGCAATGACACGTGCCATAAAGACATGTGTACCAGACAGTCACCATCACTTACAACCAGTCATCTATTAAGCGTTGAGGAGACACAATAAAGAAAGGGCAACTGAGTAACAGAAATATCTATCTCTCAGGATCCAGAGATAGAATTCAGGAGATGCATACAGTGTAAGAGAAAAAAAAAAAACAACACAATCATCTAAACCCTTGGTTCTCACCCTTCCTAATGCTGTGACCCTTTAATACAGTTCCTCATGTTGATGGTCTAGACAGTGGTTCTCACCCTTCCTAATGCTGTGGCCCTTTAATACAGTTCCTCATGTTGATGGTCTAGACAGTGGTTCTCACCCTTCCTAATGCTGTGACCCTTTAATACAGTTCCTCATGTTGATGGTCTAGACAGTGGTTCTCACCCTTCCTAATGCTGTGACCCTTTAATACAGTTCCTCATGTGGATGGTCTAGACAGTGGTTCTCACCCTTCCTAATGCTGTGACCCTTTAATACAGTTCCTCATGTTGATGGTCTACACAGTGGTTCTCACCCTTCCTAATGCTGTGACCCTTTCATACAGTTCCTCATGTTGATGGTCTAGACAGTGGTTCTCACCCTTCCTAATGCTGTGACCCTTTCATACAGTTCCTCATGTTGATGGTCTAGACAGTGGTTCTCACCCTTCCTAATGCTGTGACCCTTTAATACAGTTCCTCATGTTGATGGTCTAGACAGTGGTTCTCACCCTTCCTAATGCTGTGACCCTTTAATACAGTTCCTCATGTTGATGGTCTAGACAGTGGTTCTCAGCCTTCCTAATGCTGTGGCCCTTTAATACAGTTCCTCATGTTGATGGTCTAGATAGGCAGTGGTTCTCAGCCTTCCTAATGCTGTGACCCTTTAATACAGTTCCTCATGTGGATGGTCTAGACAGTGGTTCTCACCCTTCCTAATGCTGTGACCCTTTAATACAGTTCCTCATGTTGATGGTCTAGATAGACAGTGGTTCTCAGCCTTCCTAATGCTGTGACCCTTTAATACAGTTCCTCATGTTGATGGCCTAGACAGTGGTTCTCAACCTTCCTAATGCTGTGACCCTTTAATACAGTTCCTCATGTTGAGGTGACCCAACATAAAATTATTTTTGTTGCTACTTCATAACTGTAACTTTGCTATTGTTATAAATCCTGTAAATATCTAATATGCAGGATATCTAATATGTGACCCCCTGTGAAAGGGTCATTTGACCCCTCCCAAGGTGTTGGGACCCACAGGTTGAGAACCACTGATCTAAACTAATCTCAACCAAAATTTGGGATCTCATTATATATGAATATAGACACGAATATTCATATATATATATATATATATATGTATATATATGAATATAGACACAAACCTCAGCAGACTTGGTGAACACCTATAACATGGTCACCAGTAAAAATCATAGGTATGTTTTTCTAATTAATTTTTATGTAAATTAAAAACAATCCTATTTTATATACCAATCCTAGATACCTCTCCCTCCTGTCCTCCCATGCCCCCACCATCCCCCATCCCACCCCCCCACATCCACTCCTCAGGGAGGGTGAGGCCCCCCATGGGGGATCATCAAAGTCTGTCATCATTTGGGGCAGGACCTAGGTCCTCCACCATCTATCTAGGCTCAGGGAGTATCCCTCCATGGGAAATGGGTTCCCAAAGTCCACACCTATGCTAGGGATAAGGACTGATCTACTACAGGGGCCCCATAGATTTCTGAGGTCTCCTCACTGAAACCCATGTTCCTGGGGTCTGGATCAGTCCCATGCTGGTTTTCCAGCTGTCTGTCTGGGGACCAAGAGCTCCCCCTTGTTCAGGTCAGCTGTTTCTGTGGGTTTTCCCAGCCTGGTCTGGACCCCTTTGCTCATCACTCCTCCCTCTCTGCAAGCGGATTCCAGAGTTCAGTTCAGTATTTAGCTGTGGGTGTCTGCCTCTGCTTCCATCAGCTACTGGATGAAGGCTCTAGGACGGCATATAAGGTAGTCATCAATCTCATTATAGGGGAAGGGCATTTAAGGTAGCCTCTCCACTACTGTTTAGATTGTTAGTTGTGGTCATCCTTGTGGATCCCTGGAGATTTCCCTAGTGCCAGATTTCTCATTAAGCCCATAATGGCTCCCTCTATTAAGTTATCTCTTTCCTTGCTCTTCTTCTCTGTTCTTCCCCCAACTCGACCTTCCTGATCTCTCATGGTCTCCTCCTCCTCCCCTTCTCCCCTCCTATTTCCCCCCTCCCTCCCCCCTCTCCCCTGCTCCCAATTTACTAAGGAGATCTTGTCCCTTTCCCCTTCTCCGGTGTCCATGTATCGCTCTCTTAGGATCTTCCTTGTTTCCTAGCTTCTCTGGGGTTGTGGATTGAAAAATATGGAACACTTCACAAATTCGAGTGTCATCCTTTGTGCAGGGGACATGCTAATCTTCTCTGTATTGTTTCAATTTTAGTATATGTGCTGACGAGCAAGCACCATAGGTATGTTTTACCAAAATGTTTTTTGTTGCTTTGTTTTTGAGGCAGGGTCTCACATGTAGCCCTGGCTGGTCTGGAACTTGCTATGTAGACCAGGCTGTGCTTGAATTCCCATAGATCCACCTGCCTCAGCCTCCCTAGTGCTGGGATTAAAGGTGGGCACTGCCATACTCAATTCTGTTTCAGTTTTTATATCACATCACTATTATTGTGGGTCTCCTGAAATATGGTTTGGGTCGGCCCGTACTTTAGGCCTATAACTTTCTTTTTTTTAAAAAAAAAATTATGTATTATATATACAGTGTTCTGCCTGCATGTATGCATGCACACCAGAAGAGAGCACCAGATCTCTTTACAGATAGATGGTTGCTGGGAATTGAACTCAGGACCCCTGAAAGAACAGCCAGTGCTCTTAACCTCTGAGTCATCTCTCCAGCCCAGGCCTATTACTTTCTTATGTTCTAATTTTTAAATCACCATATAGTGTATTAGATACCTTTATATTTTCCAAGAAAGTATCCTTATGTGGTTCTTCACCTCATCTCCTCCACCCCTTACTACCAGTGTTCCTCCCTCTAGGTCCACCTAACCTGCTCTGTCGTTTTTTCATGTCCCATGTATTCTTTTGCCCACCCTTTGTCTTTCCTCATCCACCAGTATTACCCTCTCTCGGTCTCCTTTCTAAAATTTTCAGCTTGATCAACATTTATGCCTGTTTACATATAGACCTTTTTTGCTGTGCTGGGCAATGAACCTAGAGCCTCAAGCATGCTAGGCAAGCACTCTACCATTCATGTACATTATCAACCCTTGGCGTATTACCTTCTAAATTCTCCTTGAGATAGTGGTATTTGACATGTTAATAGAGAAATAAATGTACTATATATCATACATTTTTATAGAGGGGTTGCTCTATGTAGCTCTGACTAGAGCTTAGAAATTGCTAAGTAGATGTGGTAATTTGAATGAAGATGGCCCCTATAGGCCCATATATTCAAGTGCTTGGTCCCCAGTCAGTGGAACTCTTTGGGAAGGATTAGGAAGTATGGCCTCCCTGGAGAAGGTGTGTCCCTGGGGATGGACTTTCAAGTTTCAAAGGCTCACACCATTCCCAGTTAGCTCTCGGCCTCATGTTTGTGAGATATAAGCTTCTAGCTAATGTTCAGTGCCATGCTCCCTGCCTCATGATGGTCGTGGACTCCCCCTCTGAAACTGTATGGAAGACCCATTAAATGCTTTCCTCTATAAATTGCCTTGGTCATGATGTTTTGTCATAGTAATTAGAAAAGTAACTCAGACCAATCTGGTCCTAAATTTGTAAAACTCCTCTTTCTACCTCCTGAGTGCTGGGATTATAGACATGAGTCATCATGCCTGGCCTTCATATCATGTATTTATTATTAGATATTTTTGAGACTACGTCTCTCTACATAGCCCTGGCTGTCCTGGAACTCTCTATGGAGACCAGGCTGCCCTTAAATTCACAGAGAACCACCTGCTTCTGCATTAGATCTCAACACTCGGGAGGCAGAGGCAGGTGGATCTCTGTGAGTTCGAGGCCAGCCTGGTCTCCAGAGCGAGTGCCAGGATAGGCTCCAAAACTACAGAGAAACCCTTTCTCGGAAAAAAAAAAAACAATAAAAAAATGTAGAGAGAAGCACGTTCAGTGCCTACCACTTTGCCTTAGCCAGTCTCAGTTTACACATGATGCCCACATCCCATCCACTTTAGCATTTTACCCCCCATTGTTTTTGTTTCGGACTAAATATTATTATTAACAGTTGCACTGGGGATGGGGCTATAGCTCAGTGATAAAGCAATTGTCTACCATGCACAATTCTGGGTTCTGGCTCCAAAAAAAGTTGCATCAAAATCATTTTGGTTTGCTGGGCATGGTGGCATATTTCTGGAGTTGCAGCTAGTTGGGATGCTGAAGGAGGGGTATCAAAAAATCCCAGTCCTAAAGACACTTAGCAAAACTCTGGGTAATATAATTTCAATTTTTTTTTTTGGTTTTTTCGAGACAGGGTTTCTCTGTGTAGCTTTGGAATTTCAAATTTTTTATTCTATTTTAGTTTTTGGTTTTTCAAGACAGAGTTTCTCTGTTTAGCCCTGGCTGTCCTGGAACTTTTTTTTCTTTTCTGTAGACCAGGATGGCCTGGAACTCACAGAGATCCTCCTGCCTCTGCCTCCTGAATGCTGGGATCAAAGGCTGTGCCACCAACTCCAAGCAACATAAACCTTTTTTAAAGGCTGGGGATATAGCTCATTGTTAGATCTCTTGGTTTTTTTTTTTTTTTTTTTTTTTTTTTTTTTTTTTTTTTCGAGACAGGATTTCTCTGTGGCTTTGGAGGCTGCCCTGGAGCTAGCTCTTGTAGACCAGGCTGGTCTCGAACTCACAGAGATCCGCCTGCCTCTGCCTCCCGAGTGCTGGGATTAAAGGCATGCACCACCACTGCCCGGCTTTTTTGTTTTTGTTTTCAGTGTTAGATCTCTTGTATCAAGTGTATGAGGCCCTTACTTCAATTCCTGATGCACAGTACTATATAATAAAAACTGCAGCCATAAGAGTTAAAATAGAAAGGTGGTCAGAGAACCATAGTTTAAACGTCTAGTTCCTACAAGGTCCCACACAGTGAAATGTGAGAGACAACCACAGACACCTCATTTCTTTCTTTAAAATATTGATTTATTTTATGTATATGTGTGACTGAGTGTGTGTGTATGTTGTATGTGTGCCAGCTGTCTTCAGGAGTGTGTGTGTGTGTGTGTGTGTGATGTATGTGCACCAGCTGTCTTCAGGAGTGTGAGTGTGTCAGAAGAAGATGCCAGATGCCCTTCAACTGTAGTTACAAGCACTGTGAGCCACCATGTGGGTGCTGGGAGCCCAACCAGGATCCTCTGCAAGAGCAATAAATGCTGCTAACTGCTGAGCCATCTTCCCAGGCACTCATTTTTTTAAAACAACTTATTTACTTTATGTATTTAAGTGTTTTGGGTTTGGGGGAGGAGGATTTTGTTGTTTTCGGTTTTTTTGGTTTTTTTGGTTTTGGTTTTTCGAGACAGGGTTTCTCTGTGTAGCTTTGGAGGTTTTTGTTTGTTTTAAGGCCGGGTTTGTCTATGTAGCCCTGGCTATCCTGGAACTAACTCTATAAACCAAGCTGGCCTAGAACTCAGAGATCCACCTGTCTCTGCCTCCCAAGTGCTGGGATTACAGGAGACCACCACCATGCCTGGCTGTTTGAGTGTTTCGCCTGCATGTACGTATGTGCACTATGTGTGTGACTGGTAGCTGTGGAAGTCACAAGAGGGTATCAGGTCCCCTGGAACTGGAGTTATGGATGGTTATGAGCCACCATGTGGGTTCTAGAAACCGAATTTGGGTCCTTTGCAAGAGCATCAAGTGCTCTTAACCCCTGAACCATATCTCCAGCCTCAGATAACCTATTTCTTTTTGTAACCTCTGTGGATTGAACATAGTTGATTTTGTCATCAAGAAAGAAGACAAATCACTGATGTGAGGCAATGTGCCAGCAGCTAAGAACACTTAACCATCTCAAGTATTCAGGAGGGGGTGGAGGGAAGTGTTTGCCACCATCCAGCGGCCTACTGTTTGCTGTAGTGGTCAGGGTTTCTATCCTAGTGGTTCTCAACCTGTGTGTGTCCCAAATTAGATATCCTGCATGACAACAGTAGCAAAATGACAGTTATGAAATAGCAATGAAAAAAATTTTGTTGTGGGGGTCACCACAACATAAGGTGTTCCAGACCAGCCAGGGCTACACAGAAACCCTTCCCCAAAAAGAAAGGCCATTCTTTACATTATTTTCTTTCTTTCTTCCTTTTTTGGAGACAGGGTTGCTCTATGTAGCCCTGGCTATCCTGGCACTCGTTCTCTAGACCAGGCTGGTCTCGAACTCACAGAAATCCACCTGCCTCTGCCTCCTGAGTGCTGGGAATAAAGGCGTGCGCCACCACCACCCGGCGAGAAACCTTATCTTGAAAAACCATTTTTTTAAAAGAACATTTCAGGTCCAATATTTACAGTTTAATATTTGGTTTCCAGAGCGAGTGCTAGGATAGGCTTCACTTTTATGTAACTTGACAACTTGTTGGGTCCTACCTCATCACTTGTGCTCATTCTAAAATAAATTCTGTGGGGATTTGGAGATGTACTTTGGTGGTACTTGCCCTCTATGCACGGGGCCGTAGGTTCAATCCTCAGCAACAACAGAAAAAAATGGAAAGCCGAGCATGGTGGCCCATGACTCCTGTGTTCAGTAGAGCACATTTACAATTGACTAGAGTCCACTCATAGATGAATAGATAAAGAAAATGTGGTACATCTGCATAATGGAATAGAATCCAGCAATAAAACACTACCATTTGCAGCAACATGAACGGCACTAAAGGACATTATGGTAAATAAAATAGGTCAAGCATAGAAAGACAAATATTGCATACTCCCATTAATATAGAGGCTAAAAGTAGACATCCTGGAGTAGAAGGGCTGTGGCTATGCCAGCCTGGGCTAGGGTGGGAGTTTGAAGAGAAGTTACTCCAATTACTCCAATCAGATCATTAAAGTGTGCTGTATACATACTCTGAAATTTTATGTTGGACTCCATAAATATGTGCACTAATTGTCAATTAAAATATGAGAATGTATGTTTTCAACAGTATGGTTTGCGGGTACAAGGCAAAGGCAAAGGTAAACAATTTCATGTGTGTGTGTGTGTGTGTGTGTGTGTGTGTGTGTGTGTGTGTGTGTGTGTGTGTGTGTTGCTGAAGATCAAATGCAGGACCATGCATACACTAAGCAAGCGCTCTACCACTTAGGTCTGCACCCCCCACTCAGCTTATTGAGAATGGCTCTCACTATGCAGCTCAGTTTGGCCTCAAAGCTGGCACTCCTCCTGCCTCACCCTCCTGAGTGATGGGATTACTGACATGCACCACCATACTTGACTCAATTTCAATTTTGGAGTTGCTGGTCTTTTAAAATTATTTATTTATCTTTGTGTTGTATGCATTGGTGTCTTTGCCACCGTGTGTGTCTGTGTGAGGGTGTTGGGTCCCCTGGAACTGGAGCTACAGGTGGCTGTGAGCTGCCATGTGGGTGCTGGGAATCAAGCCTGGGTTCTCTGGAAGAGTAGTCAGTGCTCTTAACCACTGAGTCATCTCTCCAGCCTGTGGTTGCTGTTTTTGAGACAGAGTCTCACTCTGTAGCCCAGATTGGCCTTGGCCTCATTGCAATCTTCCTAGCTTAGTCTCTCAAGGCCTTGGGCTTCAGGGATGAAATGCCATGTGTGACTCAATTTCAAAATGTTTTGTTTATATGTGTGTATATATATGTTTTATGTGTCCATAGCATATGAACACAAGGGATAGTCAGAGCCAGGTGGTTGCGCACACCTTTAATCCCAGCACTCAGGAGGCAGAGGCAGACGGATCTCTGTGAGTTCGAGGCCAGCCTGGTCTACAAAGCTACACAGAGAAACCCTGTCTCGAAAAATCTGAAAGAAATAAAGAAAGAAGGGGGAGGGAGGGAGAGGAGAGAGAGAGAGAGAGAGAGAGAGAGAGAGAGAGAGAGAGAGAGAGAGAGAGAGAGAGAGAGATGTTTGTGCTTAAAAGCTTTAGGCTTAGCCATTAGGAGCACTGGCTGCTTTTCCAGAGGACCCAAATGGCGACCCATAACCATCCATGAACACAGGTCCAGGAATCCTATACAGTCCTCTGGCCTCCACGGGTACCAGGCACACGCATACATTTAGGCAAAAAACCCCCAAACATTTAAAAAACAAACAAACAAAAAGCTTAAGACAAGAAACCACAGACCACAGAAACGGAAGCATGGTGTCTTGCTTTTAGTGACTTAAAATAACCGCCAGAGGGCGAACTTCCCTAAGTGGTGGCAATTTAGATTCTGAGCACAAAGGCACAAGAATTTTCTAGTTTCAAAGAGACTGGAGAAGAGGGAAGTCTGTGTGGTGGCATGGTAGTGTTTAATGTATTAAAGCCGAGGATAAGAAATTGTGAAAATGAAGGAGGCCAAATAGGATTATAATAATATATAAATGTCTCTCTGTTTTGGTTTTTTTCTTTTTGGTTTTTTTGTTTCTTGTTTGTTTGTTTGTTCGTTTTTTATTTTTCAAGACGGGGTTTCTCTGTGGCTTTGGAGGCTGTCCTGGAACTAGCTCACAATTGTAGACCAGGCTGGCCTCGAACTCACAGAGATACGTCTGCCTCTGCCTCCCCAGTGCAGGGATTAAAGGCATGCGCCACCACCGCCGGGCTAAAATGTCTCTTTCTTGGCCAACAAACTAAGATTAAAAGGGAAAAATGAAAAAAATCTTAAGTGTATGAGTAAAAAGGTCAGCACAACAGTTAATGTAGTGGCACAAGGTTGTACATAATATGTAAAGAATGGAATATTATAATTATAGAAATACGTATCACGTGTGAGACAGTCTGTAAGTCAAAATATCAGCTTTATATAGGAGAAATCATGTAAAAATAATTGTTTTGTGAGCACATACATTATGTATTTTATGTCCCCTATGTAACACCAACCTGTAACACTGGCATTGTTCGAGTACTGTCCTCATTTGACTAGTGCACTGAGGCTTAAAATCACAGATGATTTGCTCTAGTTCCTACTACTTCCATGTAGGAGAGACAGCCGAGACTCCTTGGAGCACTGAGTAGTGTTGACTTTTTTCTGTGCGTCACAAAGCACCCCGCCCTGTTCCCACCACCTCTCCCGGGCTGTCAATAGGCTGTTTTCCTGTTTGTGTTTGACTGGCTTCTACTCCTCTGGGAGGTCTCTGCTCTCCAAGCCTGGGTTGGGTGGACTTCCTTCAAGTGTCCATAGCTCCCCATCACTGTACCACACTGCCCATCTTCTCATTTGTGCCCTCTAAACTGTGAGTTGGAGTGGAGCAGAGACTAGCTCAGGTTTGCTCCCACTGTCCTCCCAGGTCCTGGCAGTGTGGCTGGGAAAATACCCATATCCTTTCTCCATCTTCCCTGTCCCAACCTGGTGCTCTAGCTCTGGGGTATACACCCAACCCACTTTGAGACATTTCTTTTCAATGTTCTTTTTTGTTCTCTTCAGACAGGGTATCACTGTGTAGCTTTGGCAAGCCTGGAACTCCATATGTAGATCAGGCTGGCTTCAAAATCTGTTCTGGATGCCCAGTGATGGTGCACACCTTTAATCCCAGCACTAGGGAGGCAGAGGCATCTGATCTCTGTGAGTTCGAGGGCAGCCTGGTCTACAGAGTGAATTCTGGGACAGTCAGGACTATAACACAGAGAAAGTGTGTCTCAAAAAACCAAAACCAAACAAATAAACAAAAACCCACCGTTCTATTTGTGTTCTCAAGTTCTGCCTGCCTCTGTCTTTCTGGTGCTGGAATTAAAAGCATGTGTCACCACACCTAGCCGAAGTCTCTGCAATTATTTATGTCGATACAGTGTTCAGGGTCTGTGAAGATTACTACTGTAATGTCTTGAATTTGAGATGCAGGACAAATACTTTTTGAAGATCCACATCCTTAACACAGCAACAAACTCAGTGAATCCCTCCATCATGTAGCGCTTGACCCTATTTTACAGGATTTTAAAAGCCGGTCCCAGTTTTTTGTTTGTTTGTTTTCTGAGTCAGGGTTTCATGAAGCCCAAACTGGCCTCAAGCACTGTAGCTGAGGATGACCTCATATTTCTGGTCCTCCCAGGCCTCCGAAGGACAGGGATTACAGGTGTATGCTATGATGCTAGTCAAGCCTGCTCTAAAAACAAGAATTCTGATATCTAACAATGGACATGAACACACACACACACACACACACACACACACACACACACACACACTGGAGGAGGAGTTTTAATCAATAAAAAGGTTGGGTGCCGAAAATTAACTCACTTTGATATTTATATTACTTCCAATTTAAGAATGCCTTGTTATGGTTTTGATTAAGAAACATGAAACAAGCCAGGTGGTGGTGCACGCCTTTAATCCCAGCACTCAGGAGGCAGAGGCAGGTGGATCTCTGTGAGGCCAGGATAGTCAGGGCTACACAGAGAAACTCTGTCTGGGGGGGGGGGGGCGGCGAGGAGGGGGAACAAAGATGAAACATGAAACTTCTTGTGGCTGGAGAGTTGGCTCGGCAGTTAAAAGCACTGCTTGCTCTTCTGGAGGATCTGAGTTTGAGTCCTAGCACCCACATGATGACTAACAAGTGCCTATAACTTCAGTTCCCGGGAATTTGAAACCCTCTTCTAGCCTCTGTGGGTAGCAGGCATTCACTTGGTACACAGACGCATATGCAGGCAAAACACCCTTACACAATACACACACACACACACACACACACACACACCCTAGTATGGTGGCTCATAACTGCAATCCTATCAGGGAAGAGGCTGAGGCAAGACTGCTGCAAGTTCAAGACCAATCTAAGCTACAGAGATCCTATCTACATAACAATCAAAAAATAAAAGTATTAAACTGTGAGAAAGGTTTTCTCTATATGTTAATAGGCACACAATGTATATATTTCTGACTGCTAGGCTTGGTGGTGCATATCTGTAATTCCAGCACTTTTAAGGTAGATGTAGTTGTGATCACAGAAGGCTAGCCTGGACAACATTCTGAGACAGTTTTAACAAATGTATTTTGTGGCCGGGCATCGGTGGTGCATGCCTTTAATCCCAGCACTAGGGAGGTAATAACAGGTGGATATCTTTAAGTTTGAGGCCAGCCTGGTCTCCAGAGCGAGTGCCAGGATAGGCTCCAAAGCTACACAGAGAAACCCTGTCTCGAAAAACCAAAAAAAAAAAAAAAGTATTTTGTGAAAATAACTTTGCAAGGGAAGAATGTCTACTAACACAGACTAGCTGGACCACAGCCTGTAAGCCATTTTAATATATCCCCTTCTATATTTATATAGAGAATGAATATAATAAAACTTCTTTACGTATATTCTATATATAGAATGAATATGTATTATAATATATTCATTTTGTCAGTTATGTTCCTTTAGAGAACCCTGACCTTTGATGCCATCTCCAAGACCTACAACTACTTGACCCCTGACCTCTGGAAAGAGACAGTATTCACTAAGTCTCCTTACCAGGAATTCACAGACCATCTAGTGAAAACCCACAGCAGAGTCTCAATTCAGAGGCCCCAGGCTCCAGCTGTGGCTAACAAATGGGTTTTTTATACAAGAAAAATAAAATGAATTAAGTCTTGTTAAAAAAGATAGATAACTGGGAAATACACAGGAACATTAATGAATCAAAATAGTGTTCTAGGAACAAAGAAAGTCAACAAGGAGGAGACATTTCCTCATTTTTCCCTAGGTATCTGACAGGTATGCAACAGGCACACATACTATTACTTAGGGTTTCCCCTTGCAAATCAGCAAGAATCCACCCAAATATGAACTATAAAGGGTAAAGCAGACATGGGGGTGTATTCCTGTATTCCCAGGCAGAGGGAGGATCACAAGTTTCAGTCTAGCCTGGTCTATGTAATGAGTTTCAGGCTGACCAGAACGGCATAGCAAGGCCCAGTCTTTGAGTAGAGAGAAGACTTTTTTATTCCTCTATACTTCTGGGTGATGACAATGGCATGCTTAGGGCACCCTGTTCACTCTGGAGGTTGCCAGATTCCTGGGAATACTTGCAGGTGTCAAGGGATCAATATTAATCCTAAACACTGTCCACTTAGATCTCTGCTTCCTATGCTTGGTTAAAAAGCAAAAACAGACTATCATTAGGAACAATCTCATTGACTTTTTGGGGATGGGGCAAGCCATGTTTGGTTCTATCCTGGGTCTCTGGGCTGTCCAGTGTGTCGTTTCTGGCCATCCAGCCAGTGTCAGGTGTGGGTTCCCTCTAGTGGCCTCAAGTTGGACTAGTCTTGGTTGGCCACTCCCGCAAGTTCTGTGTCACCATTTCCCAAGTACCTTCTTGCAGGCAGGACAATTTGTTAAAGGTGTTGTGGGTGGGTTGATGAGGCTCAGATACTGAAGCAACAATCAGGGAGCTTATATTGGTGTGACCTAGGTCCTCTGTGAATATGTTATAGTGGTGTGTTCCGTGTTCTTGTGGGGCTCCTGACAGTGGGAGCAGGTTTGTCTCTTACTCTTTTACCTGCTCTTACCTCCTACTGGGTTGTCTAAGTCTAGACTTGATGTGAGGGTTTGTGCCAAGTCTTATTAGAACTTGTTATGCCACGTTTAGTTGGTATCCCTGTGAGACCTGCTCTTTTCTGAAGGGAAACAGGAGTGGATGGAGGGAAATAGCAGGGGAGGTTTGTAATGTCAGAGAGAAGAATGAGCCAGGTGGTGGTGGCAGAGACAGGTGGATCTCTATGAGTTCCAGGCCAGCCTAGTCTACAGAGCAAGTTCCAGGACTGGCTCTAAAGCTACAGAGTAACTCTGTCTCAAAAAACCAAAGAGAGGAGAGAGGAGGGGGGAAGAGACTGAAATGAACAGATAATGATAGCCAAAAGAGCTACCAGCACTCATAAGGCAGAGGCAGATGAATCACTGTGAGTTTGAGGCTAGCCTAGTCTATACAGCAAGGTCCAGGCCAGCCAGAGCCACAGTGAGACCATGTTTTTTTTTTTTAAAGCAGCAAAACATATTGCTGCAGAGGCCCATTCCATCTTGACTTAAGATCAGAGAGTTGAACCTATTATTGCTCCTTCAAGGTTAAACCATAGTATGTCTGGCCTAAGGTGTGGCTATTGTATGTGTTGTCTAGACAACAGGATATTTGGCCTAAGGTGTAGCTGATGGATGTCTTAACAACAGGGTATTTGGTTTAGGGTGTGGTTACTTGGAGTTTTGAGTGTTAAGGAGAAAATTACGTTTGTTTGTTCTTTGTATCTTGCTAAGAAAGTCTTTTGCCTTCCCCCCTTTTGATTGGAGTATTTAAGAACTTTGACCAATAAACTTGGGGCTAATCACAGTATTCACTGGAAAGCTCTCCCAACTCTATCTTTTGTCTCTATTTTCCCTCAACCCACACTCCTTTCAAGTGTGGATCGGATAAGACTGCTGAACTGGACATATTGCTTCTTCCTCACCAACTTTAGATTAGCAGGAAAAAAACATTTGTAAAAGTTAATTCCTTGGTTTGGGAGAAACCATTAGATCAACCCCCCCACACACACACACCAGAAACAATGGTTCCTTTTCTTTTTTCTCGTTTTGTGTCCTCAAGAGTTTATTCGGCTTTCTGTTAGGACACACAGGTTAGCAGGGTTGTGTAAATATTGAAAGGCCAGTCAGAAATATGTGCCATAGCCACTTTCAGCTAGCATCCTATCAGCAATAGTCTTGAAGTCTCTTTCCTTCTTTAGAAGTAGCTCAAGAAGTTTGGCAGAGCTAGATTTTTGTACCCTCTGTATTCCTTTTGCAGTCTGAAATGCTGGTTGGTTTGAGTCGGTTGACAGGTATAGCTAGCTTTTAAGCAGTTCACTACTGCTAGAAATGCTTTGTTGTTACTGAGACGGGGGGGGGGGTGTCTCACTCAGCTTGGGTTGGCGTTTACTCCTGAGTTTTTGCCTCATCCTCCAAGTACAGAGAATACAGGTGTGAACTACATTGCCTGGCAACTTCGTGCTCTTTGAGAGACAAGTTAATCAATTAACTGAAGCCCCCCACCATACTGGGGGGTCAAACTCAGGAGCTCATACATGCTACCTAAGTGCTAGCGAACTTCACTCACCCCCCAGCCCCCGGACTCTTCTTGAACCACTCTACACTGTCTGTTCTGCCAACATTGCCACAATTTGGGGCGCACATTTTTATAATGTGATGTGAAACATTAGTAGCTCCTTCAGGAAACTTGAGCTCTCTCCAAAGTCATTCCAAGAGCTTTTCCTTTACCCTGATTCCGCTCCTACTCTCTTTTTGCAACTTGCCATCTTCAATTCTGTTCATCTGGATCCCCATATACTCTCCCCTCCAAAGCTCCAATAGCGCGCCATCCCTAGTCTACTCATGCCAAAATGTTTGCCTCCCCACTACAACTTCCCAGTCACTTTAACTTTAGGCTCCTTTGCTCACAAAGGACTTGGGCACCACTGAAACTAGCTGAAGCTGCAAAGAAAACACAAATCCGAAACGGACAACATGTGCTATGCACCTGTGTGGAGACTTTCGGATAGCTGTGAGAGCTCCTTGGACACTCCTCAGAAATTTAGTCCAGATCCTTCCTTAGACTTGCCACTAGTAATCCAGACAGGACCCCAAGCTCCTTGTAGGAGATCATAATCAGAAGGGCAAAACATTTTTTTTTTGAAAACTGAGCAAGTAATTTCTTTCTCACAAATATAAGTAAAACACGTTAGCCATAGGAGTTTCTATGTTCTCCAAGCAATTTAAGATTCAGCTACTCTTTTCCTAACTATTGTGGCTTGTATTACAACACCTGACACCTGCCTGAAAGTTTTAGATAGAACCTGTCAGATCTCTGCATGTGTTGTATGTATATATTTTCTACCTCTGACTGGTACTGTCAAAATTAATTTGTAAATGAATCCTACTCAATTGTCTCAAAGCGAAACAGTTTTCTCAGAAAATAACCCAAATGCTTTCCAAGTTCTCATGGCTTTGGCGAGCCTCATTAAATAAGAATACCGTTGGTTTACTTAGCCCAAGAAACTAAGTGAAGTGTGCCAGCTATGCCTTGGTAAATGGCTGTGTTGTTTGCTGCAGGGTTGTCAGCATCAAAAGTGATGCAGATCCCACAACTTTCCTTCTACTTGTGTTTACAGGTGTGAGTGCAAGTTCTCCGAAGAAGCTGTTTATTCTGAAGACCTGCAGACAACACTAGGACCACGGAGAGCTGTAATACTGCAGACCGAGAGCTAACCTCTGGGACCAGCTTCAGTTCCCCTTTATTTGTATGTGCACACACAATGCATTGCATGTGGGAGACAGGTCACCTTGGGTGTCTTTCCTCAGGAGTCATGAACCTTAATGAGACAAGAGTCTCTCACTCGACTAGAGTAGGCTGGCTGGTCACCATTTTACATTCCCAGTGCTGGGAGTGAAACACACTACCCAGCTTTCCTTCTTTTTTCCTTCTCTGTATTGCTTTGGAGCCTGTCCTGGAACTCTCTTTGAAGACCAGGCTGGCCTCGAACTCACAGAGATTCCCCTGCTTCTGCTTCCCGAGTGCTGGGATTAAAGGTGTGAGCCACCACCACCCGGCCACTACCCAGCTTTGTAAAGGGAGTATTAGGGATCAAATCTGGGTTCTCACATCTGCAAGGCAAGCACTTTACTGAGGTGTTTCCCCAGCCCTTTAGCCTTTTACTACCAACCTCCACATCTAATTTACACCCTGGTGACTACTAAGCAAAACTCTTGGAATGTGTCATTAAGCATAGTGACCTCACATTTCCACCACCCTAAAGTTTAGAATGCTGTGGTATCTGAAACCTATTAAAAAGAGAATCTTCTGCATAATTGCAGCCCACCTACTGGATGCCTCCACCAATGGACTCAGGAAACACATTGATTTATAGCATTTCTTTTGTTCAGTGACTATAAAAACCATCACACAGCCTCTTCCACAGTGGAAGAAGTCCCTAGTAATAACGAATTCTTATCCCTTGGCCATGGTCATTCCTATTTTGCTCAGAATAAACCATTTTCTTACCTCATCTAAAGAATAGTTATATATTACCTCTAATTGTTTAAGATTTAAACTATACATTCAACCTCAACCCCAATGTACAATGTAGAAATTCAGTATCCCTTTCTTCAGTCCTCAAACAAAATCTATTAAATGCCTGCACAAGCACATGTACATGGAAGGTACTAAGGGTGTCAATGAACAAAAAAGACATTATAGAAAGTGAAAAATGGCTGAAGTCCTCTCATCAGTAGTTATTTCAAATGTAAGAGAATTAAACACTTTGATTAGAAAAGGGATAGACTGGGGAACTAGATTTAAAAATATGGTTTAATTATAGACTGTCTACAGACACAAACATCATGAAAAGAAAGGGTAGGTGCAGAGACAACGTATAAATTGTCAATCAACGAGGGCTAGGTAAGGCAGACAGGTTTGAATCATTTACATGCACTGTTTCCCTATTCATCTTCTATCTGCCTTACCAGACATGACATAGAATACTGCACCCAAAACAGCACACACTTCTCAAGTCTCCGCAGAACATCCTCTAGGCTACATCATTTGTTAGGCCATCTGAGTTTCAAGTTTACAAAGAATAAAATCAAACAGTACTTCTATCACAACAAGGTGAAATTAGAAATCAAGGCAAGCAGGAGGGCTCAGGAGATGAATGCTTGTCACCAAGACCGACAACTGAAGTGGATCCTCAAGATCCATTTGGTGGAGAGAACTGACTCCTGCAAGTTGTCTCTGACCTGCACACATGGGCCATGGCATATGCATGCCCATATATATATATATATATATAATAAAAATACATTAATAAAAATATAATGCAAGGTGGTATACATGCCTTCAATCACAGCAAATGGAAGGCAGAGGCAGGGAAATCTCTGAAGTTTTGACACCAGCCTGGTCTACATAATGAGTTCCAGGTCAACCAAGGCTACATAGAGTCAGTCTCTCCCCGCCTCTCCCTCCCTCCCCAAAAACATGTAATTTAAGAATTCGAAATTAGAAATCAGTTAACAGGAAAACTAGAAAATTCACACTATATGGAAATTAAACATATTTTTCAACAACCAATGAAACAATCTAAAAATTATTTTAAGATAAGTGAAAACAAAACCCAACACAACAAACTGATGGGATGCAGCAAAAGTAAATGCCTATATTACATAAGATTTGAAACCAATAAGTAAATGCCTATACTACGTAAGATTTGAAATCAATAAGCTAGATTTACATAAGAACCAAAACAATGGGGATGACATCGATGATTCAGTCAGTAAAGTGCTTACTGCCCAAGCGTGAAGACATGAGTTTGAGTCCCTTGAACTTCTGTAAAAAGCTAGCCGTGCCAGTGAATGCATATAATCCCAGTACTGACCAGGCAGAGCCAGGAGGAGCTCTGAAGCTTGCCGGCCAGCCAGTGTTGCTGAACTGGTGAGCTCCAGGTGTAGGGAGACCCTGTCTCAGAAACTAAGAGCAATAGAGAAAGATAGCCAACACTGACTTCTGTTCTCCACAATTGCACAAACATACTTATGACACTGGCACACACAAGAACACATACATGATACACACATACACCCAAAAAAAGAACAAAAACAGAAGGACCAAATTAAATCCAAAGACAAAGATATAAGCGAGTTAATAAATGAAAATACAAAGGATCTAGCCACCAAACCTGACGACCTGCGTATGATCCCCCAGAATGCACATTGTGGTGGAGAACCAACATCTCCAAGTTGTCCTCTGACCTCCATGCAAAATGGTGCATGCACATACATGTGTGCATGCATATGCAAACAATGGAAAAAATAAAATAGTGTTAAAAGCTTTTTAGTAGGAACAGATTGGCAAGTAGTTGAAGCAAAGTCATAAGTGACTCGCTATGTAACCTTATCAGTCAGGAGGAAGGTGGAGGCTGAACAGCCTCGAGTTTGAGGTTACTCTGTGCTATAAAGTAAGTCCCAGGCTAGCTCCAAAGAAATAGCTCCCCCTCCTCCCCGCCAAAGAAAAAAAGGGAAGGAAAAGAAAAATGGAATTGAATCAATAACCAAAAGCCTTCATCAAAAGAAAAGCCCAGAATCACACTGCTTCTCAATGAATTCTATTAATATTTAAAGGAGGGTATGAATATTTAATGGCAAACTTTTCTGTCTTCCAAATATTAGAAAAGTAAATAGTAGTTCCTATTATGAAGCCAGTATTACCTGGTATAAAAAGATACAGTAAGCATACTACAGGGCTGGTAAGATGGCTCAGCAGACAAATTGATGGAGTTCAAACCCTGGGACCCACATATTGGAAGAAGACAAGGGACTCCTGCAAGTTGTCGTCTAAGGTTCATTAAGTACCTTGGCATGTACATCACACCACCAAATATCATAAAATACTGTAAAAATGAATACCGTACACAAAATTTTTATCAACACTTATGCAAAAAATTCCCAACACTAATAAGCAGTTCCACAAGATCAAAAAATCATTACACGCCCTAGGTGGCATTTTACTAATACTAGAAGAATTGTAGCACATATGAAAAGGAACCCAATGTAGTCCACCTTACCACAATGAAAGAAAATACCACAATTACCTCAACTACTACAGAAAGTGAGTAGATAAAGTTCCACAGAGTTTAATGATTAAAATCAAATTCTAGGTGTTGGAGAGATAGTCTGGTGGTTAAGAACACTGACTGGTCTTGCAGAGGGCCATGGGTTCAATTCCCAGTACCCACATGGTGGCTCCCAACTGTGTAACTCCAGTTCCAGGAGATCCCCTGTCATCCTCTAGTCTCTGCAGATAACATGAATGTACACACGGCACGTGTGTGCAAGGGCAGCAAACACACATACACATACACAGCAATAAATTAGTTATGAAAATCAAATCCCCAAAATGAGGAGTTTGGAGTTTGAAATGAAATTTCCTATTGTCATAATAGGCATTTATGAAGTTCCCACAAAGTTATCCACTCTACACGACTATTCAAAGGTGTATTAGAAGCTCCAGTTACAGACTAGGCTTACATACCAGGCAAGAGGGGAAGAAAAGGCACCCAAACTAGAAAGAAACTCTTTGGAGATGGTTGAGATACTATAAATAAAAGCCACCAAAATATATTACACCAACAAATCAACAAAAATGGAAGATAACAAATCTATTATGTAAAATATCAGTTGTAGATGGTTATATAGACTGGCGATGCATGTGTAAGCTCAGAAAACAATTTCATTCATAATAGCACTAGAATAAAATACTAGGTATGTTTAGGCAGTAACACAAAACTTCACATGGGAAGTACAAATCTAACTGAAAATTTAAAAGAGCTAAAATATACATCTTACAGTCATTAGGAAACTTAAAAATACTAAGATGACAATACTCTTCAAGACATTTGTATCAAAAACCCCAAAAGCGTTTTTACAGAAATGGAAACACTCCTGCTAGAGTTCCAAGTAGATAAAATCATCTCAAAAAGGAAAAGCAAAGTTGGAACTCAGACATCCTGACTAAATCTATTACGGGGCTACAGTAATCAAAACAGTGTAGTGCTAGCATAATGCTTCAACATAGAGACTCAGCTGGGTGTAGTGGTACACACCTTTAATCCCAGCACTTGGGAGGCAGAGGCAGGCCGGACAGGGCTACATAGTGAGACTCACAAAAGGGAAAGAAGAAACCCTAAACAACAGAAATCACATCAACCAAACCAAACCAAACCAAAAACTGAACATTAAAATCCAAACCTGACAACTTGAGTTCAATCCCTGGTATCTATAAGGTAGAAGGAGACAACAAACTTTTTCTCCTGAGGCAGGGTTTCACTGTGTAACAGCTTGTCTGTCTTGGAACTCACACTGTAGACCAGGCTGGCATCGAACTTACAGAGATCCATCCACCTGTCTCTGCTTCCCTGAGTGCTGGGATTACAGGCGTGCAGGCATCCACTACCACCGCTGTTAAGAATGAACTCTTACAAGTGTCCTGACTTCCACCATGTGCCGTAGCACATGTGCACACGCGAGCACGCGCACACACACACACACACACACACACACACACACACAAAGGTAATAAATTAAATACTTTTGTACAAAGGATAGAGAAGACAACTTTTAACTGGATAAAATGTTAGCAAACTATTCTATTTAATAAGAATCTAATATCTGAACCAGATGGTGGTGGCACACACAGGCTCCAAAGGTACAGAGAAACCCTGTCTTGAAAAACCAGAAAAAGAATCTAGTGTCTGAATATATAAACAAGTCTTATAGTTTGGTAACAAAAGAGACAACCCTATTTGACAATGACCAGTGTGGAGACATTTAAGAGAAAATAAGCTAAAAAGGTGAACAGATGATATGCAAAAATATTAGCTATTAAGGAAATAAAATCCCAAACTGCATGAGCCCACTTCAACTAGGATGACCATAAGACAGTAGAAAAAACACCATACACTGATGAGGCTGCAGAGAAACTGGAACTCAGATGCCACTGACAGCAGTGTCGCCATGTAACTCAGCAGTTTCAGTCTGTGTATGCTCTCAAGATTGGGAAACAAAGAATTAAACAAGTGTATACATAAGATCTAAAAGTGGAAACAACCCAGATGCTTGACAACTATTTTCAACAAACCATATGGTGTTATGTAACACATATGTATATGTACCTATGTGTGTACACACACACACACACACACACACACACTTCAGTTATAAAAAAGAATACCTGATATGTACATGAACTTTGTATCATGCTAAAGAAATCAAACATAAGTTACGATTCCAGTGTAGAGGCAAATCCAGATGAAGAGGCATTAGTGGTTTCTGTAGGTTGGGTAGAGGAGGAATTGAAAATAACTGCTCAATAATGGCTGCTCAACTTGCTTCTGGGTTGATGAAAATGTTCTGAAACTACAGAATAGTGATAAGTGCACAACCCTGCACACACTAAATGTCTCATTGGATTATCCTAAAATGATTAGTGTGGTAAATTTTACGTGTATTTTACTACAATAGAAAATTTAAAATAGAAAGTTAGGAGAGACATTATTATAGGAATTAGAGGGTAAAAAGATGGTTTTGTAGCTTGTAAAACTATTAAGTTCTAATGTGTCTAATGGTATACATTTTTATATTCTATAGCAAACAAAAATGTTTTATAAAATAAGTTTTTTATTGTGCTATTCATTACTTTTAGATATTAGGTGGATAGTGTCCATTCAACAGAAGAAACACACTAATAGTAGGAAGAAAAAATAACTGAACAAAGTATATGATTTGAATCAGATAACTATTCCAATGTAAAACAGGGGGTTTGGGTTTTTTTCTGCTTTTCAGACAGGGTTTCACTATGTATCTCTGGCTAGCCTGGAATTGACAAAGATTCACCTGCTTCAGCCTTCCAAGTGTTGGGATTAGTGATGTGAGCCAACTACACCTGACCTAAAGCAAGATTTTTGTAGGCAACTGGCAAAAATTCCTTTTTGAAGCTTTAGAAAAGGACGTTATAAAGTGTAACTGCACAAAGTCCCATACCCTTGGGTCCTTCGTAATAAACTGCTTTGGGAATTTTACGTGAACGAGAGAATGAAATATGTAACATTTTGCCATGTGCAACATTAAACAGTGTGGTCATTAAAACAGACAAAAATCATACAACTAATGATGTCTGGAACAGGACATGGTAGTACATAGTTGTAATCCCAGAACGTACAGCCCAAGGCAGGAAGATTCCAAATTCAAGGCCAGCTTGGGAAACACAGCAAGACTGTTTTCAAAAGGAGAAAAAAAAGACTTACAGATACTAGTATAGAAAATAACTGGTCAACCCTTTAGATATACGTGACTACATGGAACAAACTGATTTCCTCTCCGGTACAAACACACATGTGGTAAAAATTTCAAGTCTGTGAAAAGATGTCATGTTAAGACCATTCAGCAGCCTTAGGAACTGAGTTAGGAAAACATCGAGTAACATCCGTGACGGTACATTGTTCAGAACAGAAACGATTAACAGAATATCAAGCACTGAAACAAAATAAGCACTATCGCTTCTCCTCCTTCCAACTTCAATATGAACTACTTCTATAGTGACATGATGAAACTGCTGACTTTTACAGTCTCACTACACTTGCGCTTGATTTTTCTAAAATGGCAATAATTGTCTACTTTGAGAATGCTGGGAATCTTACTATACCCTCTTCCACAGTATCTCAAAACGACCAACAAAATAACAAAAAAAGTATAAAAATACTGAATGTGAACAGTCAAATGTGAATTAGGGGGGTCATTAGGAAGATTTTGTTTTCTGGCTTCATAATTTTTTTACAATATTTGGAGTTTAAAGATTTTCCCCCCGAAACCTTTTTTAAATAAAAGTTTTATTGGAGAAAAATAGAACCACCACATACACAGGGGGAAAAAAAGCACAAAAATTCAACTGATACAGAACAACTGAAATTCAATTATCCAATGTAGTTTGCCATTACTTTTCAGTTTCTTAAACAGCTTCCCTTAAAAGTCTGACTAGTTTTTCAGCTGAAACAGCATCAATTGACAAAGAAATAAGAACCTCAGGAAAGGGACCTTCTTTCAAGATAATGAAGACGGTATCAAGAGCCTCCTAGTAGGAACAACTATACCTAACAGTTGTTGAGAGTAACTAGTGAGTGGTGTAATAGTCTCCATATCCCGGAGACCAACAGGGATGAAGTAGAACACTGATATTGATAGTCAGGTAAACATAATAACAGCCACATTTATTTCCTTGTCAGAAGAGCTCCTGTAAGGTAATCAGGAAGGAGCTGGACAAAAATATACGAAATAGCTGCTCAAAAAGAATTGGGATGCTAATTCTAAATACTATATATATATATATATATATATATATATTATATATATATATAGTCAAACAGTGTGCAAGTAGATGCATTAGAGAAAAATGGGCAACTTAAAAAAAATATAGCTGGCCACAGGTCTTTGAGAATTCAAGAAAACCATCAATAGTAGACATAAGAGCCCCAAGTCTCCTAAGCTGAACATTCAGGTCTAAGCAGTTCCCCTAATGGCTCCAGAAGGACAAGGAAATACGCTGGTGGATAAAGCACTGAAGAAATTCTACTTTAAAAACAAACACTAAAAACTATCTGCTTCTCTCTGGTAATCAAGTCCTTTCACAGAAAAAGAAACCAGGAAGCAAAACAAAACCCTCTGGTGATGAAGACAGGTCATTTACTCACATTTTGAATTTGAAGAACAATACTTTTGTTATTCTGTGTGTGAACAATTTGGGGACATTTCCCTGAAAAGCAGGTGTCCAGTGGCTATGAGAACTCTTAAATTCAAGCAATTAAAAAAAAAGAATGCAGAATCTGAAATTTTCAAATAGGGAGTATGTAAGGGAGGACCATATGTAGAGTTTCTCCAAGTCAGGAGGTGTATGAAAGCAAAAGCTTTGTTTACCAACAAAGATAAGAGACGCTTCCAAAAAAAAAGAACTACTTCAGTAGAAAAAACTGGAATGCAAATCCCAGGAAGCCTCTAACAATTGACAATTGGCCCAAGTTAAAGACAAAACGATCCAAACAACATTTAAAGACTGAAGCATAATGAAAAGTAGCTGGTGATTTTTGCTCCTGCAATTTACAAAACAGGTTGATTTCTGTCTCCTGTTGATTTTCATACTGTATTCATTTTTAATAAAAAGAACTGGATTTCTCCCTCTTAATATGTTCTTCTAGTACAAAATGATCAGCAATTTTTCTATCTTACCTATTTTAATAAGTACCTGTTAATCAGCACAGTAAATTTGGGGCTAAGTCATATGTACACATCCCACACTCATAAATGGAAATTTTAGGATGTGAATATATAAGGTATTATGGAAGTAACTGTCACCCTACTTGAAAAACCTGTTTCCAAATAAGGTTTCTTAACCAATCCTTTCAGTGTAACAGAATGCCAACAGCAATGAAAACTTAGTTTTCTTTCCAAGGAAAACCACAAAACGGGTGAACAACCAAGTCCAGGGTGGCTTTTCTATTCATAAATACATCCAGAACTCTGTACAGTAAATAAAGTTTGCATGCAGTTTAAGTATCTTTAGGTGACTTTTAAGCAAATAAACCCTTTGCTTCATTAATGATGTATAAGAATTTCCCTCCCCTTTTTAGTGGTCATAGGGGTCTCTTCCCCAGTTCCAATAGAAACCATGAAAACCGGGTACTTTCTTAAAGAGTTTTCTGCACATCATACTAAATAACATGCAAAGAGTTCAACAACATTCTTCTTAAAGGTTAAGTATTACTCTTTAAAATGGGCATGTTAACCACTGAGAAAAGTCCACGCAACTATTTCCATTACACTGCTTCATTTGGTCATCAGAAGTATAAAAGAAGTCAAATAATACGAGATTCAACAAGTTAGTTTATCCATTGGCTACGGCATATGACAACAATTGTTCCAAGGCCAACATTCTATGCAATATAGTTGTACTGATTTGGGTTTTCTTTATCTCTTTCCATGTAGTCCCGGTCAATTAGGGATTCTATTCTCTTCTTTAGATCTGCAGGCTGCAAGAGAAAACATGTTTTCACTGCAAAGCTCATAATCATCAGCATAAGCCCATCTACCAATGTCCCATCAAAAAAGAGAACAAAGGCCAGAAGTGATTGCATAGAGTCAGGCAGATCTCTAGGAGTTTGAGGCCAGCCTAGTCTACATAAAGATGTACACAGTGTGTGTGTGTGTGTGTGTGTGTGTGTGTGTGTGTGTGTGTGTGTGTGTGTGTGTGTGTGTGTGTATGTCTATGCATATATATATGTCTATGTATATATGTGTGTATATATATATATATATAATACTATCATACTTCTCTCACACCTCTATATAACATTTCCTACTACTTTATTTTCACTACTGTTTTTGAGATTTATTTTTATGTACATGGGTGTTTTGCTCGAATGTTTGTCTGTGTATATATATGTGTGCCGTATCCATGGAAGCCAGAAGAGGGTGTCAGATCCTCTGGAACTAGAGACAAAGATGTATTAGCCATCACAGATACTAGAAACCAAACCTGGGTCCTCTGAAAATACAGTCAGTGCATTTTTCTGTCTTTCGTTTTTTCTGTTTGTTTGGGTTTTTTGCTTTGTTTTTGAGACAGGGTTTCTCTGTGTAGCGCTGGCTCTCCTAAAACTTGCTCTATAGACCAGGCTGGCCTCGAAATCACAGAGATCCTCCCAAGTGCTAGGATTAAAGGCGTGCCCCACCAATGCCCTGCAAGTTAGAGCTCTTTACTGCTGAATTATCTCTCCAACCTTACTCTCTTATTTTAAAAATGTGTTCTGAGAACCACATATCTTCTATAAAAGTACAAAAAGAGTTTAACTCATATTTTCACACAGAACATATTCTAGTTTAGAGAAAGAATGTTACTTAGTTCAGTGAAGATCCCTTGAAATGACAAGTACATCATTATTAACAAAAGGCAAAAGCTAGTTCTCTAGTTTTTATGCATATAAATTGAAGTTTAAGACATGGCTGAGCCAAGAGTGGTGGTACACACTTTTAATCCTAGAACTCAGGAGGCAAAGGCAGGCAGATCTCTGTGAGCCTAAGGCCAGGCTGGTCTACAGAGTGAGTTCTTGGACAGCCAAAGTATAATGGCAAGACCTGAATTAAGGCACAAGTCTCAAAAAAAAAATCCCAGGCATTGGTGGTGCACACCTTTAATCCTAGCACTTGGGAGGCGGAGACAGGAGGATCTCTGTGAGTTTGAGACCAGCCTGGTCTACAAGAGCTAGTTCCAGGACAGCCTCCAAAGCCACAGAGAAACCCTGTCTCAAAAACAAAAACAAAACAAAACAAGTCTCAAGTTAAGTTAAATGCAGCTGGAGCCCTGTAGTACACTTCTATAATAGCAGTAAGTGGGAAGCCAGAGGCAAGGGGATTGAGAGTAAGAGCTGCTTGGGTACACAGTAAGACACCGTGTCAGCAGACAAGTAACAAAAAACCGGAAATTAACTAACTAAACAATTAACAAATGTATTTTAAAATGCATGAGAATTTATTATATAAACTATATAAAATACTAGACCTAGTAGCATAGGCCTATAATCCCAGCTACTTGGGTGTATGAGGAATGAAGACTGTTACTTCAAGAAGGTTGGCAAAAACAAGTGGGGGTGGATGAGGTTTTTTCTTGGTAGTATAGCACTAACCTAGCATATGTAAGGGGGGTCAGTGGTGGTGAACACCTTTATTCCCAGCACTAAAGGCAGAGGCAGGTGGATCTCTGGGAGTTTGAAGTCAATCTGGTCTACAGCAAGACTTGAAGAAAGTGTGCATATGTAAGGGTCCTACGTTATAGCCCCCAGTACCACATATCCACACAATACTATGAAATTTGATAAAATATCACATTAACTCACACCTGTATGTTTCTGGTTTACTATGAATATGAACTATGTACATAAGTGATTTGGATTTCTGATTCTTGCAGTTAGTTTAAAATTTGTGACAATTTAGAGCTGGACATGGTGGAGCATGCCTATATTCCTAGACTCAGCTACAAAGGGAATTCAAGGTTAACCTGTGATGTATTGGATCCTGTCACAAACAACAACAAAATTCTAAGGCTGGAGAGATGGCACAGAACATGTTAGTGTGTACTGCTCTTGAAGAGGATCCGAGTTCAGCTCTAGCGCCCATGTCAGGTGGTTCAGGACCACCTGTAACTCCAGCTCCAGGTGGAGCTGACACCTCTGTACACAAGTAAACACCCATACAAAGACACATAATTAAAAATAAGCTCTCTAAAGAAATTTATATCATTGCATTGATAATTATACTCATCTCTTGAATTAAAAAAAGCTACTATAATTTGTATATGGCCCATAAAAGTAATGAGAGCATTCTTTGATATGAACAGGTAACTGGTTCTAGAACCCTGACACACCCAAATCTGTCAAGGTTCAGTATCTGCATTTAACTTACTGCACTCTTCCAGTACAACTTAAAAAACATCTCGGCCAGGTATATTGACACATGCTTACAATCCCAGCACTGGAGAAGTTGAGGTAAGAGGATCATGACTTTTGAGGCCAGCCTGAGCTACACAGTCAGACCCTGATATAAATAAATATCTTCACATCACTTATAATACCCAAGATTCAATATAAATGTTATAGAATTTTCTTATACTACTATTTAAAGTCCAAATACTGAAAAGGAAACAAACCAATATTCAATATATATGCAATTTTTCATTAAGATGAGAATCTCATTGCATTACTGAGGTTGATCTCAAACTCCTGGGCTCAAGTAATATTGCTGTCTCATCTGGTAGTTATGAGTACATGCTACTGCATACAGCTAATGCATCTGTTTGGCTTTTGGTTTTGTTTTCTGAGACAGGGTCTCTCTTTGTAGTCCTTGCTATTCTAGAACTCACTATTTAGACCAGACTGACCTTCAAACTCAGAGACCCGCCTGTCTTTGCCTCCCCAGTGCTGGGATTAAAGCATTCACCACTATGCCGAGCCAGCTAATTAATTTTTTTTTTGTTTCTTTTGGTTTTGGTTTTTCAAGACAGGGTCTGTGTAACAGTCCTGGCTGCCCTGGAACCAGCTGGCTTCAAACTCAGAGATCCACCTGCCTCTGCCTCCCAAGTGCTGAGATTAATAGTGTGCATCACCAATGCCTGGCTAGCTAATTCATTTGGAAAGGATGTTTTTAACCTTTGGTTTGTTGAAGTCACAGACATGGAATCAACGGATATGAAGAACTGATTTCAAAGTAAGCCTTGGAACACGTTAAGACCCTGACTAAAAAAACAAAATAAAGCAAAGGAGAGTCAGGCATTGATGGTGCTCGCCTTTAGTCCCAGCACTCGGCAGACAGAAGTAGGCAAACCTCTGGGAGTTCGAGGTCAACCTGGTCTACAGAGTGAGTTCCAGGACAGACTGCAAAGCTACATAGAGAAACCCTATCTCAAAACAAAACAAAACAAAAAAGCAAAGGAGAAAAATAGATAGAGAAGTAAAACTCCATTTAACAACCCTGAGATTTAAATATCAAATGGCTTTGGTTTAATTATGATCAATGTTATAGTGAGTGATCTCTTCCATTCTAACATCAGTAAGCACTCTTGCTGGAGATGAAATGACTAGGTGAGCATGTGAGCAAGTGTGGTAATGAGAAGGCATGAGGTTTAGAGAAGCAGACTACCTTATTAAAAGTAATATTAAAAGTAATAGCTACTACATACCTACATACATACCAAACTTAGTACTACGTGTTTTGTGCTTTCCATCTCACTTAAGCCTCAAAATAATAGTGCGAGGGAGCTGGAGAGATGGCTCAGGGATTAAAAGCACTGGCCGCTCTTCCAGACAACCTAAATTCAATCCCCAGCACCCACATGGTGGCTCAGAACCTTCTGTAATGAGATCTGGGGCCCTCTTCTGGTGTAGAGGTGTGCATGCAGATAGAGCACTCATGAATGAATGAATGAATCTTTAAAAAATGGTGGAGCTAAGTATAATTATCAATTCTAAACAAGCTCAGCAAGATTAAATGCCTTATCAAAATCCAAAGCGCTAGGAATCCTAACAGCCAGGAGTCTATACAACTTCTACCAAATGTTTATTACAAAAGTTTAGAAATCTTTTAAAATTTTGAATAGTCCAGTACACCACCTCACTGTCTATAAATACCTATATTGCTGGACATTTGTATTGGAACATGTCAATACACTGACCAATTTCAGTTTACTAGAAATATTATTAGACATTTTCAAAGGCACTAAAACTACTTTACCACTAAAATACAGCCAGCAGCCTCTGTAACAGATTTGAGAAACATTTATAAGGTAACTAAACAAGATATAACTCAATCTAATAACCAAATATGTCAAATGCCAAGTTATCTCCAGAAAAGAAGATTCTAAAGATACATAGTGAATTAACTTCAAAATTTTCAAAGTCATATTTACTCATTAAACTTTCAAGTACAGGGAGGGGCTTTTGTAAATTGTTTCCCAATTTGTCACAGTTGTATACATATACCAACAACACTCTTTTGTGAACTGTATGTATGACTATAGGAAATAAATTCATGTCCTTCTAAATGGCTTTAAGCCTTTTATCTATATTTGCAAGATTATTGTCTAAAAATCAAATGTATTTTTTCATTTATAACAAGTTCAGTATGGAGACACAGAAACACCTACTTTTACTGGAAATTTCAGCTGATTGTAGACCTCTGAGACAAGAAGATTGTGGCTAAGTGTTTTCCTCATCTTCATAATTCGGACAATCGCAGCATCAATTTGGTATTGTCTATCTTGAAATACTCTTTCTGTAGTGCTTGCTTGTTCTTCAACCTAAAAAGAGTTTTCAAATGAAGTCAAACTTAATTATTAACACAAACTGTACATTAGGGACATAACAGTGTTACCTAAATGGGACCTGATAAATACAGACACAAGAGAAAAAAAACTTGACACATATAGGGCCTTTCTGTTCTAATCACACTGTTCTGTACCAATCAATACAAATAAATCAGTATCTATACAGGTTAAGAAAAAAGATACCACCTTTGAGGACTGGGGAGATAGACTCAGTTGACCAAGTGCCTGCCCTGCAAGCATGAGGACCTGATTTTTAAATTTAGATTTTCGTGAACTCATGTAAAAACTGATTCCTGGAACTCAATACCTAGCCAGCCTAGCCTAGTTAGTGAGTTCCAGGCAAGTAAAAGACCATGACAAGAAACAAGGTGGATAGCTCCTAAGGAATGACACTGGAGGTTGTCCTCTGGCCTTGCCTAAAATTCAAAATGTTCATACCCATTGATCCAAAAATTTACTTTCATGAATTCATCTTAAGGAAAAGATCACAGATTAAGATTCAGATACAGAACTTTTTTAAAAGTTTCAATGGCCATGTACAAGATTATGTAGCTATTTAGCATTCTGTTGATAGTTTACAAACGTGTGGGGGTATGTGCATTATATCAGTGCGGTTAGGGATGTCAGAGAACAACCTTGGGCATCAAGGGTCAGGAGCCTTTGACAAAACAAAACAACCAAACAACTATGTTGACTGTCAACCCTATTATGTTTACTCCTCAACAAAAAGAAACATAGAATCAAACATTGAAATGTACTAGGCTAGATGTGGGCACAGGAAATGTTAACAGTAACAAGCTGTAAATTTCAGGGCTAGAAAGATGGTTCTGCAGTTAAAAGGACCTGGGTTACATTCCAGCACCATTCACACCCATCTATAATTCCAGGTCCAGTTGATCCACTGCCCTCTTCTGGCATATGGGTCTCAGGCCTGATGTGGTGCAGACACACATGAGGCGTAACATTCAAGCACATATAATTTTTTTTTTTTTGGGTTTTCCAGACAGGGTTTCTCTGTAGCTTTGGAGGTTGTCCTAGAACTTGCTCAATAGACCAGGCAGGCTGGCCGTGAACTCACACAGATCCACCTGCCTCTGCCTCCCCGAGTTCTGGGATTAAAGTGAGCCACCACCACCTGGCTGCACATAATATTAATTTGTAGTCTGTAAATTTCTACTAGAAACACATATAAACCTAATATAGTCCAACGAGAGAGCAAAAGGCTTACCGTTTCTTTCATTTGGATTTGATTGATCTTTATCCTGAATAGTTTGTGTTTGAAATCATCATTACAAATGAATTTGTCACCATCTTCGATATCTTTGCCCTTTGGATTTTTAGTGAGAACTCTAGCTTTGCCACAGGCTAGTGATTGCAGGGTTCTCCTTAATTCTCCATCCTCTGAAGAAGAAATAATGCTTAGCAGCATGCACAACACTACATTCAACATCAATTTAATTTATAAACATTCTCTATTAAATTCTTTTTTCCCCATATCACCAACACCTGCTCTTTGTGCTATCCAGTAACATATTTTTCTAGTTGTCTTCTAAAAACATTTGTTACCCCATGCAGACAACTACTAAAATTTCTGATGTAACAGTCCCCTTCTCTAAAGTCAATCACTAAAAGGGCATACCATTTGACTGTTTTATTATCACTCCAGTATGTTCTATTCTCCATTAACCCTCTGCTTCATTGCTACTGACACTACTACTAACCTAATTCAATGAAAACCCCTAGACTCATCTTTTAAGTCCTCCTTCTCCTTCATTCCATATGGCTCTAGTAATTCCATTGCTGTTGGAATCGTTCTACTAGAAGCCCTTTAGAACTTCATATCACAATTATCTTTACAGTTTCTAGGCTAGAATCTTTTCCTGTTTCGGGTGGCTGGCCCTACTAATGCCAGGTAAGTTGTGCAAATAGGTTATTTCCTTTAAGTCACTATAGCTCAGGTTTCAGCTGTATTCATCAGTCTATTTATACATCTTACCTATTGAATTTTATAACTCACCATTCTAAGCTACAAACTTTTCATGCTTCCAACTTACACTACCCAAGCCTTTCTTCATACTAGTTCCTTTATTTCAGATGCCTTCTCTCCAACCAAAATTTAAAGGCCTAACTCAAGTCCCACTTCCTTCCACAATAATCTCTAGCTTCTCTTAACATACTTCTTGTTAGCACTACATACTGGTACTTACTGGTTTTGACATTATTAAGAATACAGAGAAGCCAGGCAGTGGTGGCACACCTTTAATCCCAGCGCTTGGGAATTCACTCTGTGAATTCAAGGCCAGCCTGGTCTACAAAATGAGTGCCAGGACAGCCGGGCTGTTAGAGAAATCCTACCTTGAAAAACAAAACAAACAAAAGAAATACAGGAGGGGGCTGGAGAGACATCTCACCACTGAGGAGTACTTTCTGGTCTTTCAGAAGACCAGATAGATGTCAGTTCCCAGCATCTACATGGTGGCTCACAACCCCCTAACTCAAGCTCTAGGGGATACAATGTCCCCTTCTGGCCTTAACAGGTTCCTGCATGTGTGTTATACATATACTTATATAGGCTTACAATAATGCACATAATTAAATGAATCATCTTTGAAAAATAAAAAGAGTACCGAGGACAGGATTACTTCCTTGTATCTCCCAGAGCTCTAAACACAGTAACTACACAATTGCTTGCTACTTGGGGGATGCAATACAAACCTATCCCAGTAGCTTGCTTGATGTCTTCTAAACTGAATTCCTCCCCTTCATTAAACATTAGCAGCACCAGGGTTTGAAAAAGAGAGACCTGAAGTTCTTTTTTGCCCTATTACAGAAAAAACAAACATCAGCCCATATTTTTAAAACAAATGAATTAATCAAAAACATTTCTTATAGGAAAAGCATTTTTAATTAGTGAGTTAATCATAGATTAAGATTATTCAAAAGCCTTTTTCAGGTGGCAATAAATTGTGCAGTTTGAGGTTTAGGAATGATTCCACAGAAAATGAGGTGGAGGATTAGTTAGCCTATTAATAGGTTTTTTAATAATCTTTATTAAAACAGAACAAAGTAATGAAAATAACTCAGTCATGGGTATCATTATAAATAATCAGCATAAGTAGCAAGAAATTACTATTCTGAATGCATTTTTTTTAGACAGGGTTTCATGCAGCCCATGTTAGACTTAATGCTTTATAGCCAAGAATGTCCTTGAACTCCACAAGGATTACAACCCTGTGCTACTAGGCCCCAGTTTCAAATGTATTTTGACTTTGTTAAGATCAGTAATGATCCCAGCACTCCAGAGGCAGAGGCAGGTGGATCTGTAAGTTCAAGGCCAACCTGGTCTACAAAGCCAGTTCCTGGACAGGATCCAAAGCTACACAGAGAAACCCTGTCTCAAAAAACAAAACAAAAAACAAAAAACAAACAAACAAAAAAGAGTCAGGCAGTGGTGGCGCACACCTTTAGTCCCAGCACTCGGGAGGCAGAGGCAGGTGGATCTCTGTGAGTTTGAGACCAGGCTGGTCTACAAGAGCTAGTTCCAGGACAGCCTCCAAAGCTACACAGAGAAACCCTGTCTCGAAAAGCAAAACAAAAACAAAAAAAACAAACAAAAAAGAAAAATCAATAAAGAACAGCTGTAGGATTTTTTTAAGAAGATGGTATTGTTTGCCTTAATCTCCCACTCTGATCTCTAGCTTCCAGTAACATGATTTGTTTTTAATTTTAGAGAAGGGCCAACTCAATTGTTGAAAAGGTGACCATCTTAAAAAACATACAAAGCTCTAACAAACTATCACTGTTGCCATGTGGTATCAAGGTCCCACTTATTTTTTTGGCTTTTGATTTTTTTATTATTTTTTACATTCTAATCCCAGTTCCCCTTCCTTCCTCTCCTCCTGCTCCTCCCACTCGCCGTAAGTTCACACTTATAAAACAGAAGCTTGAACCTTCAAAACAAGGGACATGACTTCCATATTAAAGATGAAGGCAGAAATTAAGAAATGAATTCAGTTTTGGAAATATCCACTTACCTCTTTAAATTCAGCTTTTAGTACACAGTGTCCCAAGGTTGACTGCCACTGGAGTTTCCTGCCACTGTGTTTGCCTAAGTAAAATGTCTTGAAAATTTCCTGAAGCTTTACCATCTAAAACAAATAAGTGTTTCTTTAAGCTTCATATGTAATACCACCTCCAGCACTTTTTTATGTATTTATTGGATGTATGAGGTGGAGTGTGTATGCCACAGTATGCTTGAGAAGGTCAGAGGACAACTTTCAGGAGTCAGTTCCCTCCTTCCACTTTGTAGGTCCTGGGGATTGAACTTCAAAGGTCAAGCTTTGTTGGCAGGTGACTTCACCCCTGGGGAACCTCACTGATCTCCCTCTCACCACTCTAAACCCCATCTGAAATAACTTGTGATAGCTTTCATGAGTATCCAGTAGGTATCGATCACTTTACCGTAAGGTAAAAATCTACCCAATGTAACAGTGCTTGGCTATCTTTATACTTTCTTAGCTCTTCTGCCCTATTTAATCATTCCTTCCCCTCTGACATTCTACTGACTCCTTTCTCTCACTGCTGCTTCTGCACAAGTTTCTTTTGCTCTTCTTACACCTGCTAAATGTGAGCCCTTCTCAAGTTCAAGTTCTGCCCTTTCTCTTCATCTTCACCATATTCTTCCCTTACTGAGGGAAATCTACTCTCTGGGGCATCAATGCTACTTTCTATAGAGGACTCTCAGTATCTTTCTCTATTCAACCTTCTAGAGGCTTTGTTCCTGAGTAGGACAGTTTCTAAGACATTAGAGGACACTCATGTATCCATCATATTCACCAGTCCTGCCTTCAGGTGAAATATGGACAAGAGTTTTTGACAGTTAGGAAGATTAAGGGGTCATAAGCTAAGAAATAGAAGACTAATTGGGGAAAACAATACTGAATTTAGAGACCTACCTTCATTAATGTGCTCAAGTGGACTTGGAAATTGGAATAAAAGAATAAAATATTAACACTCATATTCTGTTGGTTTCTTTGCTGACATAAGCCTTTAAAAGGCACATATTTTCAAATGAAAAGCAGAAAATGTGTGATTTCTATCCCTATAGCTTAGGTCTGAAACAGTTAATCTTACCTCTGGTGGCAAATGGACTTCCATAGGCACATATGTTGGCCAGTAACCCATTGTCAGGATATTCACAGTTAATTCGATATTGCCAGGTACATTCTGGTTCTGCATATACTATAAAAAGATCAACACATACAATTAAGATCACAAAAGTGTACATGTCGCCAGGCATTGGTGGCGCACGCCTTTAATCCCAGCACTCTGGAGGCAGAGGCAGAGGCAGAGGCAGGTGGATCTCTGTGAGTTCGAGGCCAGCCTGGTCTCTAGAGCGAGTGTCAGGATAGGCTTCAAAGGTACACAGAGAAACCCTGTCTCCAAAAAACCAAAAAAAAAAGTGTACATATCATACCATAATGTTGACTTATTTAATAATTTCCTTATTCTAAAAATGTATGTGAATACTAACCATCCTGAAAATAAAGGCAATTAACTATTAAGACTTGAAACGAAGGTTACACAAAATGCAGTAGAAAAATAAATAGGTGGCTATTTTGATATAGTAGCATAAAAATCCTACAAAAACATCCTAGGCATTATTAACTCAACTTATCACATATACCTGGGCTGTTATAGCATCTCTTCTCCATTCTTTTACCCCAATGCTACCTGTAGTCCCCACCTTTGGAGACCCCTACATGAATTGGAACACCTTGCAGCAACTCCCATTCCTCACCCCACCAGCCAGCCCAAGTCTCAGGTTTTTCAACTGTTCCATTCCCTGTTTGAAGGTGGTGACCTGAAGTGGGAAAGGAAGAAGAAGGGGAAAGGGCAAGGAAGATAAACCCTATCCTGCAGCTAGTGACTCCTAACTTTCTCTAGGCCTTCAGTTCTACAGTGGTCAAGAAGTCATTAATGAAACTCTGAGAGTGTAACATGACATGTGCCATCATTATTGCCTAGGTGTTGCTACTGATGTCTAAGACAGGGTCTCAATCTATTGCCCATGTGTCATTATTTCAGCATCCAAAGTAGCTAAGACTACAGTTATAAAAACCGTATCTGGTTATGTTCTTAAAATATTTTAAAACAACCTTCTATCCATGTCTTCAGAACTACAGATCCAGCCTCTCATCCCAAATGTCCCCAGAGATATTATATACCACCCCCACCTTTTATCTCCTCACCTCTCCCATTACAAGCTCTGAACATACAAATCTTCCAACCAATTAGATGTCAAGAAACCCCAATCTTACTGTCTAGTTATAATTCTTCTTACACGAACTTTGGTCTCATGCATTTACTTATGTTTCAGTCTTATTCTAAGTGTTTGCTAAGACTAAATGCTGAAGGAGGTCAAACGCTCTTAAATTTACACACTGATGATCTGTTCCCTCTACTGTACCATTTAAGTTGCCATGAAGTTATTTGTAACAAATAGATGTTTCTATTTATCCTCTTCAATATGGACTGACACAAAGACATAACATAAATATCCTTAAGTTCAAGGAATTCCTAAGAGTTTAACTCACTTTTACCTGTTTGAACTGAATCATGATGTCTTTAGAAAGCTCCATGTCTTTAAACATCCCTTCAAGCTTGCTGGTGAACGCAGCTCCACATTCTATTAAAGATGTTCACATATTTGTAATATTTCAAGGTAGTACAAACAAAACATTTAATAATCAAAAAGGGCAAATCTTACTTGGCCATAAAATAAGACTATAACTATTGATAAGAATGAGAAGAAATTCTTACCCCCCAGTGTGTGCCCTACTAATTCAGAGGCAAACTCTTGAATCATATAGCAACCTTATCCACTTTCAGGTATATTTGGGAACTTTTTATACAAATAAACAGAATAATAATGCTTTATCTTTAAAACAAAAGCCAATGACTGTGGAAATCCAACAAGAAGCTAGGACCCTCATAAGCTCACTGAATTTATGGGTTTGTGTGTGTAGGGGGGTCAGGGAATGTATGTATAGATACGGGTATCCACTCATGCATGGAAAAGCCAGAGGACGTTGGCTAAACTGCTTTACCACATTCTGCTTTATTCCTTTGAAACAGGATATTTCATTGCATCAAGAGCTAGGCTGGCATCCAGGAAGCCCCAGAGATCCTCTTGTCTCCCACCCTCACCCAATCCCTAGAGCCACTGGGTTATACAAGTACACATGGCCTTTTTACATGGATGCAGGGGATTTAAACTCAGGCCCTCAAGCTTGCACAGCAAGGGCTCTTACCCACTGAGCCATCCTCCCCATCCCCTTAGTTTACTTTCCCATCATCTGTACCAGTACCATCATGTGCATATGAAATGATCGACAAAAGAAAGCCATCAATGAAAATAGTACAATGAACTCAACATTTCCCTCAAACATTAAAGAAAGGAAAATTTAAATAATAAACAAGGAAAGAAAACGGCAAACATACCATGTTTCAGTTTGGACAGCATTGACTTTTCAGCATCTACAGATGCACTCTTGCCAACTAATAGGCGTTTGGCTAAATCTTTCTTATAGAAGGCCTCAAAAACATCTTTGCCTGTATTAAATAAAAAATAGAACTCATGATATGCCAAGTAAAGTTGTAACAAAATGGCTTCAAAAAGCTTAATCACAGAACCTCAAGTTATTTTACTTTATACATTTTATCCAAGTTTATTAAACTCAAAAACACTAGAAGTCTATGTCTGTGCCAGACAATTCAAAATTCTTTACTATAAAAAATTTAAGACTGGGGCCGGGCGTTGGTGGTGCATGCCTTTAATCCCAGCACTCAGGAGGCAGAGGCAGGAAGAACTCTGAGTTCGAGGCCTGCCTGGTCTCCAGAGCAAGTGCCAGAATAGGCTCCAAAGCTACACAGAGAAACCCTGTCTCGAAAAAAAAAAAAATTAAGACTGTATTAACTTTTCTTCAGCCAAAAAAAAAAAAAAAAAAAAAACACTTTAGTACACAGGTACTGTTAGCACCAAAACTCAAGAGATTAAAATAATCAGCAAATTCCCAGGTTCATATTAGTGGAAAGGTCAAAGCATAAGGTAATTTAGTTACATTCCTCAACTATTCCTTTTTTCCACTTGGTTTTTTGATACAAGGTTTGTTGGCATAACAGACCTGGTTGTTCTGAAACTTGCTCTGTAGACCAAGCTGGCCTCCACCTCTCACAGAGATCTGCTTGCCTCTGCCTCCACAGTGCTGGGATTAAACGCATGCTCTATCACCGCCCGGCTTCCTCAACTATTCTTTTTTAAAATATTTATTTATTGTATGTATATGAGTAACCTGTCTTCACGAACACCAGAAGAGGACACCCGATCTCATTACAGATGGTTGTGAGCCACCATTTGGTTGCTGGGACTTGAACTCAGGACCTCTGGAAGAGCAGCTAGTGTTCCTAACCACTGAGTCTTTCTCCAGCCCCTTCCTCAACTATTCTTAAGGAATTAAAAATATGCAATAAATAAAATGCAACCTCTAGTTCCCTAACAGTCTCTCCAGGTTATATAAACATTTCTCATACATCTAGGAGTGCTTTATTTGTTTTGGTTTTTGTTTGTTTGGAGACAAGGCCTTGCTATGTTGTCCTAAGTTCGTCTGATACTCACCATATAATCTATAGAGCAATGCTGCCTCAGCCTCCCTAATTCTAGACTACAGGTATCTACCACTATGCCTGGCTCAGAGTGCTTTGTTTTAAAAGAAAAACATGAAAGCAGTAAGCAACAATTACCATAGATAAATCTAAATATAATCATTATTTTATCCAACATTTTCTCCAGCTCTTCGTCTGTAGCTTCTTTGTTGCCTGCACGAAGTTTTGAATCCACATACTTAGCTAAAATGGAGAAAAAAACATTGCTGTTTAGTGACCATGGGTGTCTACTCTCTTCAGTATGTCTATTATATGTACATGCATTTTATAAGTCTCCAATAAGAGAGATAAAGCTGTCAATGTCATGAGGATAATACATACTGCAGCCTAAAAGCATTAAGTCTGACTCAAGAGAGGAGAGAGATAAAATGAAGTCAGACGAGCTCATGGTGAAGACTCCAAGTAGCTCTGTGTAGAGGGTAAACAAAGTCACCAGAAAACATGGGTATCCTCTAAAGTTTGTATTTTACATAGATGGTCAGCATCCTTAAACATTACTTTTCTATTTGAACAAACCAGAAACAATAGAGCAGAAGGCACAATTTATAAAATGTTTAAATGCAAACAAAATTTGACTTTAACCAAACCTGACTTCATCCTTTTGGCAGAGGACCTAGCTCCCTAGGTACTAGTGCATGTGTAAGGAACCGTGAGAAGCACTGCAACACACCTGCATATTTAGTCAGCCTGTATCATTAGATTTATTTTCATCCTAGACTTTTTATTCCTTGTCATTTGGAAATTTCATGCTGGCCTTTTCCTGTATAACTGGAGACCTTTAGAAAATAGTGTTCTGCCCCATTTCTAAATCCCTATAGGCTTAGAAAGTACAAAATCAAGTTTACTCACTAAAAGTAAATGGGGTCCAATGTTCTATCTCACAAAGAATTTATGTCATGTTTGACATGAAGGCTTTGAGAAGGTGTTTAGCTTGAAGGAATTTATATATCTTACATACATGTCCTTAGAGACACTCTTTCAGACTTGGTATTAGTAGCTAAGCAACATCAAACAAACAAGACATAGGTATAATATGTTTTCACCTCAGAGTTTATCAATAAAAAAATTTCACAACCGGAAAAAGAATGTGCAACATACCTATGAGTTCAGCTGGTTTATTTGGTCTCTTATTAATGAATGTTTCAAATGCTTCTTTCATAGCATTGATAAATTTTTCATTTTTCAGGAAGCAGATATCAATTATATGATCAACTTTATCTTTAAAGTCCAACAGCTCCTGAACCATGGTTTTATCTTTTTCAGGGTTGATAACAATAGTACTTCCAAAAGCCTGCGAATGACAATGGTATAAGGAAAATAATCAACACATCATATTTTAACTTGGTACATGTATTTAGCAATCATAGAAAAGGCACAGCTGTCTCCGAAGTAAAGTAGAAAATACCTCAACAGATAATCTTCATTCATAAATACAAAAACTAATGATCACTGGTTATACGCTATCGTAAATGGGGTGTTATTATTACTCTAGAAGCTTCTTATTGTTAAGGAAGTCAGATCTGTACTTTTCAAAATAGGAATGTGGTGAGGAAGGGAGGGAAGGAAGGATTTGAGGTTCAAATTTGTAAGAATAGACCAAATGGCTGCAGAATGCCAACAATCATTGAATTTCCCATATTCACCGATTTAAATCTTAGAGCTAGATAGAAATCCCATCGAACACTGCCACACAGCTACTATTCGCAGGCTGATATTTCAATTTCTTTTTTAAATTCCTTCCTTTAAAAAATGCATCTGACAAGAACTGCTGATATTCTTGGTATGCACATTACAAAACATTCAAGAGAAACATCAAAGGGTAAACTGTTAATACCTTGATATACTCAATCCATTGCTGTAAGAGAACCTGAACTCCACCTCGAACTCTACTGAAGAGCTGATACAGGAGACACAAATCTTGAATTCGGTTTTCATCAAGGAGGTTATTTAAACCTGGTTTGAAATATTTTGGCATTAAAATATAAGAATCAAAGAGTGAATAAAATTGCCATGTATTTTAATAAAATGTAGGTTGAAATTACTATTGTGATATACTGGTCTAAACTATAATATTTATGTGAAAAAAAATTAAGTGTATCCACGGGGGAGGGTCTAGGCCCTGTTCCAAATGATATGAGACTTTGAAGATCCCCCGTGGAAGGCCTCACCCTCCCTGGGGAGCAGAAAGGGGATGAGATGAGAGGATCAGTGGAGGGGGCAGGGAAGGAGGGAAGGGAGAGGAAACTGGGATTGCCGTGCAAAACAAGCTTGTTTCTAATGTAAATTAAAAAATAGAAAAATAAATCAGGGTATCCTGGAAGAACACTAAGCTTTAGAAGTTCTTGGCTCTATAAGCTAAGAACAACACACCACATACACATGTACCCTCCCCCACACACATACCAGTATGAATACAGGGAATACCTTCCTTTACTGTGTTCTTACATGTCCAAATTCCCCTGCTTTTGCTTTGTAGTACTGAGGATGAACTCATGGCAACTCACACACACTGAACTGTTCTATCCATCCCACAAAGCCCAATTTCTTGACTGGTGTCAGTTAGCAGAACTCTCTTCTCAGTTCCACTTTCAGTTAGGAAACTGACAACCACAAAACTACAGAAAGTTTATGACAAGGAATGGGAAAGGTTTGTCAGTCCTTAGAAATGAACTACATGCTTATCAAACTTTGTTTTTAATGGGTCTCAAAAGTCTTTGACAAACTTTTGGTCAAGCTGTTTTCATAAAACAATTTTAAATACTAAAAACTTAAAACTGCTACACACAAAAATCCACAAGACACCTCCCTTTCCTTCTGATGCTTTTCTGATGCTTAGCTATCAATAAGCAGTTTTTACTACTAACCTTAAATGTCCAACTGAGACAAACAGTTCTGAGACCATTCTTCCACCACTGATTACAACTTGAGAAGCAGAGGCAGGTTGATCTCTGTGAGATCGGGCCAGCCTGGTCTACAGAGTATGGCAGGACAGCCACGGTTGTTACACAGAGAAACCCAGTCTTGAACCACCCCCCAGGAAAAAAGACTAGGGTGGCACATGTTAATATTCATTTAAACCTTCTGAACTTTCTGAGCAGACTTGATGGTGAACTTATCTCGTTTTCTCATTTAGATTTTATTTTTTATATGTACAAGTGTTTTTCCTGCATATATGTGCAGTATCCATGCCTAGTGCCCACAGAGAATACAAGAGAATATTGGATCCCCTGAAATTGGATTTTTGGATGGTTGTGAGCTGCCATGTGGGTGCTAGGAATTTGGAGTCCTCTGTAAGAGCAACAAGTGCCCTTATCCACTGAGCCATCTCTCCAGCCCTAGTAATCTTTTATTTACAAACTACCAATTACCTTTCTGAAGAATTGCTGCTAAGTGTTCACCTAGAAGTTGTTTTTCAACAGAAGCAATTAGTGACTTCCTAAAGGGGAAAACAGAATTATTGAAATTTAACCTTTCTGGAAATTTAAAGCTTCTAGAGAAAACAAACCAAACATTTCATTTTACATCAATTTTGCCATTTCTATCCCATGTGTCAATTTAATACTGCTCAAGATTTATTCCACATTATAACTGGAGAATGTATATTTTAGAATTTGCTCAAAGTAATATTCTACAAGGTCTTGCTTGTCTACTTTTTTCCCAGTTTGTCTACTTTTTACTAAGAAGGTAAAACAGTTATATCTACACTGCTTAATTAACTTGGTTAGTAAGATTTAGAAAGTACATAAGCAGTTTCTCTCTTAACACCCACTCACTGAGTTTTAATCAGTCTAAAGATTTTAAAAGCCGGGCATGGTGGTGCATGCCTATAATCCCAGAACTTGGGAGGCTGGCATGGAGGACTGTGAGTTCCAGAGCAGCCTGGGTTTTAGTTAAACCCTGCATCAGAAACACCAAAAATTTTTAAAGCTCAGCCTCTAATACTATTTTAAAATTATATACTAAACACACCCATCTAACAACCAAATCCTTGATTAAATCTAACTGACTAGGAAGGTAATAACTTGAAGTTAGAATTATGAAAACAACTGTTAATACTTACTGGGTGGTCTGATCTAAGTAAGTAATAAGTCTGTCTGCTTCTTCTTCTAGGCGTTTATTAACATGATGAAGATACTCAGGAACCTACAAAGATAGTTTTTTATATTATTGTTTTCCTCCCCTTAAATCACTCAGAAAATGTCAAGTCCAAAAGATCCGGGGAGCAGCCCTGTCAAATGTGACAGGGTAGATTCGTATGTAAAACTAGAGGTAGAGTTTACGATACAGAATTCTGGCTTTTAAGAAGAAAAAAAAAGAAAGGAGCCACCTAAATGAGAGAAGAGCATTACAATGTTGGGAATATAAATACAAAGGGAAGTTTGTGTTCTACAATGCAATGTCTACTGTAAGAGAGAGTGGATTTCTTAATCATGATTTTAAATACCTCTCTTTCTTGCATTAACTTTTGACCTTCAGCTGCATAAAGCCGGTTAGTTTCTTCTAAAAATCGTTGTTCAAAAGAGTCTTGGTAAATCTAGGAGGAGGCGAAAAAACGTATTTGTTTATTTGTTAAATATTTACTGAATGTATTCTATCTGAACTCTATTAGAACAGCACTCTATGTATTTCAAACATCAAACTAGAACAGTAAGATTTGTAGGCAGCGAAGTGTTAAGTGCAACTTACTTGCAAATCAGACAGCATACTTAAAAGGCTTCGAAGTAAACTTCTATCAATTGCTTCACCATTTCGCTCTCTCTCAATCAAGAGAAGGATGCCATCAATTGTTTTCGTCTGGACTTTTTGATCACTTATAATATGAGCCCTAAATAACTCTAATCCCATGTCCCTAAAATTAAAAACAATAAAGTATCATATAAACCGGCAATATTAGTCTAAACAGGTTTAGTTAACTGGAGCCCCAGACTTTGAAGCAATTAGTATAAAAGTTTAATTTTGAGTAACATTATTAAAGCATATAGGAAACTCATTTTGTCTTTAATGAGAACTAAAACTGAATTCCTGGCTTCCTCCATAACTTGGTTTTAGTGTCTTATTTCCTCTAGTAGCCAGCTTTTCTTAGTCAAATCAAAGATAAAATTAGTTCAAAGACATAAAATAATTTTCACTATACTGGCACTGAATAGTTTATCTGCTTATTTATTAACTGCCTTCAGAACTACAGTGAATTTCAATCATTACTGTAGGTATATGCTATGCATCTAGTGAGAGACCAATTCATTAAATTATTTTATGTCCTGAACAAATAGACTTTTCAGTATATAATCACAATGAAAAACAACAAAACCGTGATGATTAGCCCAATCTCAGGCACAGAAATTTTACAAAAAGCTTTAATCTTCATATCTAACATAGAAATGTCTTGATTCACTATGAGGTAAAGTTAGCTTTCTGCTATATTAAAACGGCAAAAAAAAAGCTAGAACCCAAATGTGAATTTTTAGGAGAATATTCTGAATACATCTTGTTCTTTTTCTTTATAATAATTAAAACTATGATATATAACAAAAATTTTCATAATAATTTTCTGGTATCCTTACCAAATGGAGGGTAGCATTGAATTCTGAAGAACATAAGTTCTATCCAGAAACAAAAAAATGCTCCTGATCATTATCTGTCAAAAAAAGAACAACCAATTTTTGTAATTTTGAAACTGTAGTATTGGTTCTCAATGAGAATTTGAAAGATTTTATACTAAACAGACTACTACGATCCAACATGCAAATAAATACATCGAGCTGACAATATGTCCCATATATTTATCTCTAACCTGTTCTATTATATTAATCCTTCTTGTTGTTTCTAGAAAACAGAGAATTAGGATGGTCCTCTAATGTGTTTGCTACTTAAGAAGTCACTGAAAAGGGAAACAGGAGGTAGGCATGGGGTGCACCTGCAAATCCAGCACTCAAGAGGCTCAGGAGGAGATTTTGAGTTTCAGGTCAGCAAGGGCTACACAGTAAGTTCTAGGCCCCAGGGAGACCCCATCTCAGAAAAAAATAGATGGGCTCCTTAGCAGCAGTGCTAGGGAGGGAAAGCTGTCTTTAACTGGACGCATGGCATTTTAGGGGGTGGGAAGTGGACTTAAAGATTTCTATGTGCATTAATATAAAGAATAAACTAATCAATTAATACCACACTAGGGAGGATGAAGAAATGCTTCAGGTAAATAAACTAAAATACCAACTTTCACACATAACCAAATAATATATGAGGATATATATTACCAACAAGAGGAGAAGCAATTTTAATGAGAAATAATGTAGGGAAAAACATTCAGAAAAAAAGGAAGTCAGGCCTGGTGGTGGTGGCGCACTTTTTTAGTCCCAGCACTCAGGAGGCAGAGGCAGGTGGATCTCTGTTAGTTCAAGGACAGTCTGGTGTACAAGAGATAGTTTCAGGGCAGCCTCCAAAAGCTATAGAGAAACTCTGTCTCAAAGAAAGAAAAAAAAAGGAAGTCCAGTATGATGGATGATACATGTAAAGCCCAGCACTAAAGAGGTTGAGGCAGCGGGATTGCCATAATCTGGGACTGGCATGAACTACATAGTAAACTCAAGCTTGTCTGGATACAATTTTAAAACAAAAGCTGCATTCAACAACAACAAAGACTCTTAGGATGGAAATCATTCTGAAATGCTGGTTTACCTTTAAGTTGCAGTTTTAAAGAAAAAGGTCAACCAAAATTAGTTTCCAATTTCAAAAAAGAACAATTACAGAGAGCCCCCTAATACAAAACTTTTGTTTTAAATTATTGTATATTACTTTAATTATTGTGAATTATACAAAGCAATGGGTTTCATTATACCACTTTCATATATGTATATCAATTACATTATTTCATATATTTCATTATACCATTTTCATACATTTGTATTACAAAGTTCTTATTCATTTAGTGATTTCTTTTGTGACAAGGTCTTGCTATGTAGCCCAGGCTAGCCTAGAATGTATAATGCTTCTGTCTCAGTCTCCCAAGTGCTGGAACTCTAACTTGGGCTAAGCTAGTGCTTTAACATTCAGCTACACCGTAATTCCTCCAACAAAGCTGTCAAACATTCTAGCACTTTAACATGTTTGAAATGAAGTATGTCGTGCTATTTCCAACTTACCATTTGCCTACAATGATTCTGCCAGCATTTATCTATCTTCTTTAGAAAGAGAACACTATCCAAAGAATCCCTGAGACAGATGTTAAGGATATTTTAAAGTGTTTAATACAAGTTAATGTAATATCTTTTATTTTATTATTTGTCTTAAATTCTGAATACCCCATACTATAAATGAAATTAAACAGAAATTATATAACATTATTCTATTTTTTAAACTGCAGCAACAAATTAGATCCCCTTTAATGTGCCTTTAAATCTAGTCCTAAACAACATTTTTTTCTGTTTCTCTCAAATGGAAATCTGACAGATAGAAGGTTAACAACAGTAACTTTTTAGTTAAATACTACACATGTAGATTTTGGCCCTAATTAAAACTGAAAAGTTTCAAATCTTCGCTTTTTCCTTTAGGAATAACAAAACAAAAATAATCTACCAAACAGGCATTCCATTTACAATAGAGCTAAGCAAGAAAAAACAAAAAAGAAGATTTTGTTTTGAAAAGGATACTCTCTGAATTGGTGAATCTGTGCTCTGATGTGATCTTCACAGATCTGCCTCAGTTGCTTATACAAATTTGCAGATATCTTGTAAGAGCAAAGATTTTCTACAGCCTGCAAGATGAAACATATAATTTGTCAATAATCACATGAAGTCATTACATTGTTGTGTGCTAATCAGCTCATTGGAAATGATCTATTTGTCCATTTTGAAAAAAACCCAAAGCATGGCATTAGCCCAAGAGGCTGAAGCAGGAGGGTTAGAAATTTGAGGCTAGCCTGAAAAACCTTAGTCACATATACACACAAAGTCATATCCCTTCCAAAATAGATATAAAGTAAAACAAGAAAATATGGCAATGTGGGTGAAACACTTTTTCATTGTCAATGTACTATAAAATAAATCCCCATTTGTATGTTTATGGTGGCTACACTAAAAGTTAAGGGTGAAGGGAATCAAGTTAAGTTCTATCCTGTGAGGATATCCAATTCAGAACAACTACTAAAAAGAAAAGCTCTCTTATTATAAATGGTAACAATTTTCATAAGCAGAATATCACTAAAGTTTTAAAATAATTTTGCCTGTTGTTTATATATGATAGGCCAGAAACGACTACTACAACTCAATTAAAACTTACTTATAGTACCTTGGATTTTCCTGAATATAATGAAGTGGAAATTATTGCTAGCAATATTAAAATTAGTATGATATAAACAGCATGAAATTTTCTCCAATGTTTCAATTTACAAATAGTTTGAATATAGACGCTACAAATTGGACTTAGTGGTAAAATATCTGCCTACCCAGCTTGAGGTCTAAGACTCCGTACTATGAATGACAACAACAAAATGAGTACATTTTCCCTTCATCAGAGTACTTGAATTTATCCTCAAATCTTAACAGGACAAATTCAGCCCTGTGTGTTACTTATGTGTATCAAAAGGCTTTCAAGTTTAAAAGAACAGATATTGTAACTCTGATATTAATCCACAATTGGTAATGTCTCAAGTGTAACTAACACCAAGATTCCTTTCTCACCACAACAGAAGACAAAAGTCCCATTAAAAGGATCTGTGTGTGTGTGTGTGTGTGTGTGTGTGTGTGTGTGTGTGTGTGTGTGCAACTTCCTTTGGTCTGAGCAGAATTGTGTAAATATGTAGCTAGAAGTCACATTGCTAGAATTCAAGTCCAGTAATCAAATTAAAAAAAAAAGCTTCTAGGTAGTGTTGGTGCACTCATGCCTTTGATTCTAGCACTTGGGAGGCAGAGGCAGGCAGATCTCTGTGAGTTTGAGGTCAGCCTGGTCTACAGAGTGAGTTCCAGAACATCCAGGGCTACACAGAGAAAAAAAGGAACATAAAAAGAAACCTACTTATTCCACTGAGGGAAATCATTGCGCCTCAAGGGGAGTGGGTAGACCCATCCGATTTAATAGCTATGGAGAAATAGGAAAGCTGGGCCTCCTCTGAGAAAGACTCGGCTACAGTACATGTAAACCTAGGGTTAGGTCACAAATGCCTAAGGGTACACTTGTTTATTTCATGTGCTCCTCTATTCATGCTGGTCCTAAATGGGGCGGTGTCCTCCTCCTTCCTTTGTAGTACTTCTTTTTACTGTTTTTTTTTTAAATGACTGACTCATTTTCTCAAGCATTTCTCATTTCCTGCTTAGGTTGTCAATAGGATAATATATACTTCATCTTTTCTACTTTCCCTCCTTCTGATACTTCAATAAATCCTATTTATCCCATTTCCTTCTGTGTTCTCCTTTATCTCATAAAACAGCTCTTGACACATCTATTTATCTTCTCACAGAAGATACCACATTTTCTGTTACTATTCAACAGGGTACTGCTTCTTCCAAATAAGGTAACTCCTTTCACTGCCACAGATTTGCCTAATGCTTCCACCCATCACACCACGCTGACTTGTCACTAAATCAATACACTTTCTTTTTATGTGTATATCCTGTCGCCTTGACTTTGCTTAATGACAGAGTGATCACATAGTCATAAGTTATTTAATACTTTGCCTTTAAAATGTGTGTGTTAAAGAGAGAGATTACAACAATGCATCCTGCGTATTAGCAAGGACTTCTATTAGAAGGAAAAACGTGATCAGAACACTACAGTGAGAGCTAAGTGTTCTTACCGGAATAATCAGACATAAGACTCCCTACCACAGCCTTTAGAAGAGGAAAGTTAGGGAAAGTCTCCATGGCAAGATCCCAAAGACCCAGAGAAATGGACAGAGCGCCAGTGAGAATGAGCAAGAGAAAAAATGCAGCTGAGCTTTACATGCAGTCTCATCAATGATTAGCTGAAAGGTAGTGGAGTTAAGTTTCAAGCTGGCTAGGGCTAGTACAGCTCAGAGGTAGACCGTTTGCTTAGCATTTGTGAGGTCCTGGGTTCACAGCCTAGCAATGGAAAAGATGGGGGTGTTAACACTGGGCCTTAAAGCCTTTGAAGGCAGTTGGGCATGAAATACAAATATTTAGCAAGCTTTTAACCCTTATTCCTCCAGATCCCAGCTCCTATCCACCAAAAGCCATGTATTACATTAAAAAGCACAAAACCTACCCCAACCACTTATTTAAAAAAAAAAAAAGGAAAATACACATACAGAAAATGAAATGTGTTTCAGAAACAAAGACAGTAAGATAAAGAATTCCCACCAAGGGAACTCTTGCCATAGTCATATTAAGTTAGGTATTTTTCAAACTTTTATATTTAAAGAAAGGAAAAATTGGAGAGGTGGCTCAGGGAGTAAAAGACTGAGGCCCTGGCTTCCACTTATGAACGGACAAAGTTGTCCTGTGACCTCTACAAGCATTCAGCTCCTCCTTCATCACACACAGAGGTGCAAACAAATTAAAAATTAACTAGATAAGCCAGGCAGTGGTGGTGCACACTTTTAACCCTAGCACTTGGGAGACAGTGACAGGTAGATCTCTGTGAGGCCAACCTGGTCTACAGAGCGAGTATCAGGACAGGTTCCAAAGTAATACAGAGAAACCCTGTTTTGAAAAACCAAAATAAAATTAACTAAATAAAATAAATACAGATTTTTTTTAAAAAGACCTGGTTGTGGTAACTGAAGTTTTTTTTTTTCTTTTTTTTAAAGGAGATTTGGTTGTATAGCTAAGTTCAATAAAACAAGTGACAGCTCATATTGGTGAGGATGTGGAGTAAGGGAACAAACAGGTGGGACTCAGAGGCAGGTGGACCTCTAGGAGTTCATCAAGAAAAGCCTGATCTCCACTGTAAGTTCCAAGTCATCTAAGACCTAGTCTCAAAACATTTAGAAAAAGAAAAGGAACCAGTTATGGTAACATATACTTGTAAGCCCAGCACTCAGGAGCCTGAGGCAGAAGAAAAATCTCAACTCTTTTGAGTACAGCCTGGGCCATACAGATCTTGCCTCACAAAAAAGAAAACATACTGCAAAAACTCAGTAACATGTAACAGTTAAATGCAAAATTATCTTTTACATTTAGTAAAAAAAAAGGGTAAGACAATACATTACACATAGAACAAAGTACTAAAAATTTTCAGGAAGGAAATTAATCATAAAATGAAATTTAAATTGTTTTTGTTTTTGCCTTTTCCTTTTTATATTGTTGTATAAATTTCTCCCATTCTATCCTGCAGGAAGCTCCTTAAGCAAGTAGGTAAACAACTCAAAATAGCTTCAGGAAGTCCCTGAAACTCACCTGATTTACTGTGCCCCTCTCTGACAGAGTGTGCAATAAAAGATGAGTCTAAGACAGAAGGAAGCTGAGCTACAAAGAAGACTCTGAGACCAGACTAACTACCTGGAAGGGGTTTAGACCAATGAAGGTATCTGGTAAGAACACTGTAAAACCTGCTGAGCTGCTTGCAGGCTGTTCAGTGAGCTCCAGGTTCCCAGCTTTGTGAGCTGTCCTGTCACCCATGCTAGGGTGAGTTTTGGTGATGAAGCTGTCTTTGAGACACTGCTGCTCCTGTAACCTTCCACGCATACCCCTGTAAGTAACCCCAATAAAACTCTTTGGTTCACCAAGCTAGACTTTGGTGGTATTCATACTTTGGTCTATCATGAGTTCCCTACCTGCGGTGAGTAGACTTGTATACTGGAGCTTCCCGGGAAAAGTTTTGTGACACAACAGCATGTAGCAGAACGGTGTTTAAATAAGATCAAAGTTGTCAAAGACCTTCATTTCGTGACTGAACATTTTTAAAATGATCAGTGACAATACAACGATTCATTAAAAGAGAAAGAAACAAGCCTGGCAGTGGTGGCGCAAACCTTTGACCCCAGCACTCCAGAGGCAGAGGCAAATGGATCTGAGTTTGATGCCAGCCTGGTCTACAGAGCCAGTTCCAGGAGAGCCTGAGCTGCACAGAGAAACCCTGTCTCCAAAAACGAACAAACAAACAAACCAAGGAAAAATATATAATAGAGTATAATCTTATAAATCATTAATGGGGAAAGTCAGATGTGCTGCTCATGCCTATACTCGTAAAGCAAGAAGACAGTTGTGAGTTCAAGATCATAATGGGCCACAGGGTTCTACGTCAGCCTGGGTTAGAGGGTCCATATCTCAAAAAATAAAAATCAAAAAAGGGCTGTAGAAATGGTAAGAGTACTTGTTGCTTTTGTAGAGGACCCAGATTCCATTCTCAGCACTCACAAGGCGGCTCTCAGCTACCAATTCCAAGGGGATCTAATGCCTGCTTCTGGCCTCTAATGACACTGTAGACATGTGGTACACAGGCAAACATGTGGGCAAGACACCCATATATATTAAAATAAATCTTCAAACAGAACAAAAATAAACACGAACAGGTGGCAGCAGTTAAACTTTGAGAAAGCAATAGCTAGTTATCAAAACTGTTAAGAATTTTAACTTTTCCCCAATACCCACTGATTACTTAAGTAACCACATTTTACAATTGATGATAATCTTTATTGAGGGAGATGCATAATTTGCATCTAGTCTTGTGGATATCTAGCTATAGAACAGAATAAAAAGGAACATTATTTAACATCTATTTCACAAACAGTTCGACAGAATTCTCATTATTGTTACATAAAATAATCTTCAACAGAAATGAAGTATAAACTAAGCCAGCCTTTTCAAATAGTTAAGACCCTAACTAACAGTGGGATTCTATCTCAAACTACCAATTTTTATTCAAAGACAAACTAATCAACCCAAATTTGTGCATTTAAACACAGTCCTATTTATAAGCAAGCAAGCTCAAACAAACAAACAAAAATCCTACTCAAAATATGAAGCACAGCTTTATTCTCAAAAGTATTTCAAGATTGTTAAGAAAGGTAAATTTAGCCTGGCTGTGGTGGCACACACCTTTAATCCCAGCACTTGGGAGGCAGAAGCAGGTGGATCTCTGTGAGTTCGAGGCCAGCCTGGTCTACAGAGTGAGTGCCAGGATAGGCTCCAAAGCTCCACAGAGAAACCCTGTCTCAAGAAACAAACAAAAAAGAAACAAAGAAAGAAAGGTAATTTTAAAATTCAGGAACAATTATCATTTAAAGTACTATTTATCCTGGCATTTGGGAGGCAGAGGCAGGTGCATATCAGTGAGGCCAGCCTGATCTACATAGTGAGTGCCCGGACAGCCAGGTATCTATATATAGTGAGATACTGCCTCAAAAACAAAAAAAATTAAAATAAAAAGCTGGGTGTGATGGCATACACCTTTAATCCCAGTCAGCTAATTCTACATAGTGAGTTGAGTTCCAGGACAGCCAGGGCCTCAAAAATAAGTTAATTAATTAATAAGCAAAAATATAGACTTTATGTACTTACTAAAAACACAATGGGAAAATCTATTCTTTTCTAAAAATTTAGACTATCTCAAAGGAACATTTACAAAATAAGAACTTAAAAATTTTGTTTGAGACAAGGTCTTCCTATATAAACCAGTCTTCCTTGAACTGAAAATCCTCCTGCCTTAGCCTCTGAGGTGCTGACATTACAAGCATGTCCTACTACAACTAGGTACTTGTGACTTTAGGACAAGAAATACAACAAACAATAGTCTGGGCAGTGGTGTAGCATGCCTTCAGTCCCCCACTCGGGAGGCAGAGGCAGGAGGATCTCTGTGAGTTTCAGGCCAGCCTGGTCTAGAAGAGCTAGTTCCAGGATAGGCTCCAAAGCCACAGACAAACCCTATCTTAAAAAATCAAAAACAAACAATATAAAAAAAAACAAGTAAAATTAAATACAAGAAAAGCAAAAATACACACAAAACCTTTATGTATGCTCTTTAAACATGCAAGAAATCAACAAAATCAATCTATCAGGGAGATACAGTCAAATCAAAAACTCAGGGAAAATATTTAAGGTGAGCAGGGCTCATTAATAGCTACAACCAACATACAAATACCTTACTGTAATTAAACACTGGCTGTACACCAACATCCCCAAATAAAGACTACATACAAAAATGGAAAGAGCAGCTGTTCTGATAGCTTTTTCCTCAAGCTGCTTTGAATACTGCTGTACAGTGGGTATTTAAGGTGCCGTGGTGTTATTAAGTGAAGCAGCACAGTAGTGAAAAATCTACTGGAGTTAGGAATCAAACATCTTAGTTTGACTTTTCTTGTTTAGCCAATAAGTGATTCTGAGAATCAGTCTCCTTGTAGATAAAGTGGGGATTAGAAGTAATACTTTATATATTTAAGTTCCAGTAATGGCGTAAATGAACTACTAGAAAATGGATCTGCTTTGCAGGTTTATCATACACATTATGTGGACCTCACAGACTTTTTTTGGTTTTTCGAGACAGGGTTTCTCTGTGTAGCTTTGGAGCCTATCCTGGCACTCGCTCTGGAGACCAGGATGGCCTCGAACTCACAGAGATCTGCCTCATAGACTTTTTAAGACCTTTTTCATTCTGATTTCTTAAATCTACTTTTGTTATTTTACAATTCAGGAGGCACATCTATATAATATGCCAAACAAGGCAAATGAGGCGGACTTACCTGTAAGGGACAGCTTAGTATTACCTCCAGCATCAGTACCTGCTGATTACAGTTCTGTACTGTGTATGCACTGAATCACTGAATTTTCACAGCAACAGAAACCTATGATCTCAATTTAACATATTACAGATTTAAAAAAAGGTATACTGTGGTTTGTAAAAAATGTGACTACTGATAACATCAGTTCAATTTATATTTCATAGTGGCTTCATTAAGGTGTCGTTTTGTTTCAAAAACATCTTATTTGATTATTAGCAACCCAGAGAGAAAGACAAGGCAAGTAGTAGTTTGCCTGTTTTATAGAGGGGGGAACTAGAGCTGAGGGTGTTTATTGTTTTGCCCAAGATTGCAAAGGCAGCAGTGTTAATTTTAAAACACTGTGCAAGATGATGGGACAGACTTAGACTTCCTAGGAGAGAAGTTACCCTTTCCAAGGAGCCGATGAGAGGTGCAGTGGGGGGAAAGTGTGGGGATCAGGAGAGGAAGGAGGGGGAACTGGGATTGGAATGTAAAAAATAAATTAATACATTTTTAAAATATATTAAAAAGATTATAGACTTGAAATAAATAAATAAAAATGCCATTAAGAGAAGTCACACCATATAACAGGACTCACACAGGAGGTTTATTGGAAGAGGAGAGAGAAGGGGCAGGAAAAGGAACAGAGAGAGGGCAGACACCGGTCCCTGTGGGACAAGAGTGGTGGAAGAGAAAGAGAGGGAGAAAGAGACAGATGAGAGGCAAGCAGGGACCTTTTTAAAAGGGAATAGTGAATGTGCACAGGTGGTGCTCTTAGTGGCTGCAGCTGAGGACGTGTCCTGTCAGAACCCCAAGGACAGGCCAGTACAGATGCCTGAATACCCACAAGCAGTAGTCAAAATTAAATCCCAAATGTGTCCTCTAACTCCTAAGCCAGAATTTAGTCATCAACATACTCACTCTACAACTATAATACAAAAAAAACTACAAATGCTGACATACTGAACTAACATAATTTCTTACTAAGGCTTACTAAACAGGAAAACTCTAAAACAGTCTATGTAATCATATAAGTATTTTAAAATAGCAAATGGCTTGTGCTATAAGGACAAACAGCTTCTTGAATTAGTTTTGTCAAAACCACAGTGAGGAAAAATGTTCTTGACAAATCAGGAAAAACAAACATGAACCTCAGGCTATAGCTGCTGTGCATTTCTGGAGTAGATCTGAAGTAGACTGGGAGATGGAACAAGCTCAATAAAAAAAAAACAACATGCCTTTAGTCCCAGCACCCGGGAGGCAGAGGCAGGAGGATCTCTGTGAGTTCGAGACCAGCCTGGTCTACAAGAGCTAGTTCCAGGACAGCCTCCAAAGCCACAGAGAAACCCTGTCTCAAAAAACCAAAACAAGAAAGAAAGAAAGAAAGAAAGAAAGAAAGAAAGAAAGGAAGGAAGGAAGGAAGGAAGGAAGGAAGGAGGCCTCAAGGCAGTAGTAGCCCAGACACTTAATACCAGAGCTCAGGTGGCAGAGGAGAAAGAGCTCTGTGAGTTCGAGGCCAGCCTGGTCTATAGAGCAAGTTCCAGGACAGCCAAAGCTACATAGAGAAGCTTTGTCTCCAGAAAAAAAAAGAATCAGGAAGGGACAAGGAGATGACTCATCAGATAAAGGTGCTTGCCACCAAACCTGACAAGCTGAGTCTGATACCTGGGACACACATGGTGGAAGAGATCAATTTCTGCATGTTGCCCTGACTTCCACATGTGTTATGTGCCGAAGATGGAAGCTACCACACAAAGTCTCTCTCAAAACACACACACAAACTTTTCTTAAGTTCTTTCGAGAAGGTGGGCGGGGGAAGAAAGCTCAGCAGGTAAAGGAACTTACCATCAAGCCTAATGAGTGTATTCAGTCCCTGGGACCCACAGGGTGGAAGGCAAAAACTGACTCCCATAAGATGTCCTCTAACCTCCACACATGGTTTGCCCCATCCCAAAACAAATGCACTTAAAAAAAAAAAGAATAAGGAAAGCCGGGTGTTGTGGTGCACACCTTTAATCCCAGCACTCGGGAGGCAGAGGCAGAGGCAGGTGGATCTCTGTGAGTTCGAGGCCATCCTGGTCTCCAGAGCAAGTGCCAGGATAGGCTCCTAAGCTACACAGAGAAACCCTGTCTCAAAAAACCAAAAAAAAAAAAAAACCAATAAGGCAGAACAAAGGATATGAGAATGTGAAGAGCTGCATGTCTTGAGGCCTTTCCCATAGGTGGGTATAAGAACTAAGCAATAATGCCAAAACAGAAATGACATCACCAAGAAAATATATCCTAGGATCTATGCCATAACATTCCACTCTAGCTCATACCTCTACTATATCAAAATATAAGTCTTTCTCAGAACTGCCAAATTATGCATCCCCAATTCAAGTAAGACTATGGGCTGTGACCATAAATAGAAGGCACCAATTAACTAGTAGGGAAACCAAAAATCTACTAAAGAAAGTATTTCAAAAAGTTAAAACACAAGCCTCGGCAGTGGTGGCACACACCTGTAATCCCAGCACTCAGGAGGCAGAGGCAGGCGGATCTCTGTGAGTTCGAGGCCAGCCTGGTCTACAGAGTGAGTTCTGGGACAGCCAGGGCTGTTTCATAGAGAAAGCTGTCTTGACAAAAAAGTTAAAACACAAGGGACTAGAGAAATGGAACAGCAGTTAAGAGCAGTCTTCTATGACTCAAGTTTGCTTCCCAGCACCCATGTCAGGCAGCTCACAATCACCTATAATTCCAGCTCGAAGCCACCCTAAGCCTCTGGCCTCCAAGGGCACCTGCACTCATTTGCACAAGTGTGCTCATGCACACAAACACACACGTAAAAATAAAAATAAAACTTTAAAGAAGGAAAATAGAAATGCATCCCATCTTGACTTAATGTTAGCCAAATCTGGTTTCCCACACTAATACATACCTGGTAGAGTTCTTCTAAATTGTACTTAATTGAAGTACTATTCTGAATAGCTTCCACTGCTTCTTTTAGCTTCTGCCATGTCTCATCCGTATAGTTTTCTGGTAATTTAGGCTTATCTAAATAATATGCAAAAATTATTAGAAAAATATTCAGGATACAGTAAAATAAATAGAATAGGACCATAAAATAGAACAGCATTGCTATTCTACGATCTTCCTCAATATTAAAGTAACCATGGTTTTTAAAAGTTCAATATAAACAAAATTTAAGATACTAAATACTATTAAGTCATTTTGACTCACCTATGAAAAATCAAGGTTTTTTTCTCCTATTGATTATATTGCTTCAAACATAAAAATTCAAGAATGACAGATAAAAATAGCAGTCCTGATCTTATTTTAGCATGTTTAAAACCAAAGTTGACAAGAATCTTGTAGAGAAGATTTAAAACACTGAGTATGGACTATGTGAAAAGTATTTTAGAAACTTCTTAGAAATCATCCCCACAATAAAATACCCACAGTGAATAGTAACACCTCTATTTTACAACTGAAGAAACTGAGTTTGGAACTTAATTAGTAAGCTTGCCCAAGGTCACTGTAGCTAGTCAATGGCAAAGCTGGGATTCCAATCCAGGTCCAGGTCTCTTTGACTCCCTAATGTATACAGCAATCACAGAATCTGAGAACATTTCTTGGTTTTAAAGGAACAGAACGAAAATTTAAAAACAAACTAACACCCAAATGACTCCAGAACCTATGCAGTATTTTCAGAACAGAAAGAAATCTTAATCTAGAGTTTAAACTTCATTCACCAGCAATAAGTGAAGCAAATTAAAGAATCCAAATGTTTTAATGCCTTCAGGAGAAAGAAAAATAAAGTGTCTAAAATCAATTTGCAAATGCAATTAGAATCACAGCTCATTTCTTGAAAAATCCTTCCCTATTAAATCATTGTCTTAAGTGAAGTAATGAATGAATTTGTAAATACAGTTCATATTCACTTTCAAAAGCTCTACTAGTAAATCAGAAAGAAGGTAACTCTCAAGAGCCTGAGGACAGAAAGAGGGTCATATAAAAAAGGGTTAAAAATAGACAATACTATTTGGTGAGACAAATAGCACATTGCCCTTTTCCGCACCAACGTTTCAAACACAAGCAGAGTAACCAATTCTCCCCATTCATTCACATCCCCATTTGAATAAACAGTCTAGCATCTATTACCTGCTAGCTGAGGATGGTGAAAAATAATCAGAAAAACACATTCAACAGATAAGAACTTAGCTCAAATAAATTTTAAATGCTGCTTATATTTTCATTGGTGCATGCATCACACTCTCAATCAGTAATTTCAAGCACGGGGTGCGCAAAATTTTCTAGTAGCTGCAGGTCAATACTTGAAATGCCCCTTTTGGTGAGGTAAAGACGTAGTTCACTGTTTCTATCTTTAGATTAGTGATAGAATCTAGACTACTTCTGTGCATACACAGTAGTTTTCATTTTCAGACTTTACCTTTGGGAAGAAATTCAGAAACCCAAATGATTTTTTTCACCCAATATTCCTTCCACAGTGAGTTTCACAAATACAGTACTCTACACTAAGAACCTAACTATAAATCTCATTTAAACATAAAACGATCAACCTTGGTACCTGCATTTTTAGGGACTGGAGCATGTGGCCTATAAAAATACAAACCTCAGTAGTGCCAAGACTCACTATGCACCTGAAATGTACCTCTTTACAAGACAAGTTTCTCACCTGTAAAAATCCGGATCAATCATACTGCCGATGTTTTAAAGAACAACACATTAGATATAATGGGCTGAGGCAGACCTCAAAAAACACTGTATGCAAACACTAAAGAGTGTGCTTCAGAGCAAGGCCACAAACACCCCAGAAAAAAGAACCCTCCACCAAAAATAGGACCTCCCTTCCACTCATTGATTATGCATAAAACATTAGGCGACCTCTATACTGTTTGATATCCTAACATATATAGCACACGTGACTGCTCACGTGTCAAATTCTTAGTAGGTGATTATGGATTTTGGCCTTGGTTACCTTTAAAGTTCTTGATCACTAACTTCTTAGCCGAGCCAGGCTTGCTGTTAGCAAAGCTAGAGACCGTGGTGGATGATTTGGTCAGACCGTTTGCATGGTGCACTGAAGCCACAGAAGAAATTAATATACTCTTATTTTTAAGTTGCTGCTGCTGCTGCTGCTGCTGCTGCTGCTGCTGCTGCTGCTGCTGCTGTGAGATTGCAGCGGTTGGCGAAGATGAGGAAGATGAGGAGGAGGATTCCTCAGCCATTTTCGTATCAAACCCTACAAACTCCAGGGTGTCTTCAAAACGCAGCTTCTTCTGTATCTGTACGTGGCTGGAAGTGGCCACTGGAACCCCGAGGCAGAAGGACGAGGTTGAAGGGGACGCCGAATCTCTAGCTTGTGGAGGGGTGGAAGAGGAAGAGGTGGAATCAAAGTCTTCTCTCTCGTTACTACTGTTACTGCTGCTACTGCTGCTGCTGTTTAACTTTCTCTTCTTGGCAGAGGTGGGCGGAGTGGTGCTGGTATTACCATCAGTGGCAGATCTGACCTCCTGAGCAGCAGCAGAAGCAGCAGAGGGATTGGGGGAAGAAAAACCTGTTGGAAACATGAAAATAGCGGGGTCAACAGGCAGAGGAGCATCAAAAACCTACGTTAATGTGCCTGCGTGCGTGGAGGAGAGGTTGGCAATGCTGGAGGGGGAAGGGAAGAAAGAGAGGAGAAACACAGAGGACGAGAAGGAAAGTGGGGGGGGCACACCGGGGGGAATGGGAGGGCTTGGGAAGGCAGATAGGCTGACACCGGCAGTAAGGAGAGCGAGGCAGGGGGGAAGCAAAGGAGGCAGACAGGTAAACGGCCGTGCCGTCCCCCTCCTCTGCTTTTCCGTCTCTCTTCCCCCACTTTCTGCGGGAGAGACTCAGCGAGCCAGTGAAGCTTGCAGCTCCTCCTCCTTTTCTCCCTCCTCGCTCTCGGGGAGGGGAGACGCAGGGCTGGAGGGGGGAGGGGGAGCGAGCCAAGGCTTGTTATTGTCAATAGCACAAGAGGCTAAAGATGGCGCCACTTCCGGTCACGCGGCGCCCGTGGAGAGGCGGCGTCACCCTCGCGGAGTGGGGGGTGGAGGAGGACCCGAGGCGCCGGGGAGGCGGGGGCGCCGGCGAACCGCGGGGTTGACTGGAGCACCGGGGATGCTCGCACCGGGCAGCTTGCACGAGCTCCCGCTCCCGCACCCCTTCCCTGCCAGCACCCTCCTCACCGGGGCTCCCCGCCGCCAGTCACCCCCTTTCTTAAGGAGCCCGCGGGGAGCTCCGAGCCACAGCGTCCTTACCGGAAGTGCCTGGACAGACACTTTTCATAGCTCCCAGCTCCTGAAGCCCCCGAGTCCGCCGGACTTGAGGTGGGGGGGGTGGGGGAGGGAACAAGGGGGGTAAAAGAGGTGGATAGGGAGGACAGGGCGGGCCTTGGCGACACCTTCGGCGCTCTTGATTGGAGGTTTCTGAACCTGAGGAGGGCGGGCAGATAGGGGTAGGGGGGCCGGGAGAAGAAGCGGGAAGTCTCCCGTGAGGCCGAGTAGGTGGTGCGTGCAAGAGGCGGGGTCAGCTAGCTGGGAAAAGAAGAGGGTGGGAAGAAAAAAAGTAAGGGAAGGGAAACTTTGAAAGAGAAAATGGACCGAGGAGTTAGTTGCAAGGCCCTGGGAGTGACCCCCAAATAAGAGGGGAACCTAAGCATACCTACTGCTCCAGACGAGCATCACCACGGTCAGAGAGTGGAGAAAGCTCAGCTGGCAGGAAAAGTTTTTTTGGACTCAGTGGAGCAACACATTTCTCACTTTTGTCAGTGACACAATATCCCACAGGGCCCTCATTTTCATTGTCTCAGTAATAACAGCTGTAAATCCTGTTACCTTATCCACCGTGAGCATTTTCTAAGATGGCTGGTGGGAGTAGGGGTACATTCTAAGGCCAAATAACAGCCCCACCCAGCAAAATTTCAGGGTCCGCCCAACCTCACACACTATCAGTCACTAACTCAGTAATTTGAGGACCAAATAAAGCTGACACCTTCCTTCATTTACCAACTCTCAGTTTAGAGGCAGTATTGGCAAGTCTGTTTCCCTGCTAGTGCATCCCATGAGATAAAGTTTGTTTTTTGTTCTGGGGGGGGGGGGTTGGTTTGTTTGGGGTTTTCTTGTTTATTTTCCAGAAAGGGTTTCTCTGTGTAACAGCCCTAGCTGACCTGGAACTCACTCTGTAGACCAGGCTGGTCTCGAACTCACAGAGATTAACCTGCCTCTGCCACCTTAGTGCTGGGATTAAAGATGAGTGCCATCACCAACCAGCTATGAGACCAACTTTTTTTTGTTTTTGTTTTTTTGTTTTTGGTTTTTCGAGACAGGGTTTTTCTGTGGCTTTGGAGGCTGTCCTGGAACTAGGTCTTTAGACCAGGCTGGTCTCGAACTCGCAGAGATCCACCTGCCTCTGCCTCCCGAGTGCTGGGATTAAAGGTGTGTGCCAACGCCCGGCTGAGACCAAGTTTTATATGTGATTATTGGCAAGAAAAAAAGCTCGAAATTTGGTTAAGTTACCAGCAATAAACCTTGGAAAATCTCTATTAGGACTTTTTACTTAATCTGGGTAGGGGGGCAATTTTAGCCAGTACACTGGCAAATACCTGTCATTCCAGCACTCTGGAGACCGAGGCTGGATGCTTTGAGGCCAGGCTAGGCTGCACAGACTCAAAAACAACAAAAAGGTTAATCTTAGGGTATTCTCAGCAGGAGAGACAAACTCAAAGAAAACTACAGTTGCCAACGTAATGTTTCTGCATTGTAACTTCAAAAACAGCAAACAGCTTGGATGGAAAAAGTCCACGTGCTGAGTACTACCCCAGAAACCCACCTTTGAAAAGTCAGTGAAGGTAAAAAATCTCAAAACAATTTTCCCTAATACTATTGCTTTTTTGAAGGTCTAGAAATGACTGTGGGGAAAGCACAAATGTGGAACAGTCAGGACAAGATAACCACAATATTTATACTGGGAATTGGCAAAATGGGAGAGAGATTAAGTCTATTTCTCAGCTGTGAAAGGTTTCTGTCTAATGTAAAGTGCAGTGAGACTAGGAGATAGGATGTCCTGAAAAGCCCTTATCATGCATATTCTCCTGGAAAGTTGCCATCTTAAAGTGAGGATAATAGCGCACACTTTGCATTCCGGCACTAGAGAGGCTGAGGCAGGAGGATTGCCTTGAGTTCAAGCCCAGACTGGACTAAGGAGACCCCATGTCAATAAAAAAAACGTGGTCAGCACCTTTGTGCTAGTGGTTGACTGCATGCTGAAAAGCTCTAATGGAATTTTGGCCCCAGGGCCATGAGAAAAAAAGACCATAAAAGAAGAAAAACAAGTGGGCCTGAAAGGTGACTGGGGGAAGGAATCTGTGTCTCAGTTCATCCTGCAGTGCTTGCTAATTGTCACTCTTTCCCCAGCCACCCTTAACTGCCAGCAGGACCTCAGAGAGCAGAATCTCAAGCGACCCACCCCCACCAACTGTGGACACAGGGTCTGGCTAAATCAGGCCAGACTTCAGTTTATTTGGTAGCTCAGGTAGACGACTGTATTTCAATTCTCTTACCTCAGGCTCCCAAGCAGCTTCCATGTTGAATGACATACTTGTGGAAATTCTCCAAGAAATATCCCTGAGTTTTATGGAAACAGTAACTTTTTCCTTAAATGACTAATAGTTATCTTCCTTTTGCCATCTTACAACCTAATGTTGTGCCAGGTCAACCCTCACATGTTTAGCATATCTTCGTAAGGATATGGGATTTTAATGATTTTTTAAGTGTACATTTTGTTATACAAATCAGCTTACATATCACTGTGTCATAAGAGGACTGGATTTTGTTCTTAGAACCTCTTTTAAGATTTAATTTTTTTGTGCACTGGTGTTTTGTCTACATGTTATGTCTGGCTGTGTGGGGGTGTCTAACCTCCTGGAAATGGAGTTACAGACAACTGTAAGCTGCCATGTAGTTGCTGGGAATTGAACCTTAGGTCCTCTGGAAGAAGAGTCAGTGCTCTTTTTTTTTCAGCCAGTGCTCTTAGCCACAAAGCCATATTTCCAGAGACTAAAGTACATTTTTCTTATGGCGCATGTCTTTCTTTAAAGCACTTGGGAGGCAGAGGCAGGTGGATCTCTGTGAGTTCAAGGCCTCCCTGGTCTAGAGTAAGTTCCAGTTCAGCCAGAGCTACACAGAGAAACCCTGTCTCAAAAAACAAACAAACAAAAAAGTAAAACAAACAAACATACAGATACAGCCATTATCAGACAAAACCAGACTGGGCACTTAAAAACATGTTCCACATATAAAATCTTGTGTTATCTAAGTTCAACTCATAACCTCAAAAGCATTCATTATACTTTACAGTGTGCACTTATTACAGTGAGGTGTAGTTATTATTGGTATCCCTTTAAACTACCTTTATTTATAAAGGTAAACTATATGTATACAGGGAAAATATAAACAAAGACTATTTTTCCATTCCCTTATGTAATATATTATACACACACACACACACACACACACACACACACACACACACACAATTTTGTTGGTTTTTTGTTTGGTTTGTTTTTGTGAGATGAGATGGTTTTACTTGTATCCCAGGCTAGTCTTGAACTCACAGCCACTTGCCAATCTCAGCCTCATGGAGCCACCATACCTGGCTGTTTCCCTCTTTTGATCCTGGAGACTCCCCAGGGTACTTGGTTTTAGGTCCTCTCAGCCAAATCATACTTGGTGTCAGACAGGCACTTGTGGAAGTTTTCCTATACACTGAGTGGGATTTCCCTTGAAAATAAGAGATCTCTGTGAGTTCCAGGCCACCCTGGTCTACAGATAGAGTTCCAGGACAGCCTCCAAAGCAATACAGAGAAACCCTGTCTCGAAAAACCAAAAAAAGGAAGAAAATAAGAGATCATTTGTTCTGGAGATGATGAATGTCCCTGAAACAAGCATTAAGAATATATGAGACACAGAAAACAGTTGAGGGCTAGGAGTTTACTATGATGATTTGTATAAATGTCTTATTCTGTACTCCTCCAGTTCCAGTGTTAAGAATTCAAGACTCAAGCTGAATGCTGGTGATTATAACTAAGGTCTCACATCAGATGTTTGTGTGCTGTACCACTGAGTTACCCAGCCTGGTAGACACTTCATTATCCTGCAAAGTTCAGGGGTTTGCATCACAGCAGAATGAAACTCTGTGACATAGAAGAGTATCTGATATTTTGTGGTTATAAACATTAAATTATAAATTACTACCTCCCAAAAGGTAGGTGAGGCAGGAGGACCATGCAATTGAGGCCAGTCTAGGCTATACAGGCCTCTGTATAAAGAAACATAAAAAGACATGGGTGTAGAGGTGAACACGTGTAGTTCCAGTATTTAGAAACCAGATACAGAAGAATTAGGAGTCCAAAGCCAACCTCAGCAGTATTACAAATTCCAAGTCAGCTTGGGATATGTGATGCCCTGTCCTAAAACAAAACAAGAACCATAAAAACAAAAAGGACAGATAATTAAGGACCATAATCCACTATTTAGGTAAACCCTTTAGAAAATATGTGTAATGAATATAAACAATAAAACCAAAGACTGACACTTAAAACATTTGAACCTTTAGCCTCTCAACTCAGAGACTTCATCAGTCATGGCTATGGACCGTTGGGAGACAGATTTATAAAGTGAAAGAACCAGGCCATTCTCCCTGAGGATTTCATGGTGGGGAACTAGACCAGCCACAGATTAATTCTTCCTGTGGCAAGCACTCATTCACTATGGAGTTGCTGGGCCCCATACATACTTCTGCTCACTTCATCAATGAGATTCACAATTCCCCATCCCCCTGCTTTAATGTTTACTCTTACATTGGGTTCAGGGGTTTGTCTCACAAGCAAGGCCAGTTTAATTTAAATCAGCTGTTCCCTCTGACTTCATACTAGAATCACCTCGGGAGGTTTGTGGAGGTTCTCTCTCTCTCTCTCTCTCTCTCTCTCTCTCTCTCTCTCTCTCTCTCTCTCTCTCTCTCTGTGTGTGTGTGTGTGTGTGTGTGTGTGTGTGTGTGTGTGTGTGTGTGTTAATCTTGGGCTGGTAGAGCATTTGCCTAGCATGTATGAAGCCCCAGGTTTCATTCCCTGTAGCGTACAAGAAATGTTCTGCCATGATAGTCTCAGACTGAACCAGAACAAACCCTTCCTTCCTTAAGCTGCTTTTGTTGTTGTTGTTTGGTGTGTGTGTGTGTGTGTGTGTGTGTGTGTGTGTGTGTGTGTGTGTGTGTGTGTGTTGTCACAGCAATGAGGACAGTAACTAATACGAAGACCAAGCTTGTATGCAGTTCAGGCATGAAGAAGGAACATAGCAAGAAATATACATATCGGCTAAGAGTGGTATTTGGTTCTAGAGAATTAGTTCATTCCCTGGGTAGACCTTCAGTCAGAGGGAGGGAGAAATCAGCTCCTCCTCTTGGCAAAATCCAGGTAAATGCTGAACAAACAAACCTTTCCTGAGAGCCCATTTCGAATCTGGTCACAGAGTACACAAAAGCAACCCTTGCTCTCGAACTGTTCTCCATCTGCCTCGTGGGTGAGAGAATCAATTACTACCGGGGAGTCATGAAAGGTGTTGTGCCAGAGGCACCTGGCTATGCCAGAGGCAGAAACAGAGACTGATGGGATGAAGTGGGGGAAAGAGGCAAAAATGAGCATCACTTTCTGAGAGGGAAATTGAACTGAAAGCATTAGAGATAGACAGGTAGGAAAGAAAGGGAGCCGCCGAGAGCATCGAGGAAGAATATAGGGGCGAGTTTAAATCCTAGAAGCGAGAGAGAACAACATGGCCAAAATATCAGGAGATGAGTTACTAGCGCACAACTTTTCATCACTAGATTCTGGAGCACTAAGGAGGAGAAGCGATGCAACAACATCTCTGTCACTAGTCTGCCAGCAATTCCTAAGCACCTTAGTACTAATGCTTAGTCATAAATCCTACTTTCTGTTGAAGCTGTGGACTTACATGAGCTGCAGTGGTTTAGTAATCAAGCTGAGAGCCTCAAAGGAGGGAGAACATGCAAAATAGGAGCAGGGGTGGACCTGATAAAAGCAGAATATTGTACTGTTAATGTATGAGGAATTCAGATGAACCAAACCATCATTTGGAAAACTGTGACCAGTGGGCCAACTCCAGCTTTTTGCTGTCTGTGTAAAGTTTTATTGCATCATGGCCATACTCATTCCTTTGCATATTCTCTGTGGCTGTATCTGGGCTAAAACAGAGTTCAGAGTTGTACGTTGTTGTTGTTTTTGTTGTTGTTTTTGAGACAGGCTTCTCTGTGTAGCCCTGAGACTCTGTGGATCAAGATGGCCTTGAACTCACAGATCCGAAAAAAGAGAAGGGGTTTTAAAGCATGCTAAGGACATTTTTGTATCAGGGATGAACCATTTTTTTTGGGGGGGGGGTTCGAGGCACAGTTTCTCTTTGGAGCTTTGGAAGCTGTCCTGGAACTAACTCTTATAGACCAGGCTGGTCTCAAATTCAGAGATCTGCCTGCCTCTGCCTCCCAAGTGCTGGGATTAAAAGCATGTGCCAACACAGTCTCGTGGGATGAATCATTTTAAGGGCTGTATTTTTCCATAATATACCGCTAACACTTAAGTTTGGCATACACTATAAATACAATATTTGAGAAGCAGAGGCAGGAGGATGGTGTGTGAGGCCAGGCTGAGATATAGAGCATTCTTCTCTCTCAAAACAATCAAACAAATGCTATATTGTATTTAATCTGGAGAATATCAGAGCTTATTTAAGCACACTGTATTCTCAACATTTTACAGCAACTAAAACATTCTTGCTGGGTGGTGGTGGAGCATACTTTTAATCCCGGCACTTGGGAGGCAGAGGCAGGTGGATCTCTGAGAGTTCGAGGCCATCCTGGTCTACAGAGTGAGTTCCAGGACAGCCAGGTCTGTTACACAGAGAAACCCTGTCTCGGAAAAATAAAAAGCTCTATAATAATATTCCAAGGCTATATTTGATGCCGAATTTGATCAAGTGAAAGGTATATTTGAATTTGTGAGAGATTATCATATAACCCTCAGAAATATGTTGGTATATGACTCTATCTTCTGATGACTGCTGATTGGCCCAGACAATAACCAACACAAAATTTCATTAAAGTTTAGAAGTTACAAAATGTCACATGAGTTCAATTGTCAGTTTAAAATAACAAAAGCAGGAGTGTCCTTTTGACTATCCTGCCCCATCCCAACTTCCTCTAGGGAAATGCATTCCCACCTTGTTCTTTTGTCCTTTTCATCAGTTACTTACTACTTGGACACTTGGGTACTAATCATGTGACTGTAAGTAGGTTTTACTAGTTCACTCACTGTTATCTTCTGAGTTGGAATCATTCTCTCTTCTTTCTCTAGACCTACTTGAATGCGACATCCTCTCTTTGGGAGCTGTGAGAAAATAGAGAACTCATTTGGAAGGCAGTTGTAAGAAAATCCTCAAATTTGGGTAGACTAATCATACTCTCACCTTAATTGCCTTCCATTCTTTTGACTTTTGAGGCCCAGGGCTTCCTACATTACTATTTATATATTTAATTTTCCTCTTCCATTTAAATCAACTTTGAAGAGTAAAATGTGTTTTATTTTTAATATCTGAAATTGAAATTCCAACTCTAGCACGTTGTTTTAAATTACAATGTCTAGCCAGGCACGGTGGCGCATGCCTTTAATCCCAGCACTTGGGAGGCAGAGGCAGGCAGATCTCTGTGAGTTAGAGACCAGCCTGGTGTACAGAGCAAGTGACAGGACACACTCCAGAACAATACAGAGAAACCCTGTCTCAAATGCTAATAATTACAATTCCTTGAGTGTGTACTGTCTGAAATGGCAAAATAAACTAACTTAAAAATAAAGTTACACCCTCAAATGATTCCTGAGAGGGCAGGAGAAAGGCTGGGGAGGAGTAGGGTTGAGAACAGGAGATGGAGAAGGTGATGCAAAGGGGGGGGGGAGGATGGGGTGGAAGAAGGGAGGGAGGAGGAGGGAGACAGAGGGAATAGGGGAGAAAATGGAGGAGACAGGGGTAAGGAAGGAGAGGAATGGGGAGGGGGAGAGGGAGGGAGATGACGACTGAGGGGAAGGATAATAAGTGAGGAGAAGAATTGAGGAAGAGGGATGGGGAAAGCATGGAGGAGGAGAATGGAGGGCAGCTGAGGGAGGACGGAGATTTAGAGGATAAGGGGATGGGGGTGGAGGAGGGTGACCAGTGAAGGAGGGGGAGGGAGGAAGATTAAGGAGGAGGGAAGGGAGAAGAGGAATTGAGGACAAAAGGGAGGAGAGGGATTGAGGGAGAAGGGAAGCGAGGAGGTGAATGGAGAGAACGCTGATTGCTTAGAGTGTGAGAGAGAAAGGGCATTGAGAGAGGAGGACTGATGGAAGAGCGTGAGGAAGGAGATTGATGAAGGGGGAAGGGAGGGTAGGATTAAGGAGCAGGGTGAGGGAGGAGGGGGACTGAGGAGGGGAAGGGAGGAGGGGGATTGAAGGAAGAGGGGGAGGGAGAAGAGGATTGCGGAGGAGATTAAGGAGGAGAAGGGAGATTGGGGAGGAGGGAATGGGAGGGGTAGATTGAGGGGTGTGAAACAGGAGGACAGGCAGGGAGAAAGAAGATGGGAACGATGCTTTGGGTGGTAGGGATGATGGTTAGGGAGGTGAGGATGGGGACAGGAGGGGTATGGCAATGAGAGGAAGGGAGGGAGAGGATTGGAGGGGGGTAGAGAGGAGGGGGGTGCTGAGGAGGATTGAAGGAAGGGCATAAGGAGGAGGAGGAGAGGAAGGGGTAAGGAAAGGAAGGAGGGAAAGGCAGAGAGGAGGTAGGGGAGGAGGGAGGAAGAGGGAAGGGGATGGTAGGGAGTCAGGAGATAAAGGTGTGTTCAGGAAAGGGGCGGGCCTGGGAGAGGGAGGGGCAGGAGCGGGAAGGAGAGTGACTAGATAAGGAGGAGCTGAGATGGACCGGGAATGTGAAAAGAGAAGGGAGGAGGGATGGGTAACGAGGGGGGTGTAGGTGTGCAGATGACGTAGAGAGTCAAAGAAAGGGAGGGAAGGCGTTGAGGAAGAGTAAGAAAGGTGGGGCACGAGGGACGGACGTTGAGGAGGTGATGGAAACCAGGGTGGGGTCAGGATTAAATGGAGGGGAATGAGGGATTCAGGGGAGGTCCCAGTGCCTTCTTCCTTACTTTTCTGCGACAGGGTCATTCACTGACTTGCAGCTCACTGATTATAGACTACTGGCTGGCTAGGAAGTCCTAGTTATCCTCCTGTCTCCACCTTCCCAGCAGAAGAGTTTGGGGAAGGAAGGGGGCAATCCAAACTCAGGCTCTCCCATTTGGGTTTACTGAGAACACTTTCCTGACTGCTCTCTTCCCAGTCTCCCAAGCTTCTTATGACCTCTGGTCCTCCATCCATACCAACATACTGCTGTAACTAACGGAGGGGCTTTCTGTTCGAGAGCCAGAGTCAGCTACAGACTTTCTCTCACATGACACCCTTAACTGATTCTAAGATGTTTCGCCCTAACGACTTCTAACATACCCCTTTTAAAATTTGATAATGACATTTAGTACAACAGTGAGAAAAAAAAGTTACCTCAAAATCAGGCTCCACTTAGAGACCCTACATCTGGCCCACCTATCTAGTTTCTAAAGGAAACATTTTTCACCCTTTCACAAGGCTTGTTTAACTTACTGTCACTGGGGGATCAACAAAAATTGTTTTGTTCTATCATTCATGCGAGCTCTCAAACCTTGACGATCGCAGAGACCTTCGCAAAGATGTCCGTCGTTGACGGTAACCACGAGGACACTGGCCTTATTTCAAACCCCACCCACCCACACTTGGCAGTTAACGATTTTCTGGTAACTGACAGCAGATCTGGCCAATCCACACAGGGACACATTTCTGGACAACAAAGGGCTTGGGTGATGTCATAGCCTATCAAAATGAAGCCTTGATGGAACGCTTGAGGTAATCCCAGCATTTACCGTGAAACTGAAGCAGGAGGCGGTTGAATTCGAGGCCATCCTAGATTACATTAGCTACATACAGTCCTTGTCTCAAAAGCCAAACCAAAACAACAACAAAATAAGCAACAAACAAAATAAGTCTTAGAACACCGTGATAATTGATAATTTGATACATTCCCAAAGTCTGAGTTATACTTTAACAGTACCACCTTTGGGACACCAAAAGGTCACCAAGCTGCTATATGCTTTGGCAAAGCTCCTAAAGTGACAGTTAGACGGACAGTAACAGGACAGGTGGCCGCATTACAGGAGAGTAATGGAAATCTTCACTCTCGGCTAGGTCCCACTAACACAATGATAAGCGAGAGGGGAGGGGGGATCAAGTTCCATACAGGGTGGGTCTCATAGATTTCCAAGGAGTCAAGGGTTCTTCAACTCATCCACTTGCAGAGCGTGTAAAATTTTCCTTCAGCATTTGGCTCGAGTTTATCAGCTCCGAAATTCTATTTGTTACTGGGTTACTTCTTGCCTGGTCCTTTGTCTACAAAAAGTAGAATTTTCTCAAAGTTGTTTTTTTTTTTTTTTTTTTTTTTTTGGTTTTTCGAGACAGGGTTTCTCTGTGTAGCTTTGGAGCCTATCCTGGCACTCGCTCTAGAGACCAGTCTGGTCTCGAACTCACAGAGATCTGCCTGCCTCTGTTTCTCCAAGTTTTATCTGTGCCTTTAGCATCTCCCATACACTCCTTTCATGCATGAGAATGTGGTACATAGTCTATTATTGCTTGGATAAGGGAAAGAGATTGCAATAGAATGGTAGAATTGGGTTTTTTGTTTGTGTTTTTGTTGTTGTTGTTTGCTTTTGTTTTGTTTTGTTTTTCAAGACAGGGTTTCTCTGTGGCTTTGGAGGCTGTCCTGGAACTAGCTCTTGTAGACCAGGCTGGTCTCCAAACTCACAGAGATCCACCTGCCTCTGCCTCCTGAGTGCTGGGATTGAAGGCGTGCGCCACCAAGAGTCTTGTTTGGTAGACACAACAGGCTTTCTAGTGACCTTACTTTATACAGCTTGAAGCTGAAGAAAAAAGCTGGTGTGATGATGCATGCTGGGATGTGGGAAGCCGACACAGGAAGGTCAGCCTGGACTACACAGCTGGACTACACAACACTCTGTCTCAATACAAAGAAAAGAAATTCAAACCCAAGAGTCAAGGGATTCTCTGATGGGGGATGTGTTTCTGTATGCTGTGAGTATATGTTTTTCTTATTGGTTGATGAATAAAATTGTTTCTGCCAATAGACAAGCAGGATTTAGACAGACAAGAAATCCAAACAGGGATAGAGAAAGATATTAGGGAGAGTTAGGTGGATGCCATGTAGCTGCTGAGGAAGCAAGAGACCTGGGCATCACCAGTAAGCCAAGACTTTGTAGAGATACACAGATTAATAGGAATGGGTTAATAATTAAGAGAAAGCTAGCCAGTAAGAATCCCGAGCAATCAGCCAAACAGTTTATAATTAATATAAGCCTCTGTGTGTTTGTTTGGGACTAAACACCTGTGGGACTGGGCAGGACAGAAACTTCCTTCTACACCTCTCTGTTCTAATTTTGAAAAATGCAAAGTCACATCTCTGGTCTGGGTCTCTTCTCTACCTCTTGACATTGCTACAGGGTCTAGCAGCATTTACTACTGTGGCTAGTTCATCCTGGGGTAGCTGCTTTGCTGTGAGGTGTAGGGTGAGGAATTTGCCTCTCTGAGCAGAATTTCTGAGAAATCTGGCAAGCAGAAATGGTAGGCAAATCTAAACAACAGATGCCCACTCTGTGGAGTCTGGCCTTAATAGGAGGGCATGTGCGCAGTCTAACTGCAACTTGATACGCCATGTATAGCTGGTATCCATGCCTATCATTTTCTGTAGAGAAACTGAGAAGTGGATGGTGCTGGGGGACAAAAGGGAGGAGATGGGGAGGGACTGGGAGGAGAGGATGGAGGGGAAACTGTGGTTGGGATGTAAAAAAATGTAATTGCATTTCTTAGATATCGAATGCATATAATCATATCACCTCAAATAAGTGCATTTTTCTTCTTCATTTTTAAAAGTTTTTTTATTTATTATGTATATAATGTTCTGTCTGTATGTGTCCCTGCAGGCCAGAAGAGGGCACCACATCTCATTACAGATGGTTGTGAGCCGCCATGTGGTTGCTGGGAATTGAACTCAGGACCTTTGGAAGAGCAGTCACTGCTCTTAACCTCTGAGCCATCTCTCCAGCCCTCTTCTTCGTTTTTTTATTTGTTATTATTGCTGTTGTTTATTTCAGACAGGATAGTTTTATGGAGCTCTGGCTGTACTGGCTCGATTTGTAGACTAGGATGACGTTGAACTCACAGAGATTCGCTTGCCTCTGCCTCCTGAGTGTTGGCATTAAAGTGTGCACCATCATGCTCAGCTTCTTTATTCCTTTAAATGTATACAGTTTTTTTCATTTTATTTTCTTAATGCATTTGAGAGTCTCCAAGACCCAGTAATGCATATTTCTCTGTGTCACGTCTATCTGTGTCACTCTTCCCGAAATTTAGGGAAAATGACTTTCTCTTCCTGCCTGCCTTTTCCTGAGAGGGTTTTCCTATGGAGCTCAGGCTCTCCTCAAACTTGTGATATTTCTGCCTCAGCCTCCCAACTGGAATTATAGGCATGCCCCACCGCTTGTAATTAGGGGAAGCAATTTGGTTATAATAATTGCTGATGGCTTCCCTCCCAACAAACAACAATACTCATTCCTTTCAACTCACCTGTGCTTTAATGGAAGAGTTGTTTCCTGGTATCAAAGAAGATAGCTCCAGTTTTTCCCTTTTTTGTATTTATTTATGTCAGTTAATTTGTTTTCTGAGATAGGGTTGCACTATGTAGCCTAGCTTTTTGATACTCTTTACTCTTCAATTTAATTCTCTTTTTATCATTTTTATTTGAATTAGAAGCAAGATTGATTTACATGACAATCCCAGTTCCCTCTCCCTCCCTTCCTCCCCCACCACCCCCCAACTAAAACCCTACCTATCACATACCCTTTCTTCTATCCTTCACCTGACTCAACCTTTCTGCTTCCTCATGACCTCTGCATCCTTCCTCTTCTTCCCTTCTCACCCCTGTAGCTTCCTCCCCCCACTTCCCAAGTTCTCAATTTGCTCAGGGGATGGTGACCCTTTCCCCTTCTCCAGGGAACAAAGTTTGTCTCTCTTAGGGTCCTCCTTGTTTACTAGTTTCTCTGGCAGTGTGGATTGTAGGCTGGTAATCCTTTACTCTATGTCTAAAATCCACATATGAGTGAGTACAAACCATGTTTGTCTTTTTGTGATTGGGTTACCTCACTCAGAATGGTTTCTTTGAGTTCCATCCATTTTCCTGCAAATTTCAAGATTCCATTGTTTTTTTCTGCTGAGTAGTACTCCATTGTGTAAATGTACCACATTTTCTCTATCCATTCTTTGGTTGAGGGGCATCTAGGCTGCTTCCATTTTCTGGCTATTACAAATAGTGCTGCTATGAACATCATTGAACAGATGTCCTTGTTGTATGAATGTGCTTCTTTTGGGTATATGTCTAGGAGTGGACAGTTTAATACTCTTGATGCTTAAGAAATTCCTTTTGGACTGGAGAGATGGCTCAGTGGTTAAGAGCACTGACTGCTCTTCTAGAGGATCCAGGTTCATTTCCCAGCACCCACACGGCAGCTCAGAACTATCTGTAACTCCTGTTCCAGACCTCACACAGACCTACATGCAGGCAAAACACCAATGTACATAACACACAAATTATTTTTTAAAAAAGAAATTCCTTTCTGCTCCCATCATACCCAGAGCATTGTTTGTTTTACTTAAGATTTAAACTGGAGTTATGGCTCAATATTAGAACAATTGGTTGGTGTGCACAAGATGGTGAATTGATCCCTATCACCCACAATGCAAAATGTAACAAAATAGTGAGCTATAAAAACCACACCCAAAACCATAAGGGGAAGGTTCCCTATAGTGGATCATGCTTGTTATTCTAATATTTTGGGGGTTGATACCTCTAGTTCATTGCCATGATTTTGCAGCCAGGCCAGGGTACATAGTGCAACCCTGTCTCAGAAAAGAAATTAATAAACATAAATACATAGAAAATGGGAAAACTTGAACATAGTCACTACCTTTTTTGAAACCAGGAAACAACTCTTCCATCAAAGCACCATTTTTTTTTGAGACAGGGTTTCTCTGTGGCTTTGGAGGCTGTCCTGGAACTTGCTCTGTAGACCAGGATGGCCTCAAACTCACAGAGATCCTCCTGCCTCTGACTTCTGAGTACTGGGATTAAAGATGTGTGCCACCAACGCCTAGCAAAGCACCATTTTTTTTATACAGTTATATGCCTTTAATCCCAGCACTTGGGAGACAGAGGCAGGAGGATCTCTGAGTTCAAGGACAGCCTGGTCTACAGAGCAAGTTCCAGGACAGCCTCCAAAGCCACAGAGAAACCCTGTCTCGAACCGCCCCCCCACCCCCAAAAAGAGAAAAAGAATTCTGCATTCAGCCAATACATATCAATTGAGTTTTAGGTTGAATAAATACATTTTTTCTAACACTCATTCTCAGGAAGCAACCAGAGCACATACTCCACTAAACTTTGAGACTGAAACGAGAAAGAGGAAGATATGAGATCCAGGAAGCAGAAAGTCTGACTCAGTGTATTCAAGTAGGAGGGCAGAGCTCTAGGGGAAAAGGACAGTAAAGATTTGTTTAACTGTACAAAAAAAATGATAGTGAGCCGGGCATGGTAGCACACACCTTCAGTTGCAGCACTCCAGAGGCAGAGGCAGAGGCAGAGGCAGGTTGTTCTCTCTGAGTTTAAGTCCAGTAGCCTGGGCTACATAGTAAGTTCCAGGCCAGCCTGGGGTACAGGATGAGACTTTGTTTCAATGATAGAGGAGAAATAGGGGGGTTGTTAGCAGTCCAGAAATATCAATAACATTGATAAAAGAGCAGGAAGAGCCCAGTCTAAAACTTGCAATAAGCAGGTAGCTGGCCCAAGCCATCAATGTCAGTATTGACGAGGTCGAGGGAGGTGGATGTGTGTGAGTTCAAGGCCAGCCTGGTCGACATATAGGGTTTCAGGACAGCCAGACTTGCATAGTTACATCCTGCTTCAAAAACAAAACAAATGAATAAATAAAAAACCTGCAAGATGAAATTGCTTGAGCAAATTCAGAGAAAATAAAATCTCAGAATGAATGAGCACAAAGAGCAAGGAATGTCCAGGGATAATTAAATAATTGTATTCCCTTAGCCCCAAATGGGACATTTATACTGTCCTCCAAGGCTCAGGAAATGTCTCAGGATGGAGAAACAATTTAAGAACCAGAAAGAGGAAAGGCTGGAAACTGTGGCTCTCCATCTTCTGCCCAGGACATGGCCAGCATACTCTTGAATTCCCAGCAAATGTGATTACCTGAGTAAGACCTGCCTAAGGTTGGGCCTGTCGACCTTCCTTCCTGGGGGTGGGGAGATCACAAAGTCCCACCCCTTTCTAAGGATTTTTAGACAGTTAAACAGTTCCCTGGGGGAGGGACTCCCTAGGCCCAATCTGCCCTGAGGCTTTATAGGCAGTTTATTTCACTGGAGAATGGGGAGAGAATTTTTTCAGTGGCTTTAGCCACTGGTGAGTGGATCATGTTCCTGTAAAGAGCATGCTCATTGTTTTGTAAGTAACCTTCATTAAGCTCCCCCAGTCACTAAATAAAACAAAACCAAACTTGGAAGTAGAGGGACTAGCTGAGACTGGGAAGGGGTTCAGCAGGAGTAGGAGGGGAACAGGAGAGAGTGGTAGAGGATTAGTAAGCTCAAAATACATTATATACCCACATGAAAATGTCATGAGATCTATTAGTATGCATGATTTATCATGCAAAACAAACATTAAAAACAGAATTGCATTCAGAAAAGAAAGGCCATTTGGTGACCTCTGTAAGTACCTGACCTGTCCTCCTCCCCTCAAGTTATTCTAAAATTAAAGAAAGGGATGCTGCTAGTGTGAGTGGAGTGGCATACAAGGACAAAAACAAAGGCTGGGTGCTCAGCTCGGTTGGTAATATGGTTGTCCTCACAAGCATGAAGTCTTCAGTTTGAGTCTCAGAGCTGACATAAAAATGCCTAGTGTGGTGATGCTCGGGCCCATAATCCCAGTGCAGGAAGAGGAGACATGAGGCAATCCAGTCCAGCCCAATTGGTGAGCTTCAGTCCGATGAAACAGTCTGTCTCAAAGGAGGTGGACAACTGAGGTCGTTCTCTGGCCTCCAGACACATAATATGCATACATGTGTACATGCACACTCCCCATACAAACATGTGAGCACATACGTAAAAAATAAACAAGCAAAAAACAACAACAACAAAAACCCAGAACCATGTTCAGGAATGGTGTCGTGCATACCTTTACTTCTAGAACTCCAGATTCAGAAGCAGGCAGGCCAACCTCTGTGAGTTCAGCATAGGGAGTTTCAGGCTGGCCAGAGCTGCATAGTGAGACATTTTTTTTTAAAAAAAAATATATATATGCTAAAAAACACCCATAGAACCTGAAGCCCGGCGGTGGTGGCACATGCCTTTAGTCCCAGCACTTGGGAGGCAGAGACAGGTGGATGAATCTCTATGAGTTTGAGACCAGCCTGGTCTACAAGAGCTAGTTCCAGGACAGCCTCCAAAGCCACAGAGAAACCCTGTCTCGAACTCCCCCCACAAAAAAATAGAACCTGTAGGATGAGGGGCCTAGCTGGAGTAAGTAGGTCACTGGATATGATCTTTCTAGGGATTTTGTTCCTGGCTCCTTTCCTGTGGCGTTCCCTCTGCTTCCAGATGGTCCTTGTGATGTGAACAGCCACCCCTATTTGCTACTGTCATGATGAACTAACTAAGCTGCTTCCTCACTCCTTCTCCATGATGGGCTGAAAGCTTCTACAACTGTGACTCAAAATAACAGAATTCCTCCCTTTAAACACAACAACAACCGGGCAGTGGGCCTTTAATCCCAGCTCTCGGGAGGCAGAGGCAGGCAGAACTCACTCTGTGAGTTCAAAGCCATCCTTGTCTCCAGAGCGAGTGCCAGGACTGCCAGGGCTACACAGGGAAACCTGTCTGTAAAAGCCAAAACAACAACAACAAAAAGACAAATAAAACAACAAAAGAGATTTGTTAATGTAGAGGGGAGACTGTGAAGAGGGCCAGAAAAGTGAGCTCAGGTGTCTTTCAGAGTTTGAGACCCAGCATCCCCAGTCCCTGAGGCTTTCACTGTCACCATGTCTGACATGGTCTAAAAGAAGCAACAGAGAGAAGTGGACAAATACCAACAGCTGCAAGAAGGCTTGGGTAAACCCTTGGGGATGGGGAGACTTCCAGCCACTGGGGGGAAGAGGCCAGAGTGTATCACAGCAGAAACTGACCAATGTGAATCCCAGCTTTGTGACATTGAGCAACAGTTAGAACAACAAAGGGAGTGCCTTGCACAGCTGCAGCCGGTCCAGGCAGTAAAGGCAGGGGCTCCTGGAAAGGACTGACCCCATGATAGGGGGCGGGGAGGGATGAAGTTTCAAAGTCTATGCTATAGTACCTAATAAAATGTAAACAAAACGGGGGAACACAGAACAAAACAGATATCAATATAATCTGCACCTACACAAAGTATAGGAAAAATGATGCAGTTTTGATGGGAAGAGAAATATATCCTCTACTGTTGGTGTAAAAGAAGTGAAGGAAAGGCCCACCTAGATTTTCTGTCTCTTCTCTGCTCACTCACCTAACAGGTCAGTAAATGCATAGTGGTTCGCTAGAGTGGTATAGGTTAAATTTTGGTGGATTTGACAGTTTTACTGAGTCTGTTGTGATATTTTGTAGAACTCACTTTTGTCCAATGTGTTTTCATAGAGACAGGGATAATGGTTCCTGTGAGGAGTCTCTGCAAACACCACAGCCAGCAGAGTATCCAGCAGAGTGTTCCATTGAGTAAGGCAAGAAGGAACTCGAATTCAACACAACTCAGCCACTGGTGTTGGTTCAAACTTCGAGAGTCTGACACTGGTTAGTTTATTTCACACATATTTAAGCACAGCACAATTTAGAAAAAAAAATGTTTCCTGGTGATAATTAACTCAATCCCATGTGTACAACAAAGTTTGACATGATTACATCAAAACTCTTGAAATTACAAGTGACATCTTCCATAAAGCTGTGTTCTATAAATTAAGTAAGGAAGTAGGCTCTAGGTATACAATGTTCAGAAGGGGCTGGGGGAAGATGGCACTATGAATTGAGATAAATGTAAGAGTCCATGTGTCCTGGCAATACAGATAGCACAAGGGTCACCAGGCTATTAACCACCTCTGTCCCTTGCCTTCTGGGCAGAGAACAGGTTATACATCTCTCTCTTTGAAGAGACAACCCTGTGTTTAACATTCCTGGTTTCCTTAGTGCTTATCAGTGAGCACAAGGACCTCTATGTCTCCTACAAGGTCGTCCAGCCCTATAAATCTCAACACTTGGAAGAGTGAGACAGGAAGACAGTGACTTTTTTTGCATTTTTAAATTTAATTAGAAAGAAATTTATTTTACATGTTAATCCCAGGTCCTTTTCCTTCCCTCCCCCCCCCCAACTAACATCCTACCTATCCCATACCCTTTCTGCTCCCAAAGGAGGGTGAGGCCTTCCATACTTTAAAGACAGCCTGGACTACATAGGGAGACCTACCCCTTGTCCTGTGATAACCTGCAGTACCCTGGCCTTCACCAGCTGCATCCTGTTGTCCTTGGACCTCTAAGACTGTGAGCCAAAATAAGCCTCTTTTCTTTAAAACTTACCCAGTTTGTGGCATTGTTTTAGCTACAAACAAATGGACTTCCACTTACCCACAATAACAAACCAGCAATGATAAGTATATGAGAAATGAATTTCTATTATGCATAAACTACCATGTCTCAGATACTTGGTTGTATTAGCACAAATGGACTAAGACATATCAAATCAACCTCATGGACATTCTGTGTGGTCCTCAGAAAACACCTTGAGAACCACTGATGTGTGTATGTCTGTGTCTACATACATACATACATATGTCATACACATATATTTCATATATATGCATGTGTGTATATTGACAAAAGACATATATATATATATATATATATATATATATATATATATGTGGGTACAGATGCTGGTTTAAGTGGGTAGGTGGAGTGATAGGAATTTGTGGATAACATTGGACAATGGAAATAGCTAGACGCGTAGGAAAGTAAATTGTCTAGACTACACTGTCCATCACATAACCACTAGCCACATGTGACTATTAAACTTGAACTAAGCTTGAACTAAAGAATTAATTTAAAAGAGCCACTTAATTATTTGAAAGTAAATATAAGTAACTGTATGTACTCATACCTCCTGTTATGGGTGGTACAAATTATAGAACATTTACATCGCTGCAGAGATTTATATTGGATAACACTAGTCTAGTGATATATGATTGCCAGAAAGCATTAAGAGACCACTTAGATTCACATTCATGAATTTAAAATGAAGCCAGTCAGTATGGTTCTGTTTTTCTCTAGCCACTTTCAGCTACCTGGACCTAGGCAAAATGGATAGATGGTATAGTTTGGGTGTGCCTTAGTCCAATTTCTGTTGCCATAACTGAATACCATAAACTGTGTACTATATGAATAAAGGAGGTTTGTTTAGCCCATGGCTTAGGGAGTACAAGAGCAGGATGCAGACATCTGGTGAAAGACTTCCTGATAGGTGATGATGTGGCAGAGAACATTACATTGTGAGACACAGCAATCCTTG